>NC_044282.2:55922351-56243739 GCF_004027225.2 Strigops habroptila
TTGGAAATTTGAGGAAAGAAAGTTTCAAAGCTTGACTGGGTGAGACACTGAGCAACCTTGTCTGTGAGGTTAGCTGATCTTCAAGCAGGCAGTGGGACCAGAGCACCTCCAGAAGTCCCTTCCAATGAGTGCTTTCCTGGGGTTTTTGGCTCGTTCAGTCACAGAAGACAGGAAAGCATTGGTGTGAGGAGGCAGGAATATCCGGGCAGATGTATCTATTAGTGCTTAAAAGCAGGGAATATGAAATGAAACAAATCAGGGTGTAGATTAAAGACTTAACGTTGAACCAATGGTAAGCAATTTGAATCTGCAGTGTAGTGAGGTCTGTTAGGAATCAGATAGTACCACTGAAGTGCTGGGTTGGATAGAGGAAAGTCTTAAAGGTTGTCTTGTACCAAAAAAAAGAGTTGTTATCTTCTACACATTCAGAGAGTCTGTAGATTCTTTTAACTAGATGTTGCCAATAACTGAAGAACAGATCTGTTTCATAACTGAAAGATCTGGCTGAAGAGCGTGGATGTCAGTATCTGCAGAAGTAAGCTCTTCTTTAGGTAAAGTCTACTCTTTACCTAAGTAATTTTGTGACTACAACGTTTCCTGTAAGCAGTGTGTCTCTAGTGAATCTGAAGGAAATCAAGGTTTAAATGGAGGTTCCTCTAAAGGGCTTTTTGCTTCTGTGCTTCTACCGTCTCTCTGCTATAAATTGATCCAGATATACTGCTGCATGTACAATAGAGGAGGTGGAATTTTCTGGCTGGAGCTCAGAGTTAGTGCTGCAGTGTAAGCTTCATCTGATAGATCTAACTTTAAAACCCACTAAAATGCAGCCATCCCTATGGTGGAATGGAGAGGTTCTTTGAAGGTGGCTTTTATGTAATTGAAAAAGGCACAAAGGAAAGAAGTAAAAAGTCAGGAGCTAGAATTTGGTAGCTCTGAAATATTTTCAAAGCTGACAAGGATTCTGGAATAATTTGTGAATCACTTTGTTCTTTGAAAAAAAATGTACTATC
Source organism: Strigops habroptila (assembly GCF_004027225.2). NCBI lineage: Eukaryota > Metazoa > Chordata > Aves > Psittaciformes > Psittacidae > Strigops > Strigops habroptila. The sequence continues at coordinate 55,923,362 of NC_044282.2, forward strand.
ACCCATTGCTAATGGAGTTGAGGACAGACAGTTACTATGAGAGGACCTGATACTTTATCTCTCTGTTTCATTTTCTGTGATAGGAAAATGCTGCTGGTATCAGCAGTTAGAATTCCTGTAGAGATTTGTTTCATTGTTTGGTGGGAATTGTAACAAAACCAGGGGGTTTGCCATTTATACAACAGTTTTATATGCTTTGAATATTGTAATGTTTCTCCTAGACTAGTCCAATAATCCATAGCGTGAGTAGCTCAGAGACTCCATGGTGGCTACCAAGATTTATGTGCCCGAGACCTGTGAGAAAGCGTGATCAGCAAAGGCCTTGTCAGGTGAGCGACTCTCAACATTCCTTCAGCTGTAGATTCTACTGTGAAGACACATGAAACCAGTACCTGTAACTGGGATCCCAGGATATATGGGTGCTGTTGAGCTCCTGTTTTGGAATGGGCACCTTAATACTCCTGCAGTTCTGGGCAGTTATCTGGTCAGTCAGTCTGTGTGTGCTCCAGGCCTGCTGTCCCCGGCATGTGCTTGGATTCATGTGTGAGTCCTCCTTAGCAGGAACTTTGTGCTTCAGTCTGTCCCCCAAGACATGCTCAGAAATGTGTATTACAGAAAGATGTGTGTGCTCTGTCCTTCCTGTCAGCCTCTTGTGGGTTGAATTTATCTAGTGTGGATTGTCTGTCTAGTATTCACGTATTGTGTGAATCTTCCAGAGGAGTCCCAAAAGTCAACGCTGGTCAGCAGTGTTGGCACATTCAGAAATCATATTGCAGCCTGTCTTACGTGTGCGTGAGGAGGCTGCCGGCTCAGTAAGCAGGGGTCTGATATTACAATAGGTGCTTAAACTACGAGTGGGTAGAATTGGACCTGTATATATATCTCTTCCTTCAAAGAAGAGTGCCCAAACAATTCAAATCATGGCTTTAAATGGGGATATCCCAATCTCCATCATTCCTGTTTCATCTGTGTGAAATGTTCTCCACCTCTTATGCTGAAATATTCCTGACAACTGCTACAAAGGATGCTTTGTTGTATTTCCTGCACAGAAATAAGGAGGTTTGCCAGGCAGTGGGGTGTGAAGATGTTAGGTGAACTTCCTGCTGTTCTATCCCAGTTTGTAGCTTGATTGTGGAACCTAGATGAGAACCTGATCTTTGAGCAGGTTGACTTTCTTTGCAGACCTTTTTCTTTTTTTAACATTTATCCAGAGGTTCTCCTTGGCATCAGCAAAGAGTGGCACAACAAATACTTTTGAGTGCAGTAGAAATTTTGGGGAGAAAAATGATACTGAAGATTGGCTAACAGAGGAACACTTCAGCTGTGCAAAGGTATGAGTAGAGGAACAAAATGCAATGGAAGGTGTGGAGGGAGGAATGAAAAATGGTGATTTGCAAAATCCTGTAAAAGCTGAGACATGTTTGTTGTTGGGAAGGGGAAAAAAGAACTCTGGAAATAGCAATCCAATGGGTTTTATCAAGCCCTTGCATCCTTTTGAAGCAGGTTTATTGAGTACCGTGCAATTTGGTGCGTGAAAGTTTCCCATAACACCTTAAACAAACTTATGACTTGTTAGAATCATGGACTTAAAAAACAGCCCAGGTTGTAAGGGACATCGAAAGATCGTCTGGTCCAACTGTTCATGGGAAAGGGACACTGGAGGAGATTACCTACCACCCTGTCCAGCTGCATCTTGAAAACCCCCACATAGAGGGATGCCACCCCATCCCTGAGAAGCTTGTTCCAGTGAATGATTGATCTCACTGTTAAAAATTTCTTTCTCACATTGCGATGAAACCTCTCCCAATGCAACTTGTACCTATTGCCCCTTGTCTTCTCCGTGTGACTCCTTGTGAAGAGAGAGCCTCCATCCTCTCTGTAGCCATCTTTTCAGTACTGGCAATCTGTCATGCGCTTCCCCCAGGCCTTCTCTTCTCCAGGAAGAAGAGACCTGACTCCTTCAGTCAAAGGAGACTTCTTTGGTTCTGTAAGTATTCTTCAGATGTGCATCATACTGAAGGAAAACTTTTCACCTGTTCACTGATGTGTGTTCTGAGTACACTCTGTTCATGGTTCTGAGCTGGAGAGATGTCCGCATCTTCCTGGTGCTGCGGCCAAAGAGGTGAATGGTCTGGTACCACTGAACATGTACATTACAGTTCTTCCAAAACTCTTCTGTTGCTACAGTTAACCTAACTGTTCAGAGCAAGTCTCGCAAGGCCAAGTTGGATGGGGCTTTCAGCAACCTGGTCTAGTGGAAGGTGTCCCTGCCTATGGCAGGGGATTGGAACTACATGAGCTTTAAGCTCCCTTCCAATCAAAACCCTTCTACCACTCTATGGTTCTGTGATTTGCCTGCCTGTGCTATTCTGCCAGCTGGGTTATGGTATAGTGTGCCTTTAATCACAACACAAGTAATTATTTTGAATTCAAAAGTAATTGTAACTCCTACTCCTGCTTTTACTTCATGTGGGTTTTTTTGATGTTCTGTTAGGCAGCAGCTGATCAAAGTCGAGACATCCTGGTTTCTGCTCACTGCATATTGGACAGAGAAAATTATTTTGTGAGGGTAAGAAGTGGTATCTCGTTTCTCATGTGCTGTGTGCTTTCCTGTATGTCAGTGTTTTTTCTCTCCATTGGTGATTCATGACAAAAATGTCAGTTATCTGTATTCTTGAAAAACTAAATTTAGAAGTACAGATTTCTGGCTTCTTCAGTCTCCTTGGGATAGGACTGAAGTGGTAACCCTAAATATGAGCTTAGGAATCATCTGTCTTTGGTGATTTACCTGCTTGTTTGCACCTAACTTTTGTTCTGTGGGTGTGATTAGATGGTGACAGCGGGCCTGGGAATAAAGAGCAGGAGGGCTGATCTGATTTAGCGGGTTGTCAGTGCTACAGGGAGAAGGTCCTTCCCCTGCCACGTATTTTGCACAGTCTTGGGCTTATCAGACCCCCACTCTGAAGTGATTTCAGCTCACTAACCTGGTGAGACAAAGTGAATGGTTTTCTGCTAGTCTTGCACTATAGCTTAAAAAATGAGTCTGAATGCCAGAGCTTGTTCCAGGGAGAGCCTGGAAACAAGTGGTGGGAGGTGGAGAGAGGGAGGAGCAGAAAGAAGGGCTGGCAAACAGGGCTCTTGCAGCAGTGACCAGTCAGATCAGGTCAGCCAAGCTGCCTGGCTTCACCCATGGAATCTTCAGTGTGGTTGGCCAATAGGTTGTATGGGGTTTATTTTCCATTTCTTGCTTAGGAGGTGGACAGATACTTGAGGCACAATGAATTCTTAGATCTGAGAAAGAAAGAGATGCTCTACAAGAAATGGCTTGAGGATGTTTCAGAGCCACTGCTGCAGAAAATTGAGGACAAGATGGACAGCAAGTCAAGTGAAGAAATGCAGAAAAGGAAAGAACAACAACTCTCTCTCTATTTAGACTACTGTAAAAAGAAGGTATCAATGAGAAGTAAATTCCTGTTATGGAGAGGGTTGCATACAGAGGGTTGTGGGCAAGACACATGGATTCTGTAGTTCTGTGTGTTTCAGTACTCATAGAATGTGGAGTCACTGCAGGAAATACTTGTTGGTTTTCTTGATTTTGCTCTGAATTTCACTCCACTGTTGAGTATCAGATCCCGTGACTCAACTTTCTACATCTCAGGAATGGATATGGAGCAATAGAAGCAGTTACATAATTGGCCACAAATAGAATAGTATTTTATGTAGAGCAGGCTTTTGTTGTCAGTGGAAACCACTGCACAGAGGAGTTATGAGACTGCAAACAAGCTTCCCAGCCGGAAATGAAAATGTTGTGGGAATTGTGTTGTTTTAATGAGAACAAATGATCACTTCTTCAAAGGTCTGATGTGAAAGACCCACACATTTAAACTGCATGTGATGACAAAGAGCTGCAGCAGTCTTACTGCCGAAGTTCTGGGATTTAGGGAATTATGTTGGGTGTCCTGTACATATCTGGGTCTGCATCTGGGTCTTGTGAGCCCATCTCGCAAGCTTGTGTGGCAGGTCAGGACTTTGCTGGGTGTCCACCAAAAGCTGTAGTGGGACGTGTCCTTCTCTCTGAACAAGCACAGCACCAGTGACCAGCTTCCTCCTTTTCTCCTTGCTCTGTGGTGCCTGCTCTCTCATCAGCATGTCTATAAAGCAGACTAAAGCCCGTCAGAGAAACAGGACAATTGATTTGCATAAGTTTGCATTAATTGTGGCAGCATATGATAGATTGTGCAAAACTTAAGACACTTTTTTGGTTTTGTTAATATAGTGATTTCTGGCTGTGCATTTCCCTCCCCCCCTGTTTTGTCCATTTTCTCTTGCCCTCTTCACTGCTATTAGGCTTCTCCTTGTCCTGTTCCTCAGATCTTCTCACCTTCCTATGTCTCTGTCACCAGTCTGTTCACTCTTTCCATATCTATTCTTCTTCCTCTAGTTTTGCTTCTTGCACTGTTCCTCTCTCCAGGCAACACTTTTACTCCATCCCCAAGTCTGTCACTGTTTTGTCCCTTTTTCTTCTGTCAGACTCCCCAGTGCTGCGTCTCCCTCTCTTTGTTGCTTCTGATGATTCCTCCAAGTTCTCCACTGTCCTTTGCTTTCCAAAGCTGCCTTCTCCCCCTTTCCTCCATGCTCCTCCTTAGTAACACTCTCCTCACTGTCCTTCCAGGTTCCGCCATCCCAGTCTTTCTGTCAGCTAGCATTTCTGCCTCCTTTATAACGCCATCACAGCCTTCCTCCTTTACCTCCCTTCCTTCACTTTCCATTGTTCCCGTGAGCTGCTCGTATATATATTTTTCCTTAAATCTGCCTCCTTTTCCCCCCCATTCTCACCTCCTCCGTACCTCCAGTGCCAGGGACACGGACTGCAGATGCATGATGAGGTGGTTTGTCACAGTGTGAAGATGGCAGCAGCTCTACTTTCTTGCTAGCACTGGCAGAGAAGTGCCACACTGCAGCCTGCAGGGACAGGGGAGTTTCCCTGGCCTGGGCTGCTGCTGTGTTAGCCACAACTCATCTTTTGGAAGCCCAGATATTGTGGGTGTTATGTGCTGAAATGCTGCAGAGTAAGAGACCTTTCTGACTCATTTTTTAAGAGCAGGCTGTTACTCTGCTTTCTGCCAAGGGGTGTGTGAGTGACCAGACATCAGCTGCAGGAAGGGATCAAACGTGGATGTGCTGCACAGCACTAAGCACAAGTGACTGAGATCTCAGCACATACTGTAATGGGGTGATGTGTAACAATAAACCAAGGGGTGGCACTAAACCCCTGCAAATCGAGGCATGTTAGTGTTTAAATGGGAGATGGTGAGTGTGGCTGCTGCTTTCACTTCGGGGAACATGCTACATCCTGGGGAGCAGAGGCCGCTGCAGAGGCAGCAACATTCCTGCTCCCCATGGAGCTGCCCGGGTGCTCACTTTGTGTGTGGGAACAGCACAGGCCCTTGGGGCCTGGCTTGCTCGCCCATGTGAGCGCCTTCAGCACAGTGACCTCTTCTACTGCAGATCCCACATTTTTTGATTTGGACTCATCCTGCAGCGCTCCTGAACTGTTCAGGTTAAAGCATGTTTTTTCCAACTCTTAACTTGAAATCACATCCACAGATTGCCAAAAAGACTTGTTTAGAGCTCAGATCGGGAAGACCATAGGCTGAGCATTCCCTTCCTTCCTGGGACCCCTGGAGAACCATCTGCACAAGAAAGCTGAAAAACTTCATTTCCAAGGTTTTGGAGGAATGGCCAAGAGTATTAGGGAAAAGTATTTTATATGTATGCTTGCCCTGCTCTTACTGTTATTAGAGTGTCACTTGTGGGTTCTGTTCTTTATTGTTGTTTGGTTTTTTTTACTTCTGTTTTGTTTTCTCCTCTGTACAGCTCTTATGACGCAATTTAGGTAAGTCCTGGCTTATTGGCTGTAAACAGTGCATTATAATATGGAGACAAGCAGTTGCAATTCACCTTTCTCAGCATCAGGCTTGATCAGTGTGTCAACCTCAGTCTCTGTGTAGCTTCTTGATGGCCTGTTTGATCTGGTATTCTTGGGTCTTGGCATCAATAGTGGATGTCAAGTGGTGGTACTGGCTGTTCCCCAGCTAACTCCAGTCATAGAGAACCTGAACTCAGCCTCTTTTTAGTATCTGTTCCCTTCTCTGTCAGAACACTTTCCCTTGAACAAAGCTTCCATTTTCTTGACTGCCCTAGCAGTGGTTAGCATTTTAGCCTATAATTATTTCTGGATGCTTTGTGAAATCATTTATTTTGTTTTCATGCCTATGATAAATTAAAATGGATGGAGGAATTTTCGTGTAACACTTAAGTCACCTTCTTTCTGAGATGCAATGTGTGAGAATTCAGGAGTCCTTTTCTCCACCATCCCTGCTGCTGTGTTCATATCATGCCTCTGAGTGTAGTACCTGAGCTGGCTGCTCTTGCTGTTTTATCACCAATAGCTTATGAGACCTGACCCAGTACCTACTTCTTTCACAGGGCTATGTGATTTTGGATGCTTATGACCCATCAGAGTATGACCCATTCTTCCTGACGACATCTACAGACTGGTGGAAGGTGTGATATTTATGCCATGAGGTCTAGGGGCACCCTTTGGCCAGCAGGAAGTTAAAGGCTGGAGAGGAGGCAGAGTGTGCTACTGACGTGCTGCTATGGGGCTGGTGTAGAGGAACATGTTCTAGTTTTGTTAACTGAACAAATATGGGTCCCAGCTCCTACTGCATTTAAGCCCAAGTGTGTTTGAAAATGTTTTTCACAGGGAAATGGTTTGGATCCATACTAAGCCCAGGCTTGGAGGCACAGTAGACAATGGCGGGGGGGATGTTTGTTTTCACCATCTCAAATTCATTGTGGCAGCGTGGGAAGCATCCTGTCTAACAGGGGTTGGTGTGTTCCCAGGCAGGCTGGATGTGTGCTCTGTAGGAGGCAATCTAACAGTTCAGATGATCTTTACAGAAGCTCACACAAATGCCCCAAGGGCTAATAGAAGAGTCAGGGAACACTTGGACACAAATCCATGAACTGCAATTCTCTAAATCCATTCAGGATGCTGTGAGCCCTCAGCAGCTATGGGGATGGAGCTGATACTGCATTGCAATGTGTGAACCCCTGCAGGGTTCCTCAAGATCAGCTGCCTCCAGCAGATCAGAGTCTGTGGTCTAACTCTGTGGCACAGTCGTTGAATGTACTCTATGACCTGCCGGAGATGCTGAGAGGCTCAGCATTTCTGAGGCCACTCAAGTCTGCCACCTGTTTTTATCCCTAAAAAATGAGGTGGATGCTCCTTCCCTGCTAACCAATGGTACCCTGACATTCACCTCTGACTTTGGTCTTTTGAGACTGACAAAGTGCTTGTGTTGGTATGTTGGTACGTAAGCATGACATAACTGTCTCTGTCACAGGTTTCAACACCAACTTTACAGGATCCTCTGTTAAGAGACATTCAAAGAAAGCTTACTGAGACAGGCATTATCAAGCAGTGCGAGACAGGTATTTTAAACAACTGGTATCCCTTGGAAGTGTTTCATATTGGGGGGGTGTCCTTGCTTGTGACAGTAGGTGCTCACACGAGGCACTTGTTACTTCCTGCCAGGAAGACCGTGCTCTACCAGAGAGCTCAACAAACTCAGCAGAGAACTGCCCCTGCTTCCTCTGAGCCGGCAACATACGGATGCACTTGAGTGGCTGAAGATACCACACAGCTACATTGCTAGTGATGCCTACCAAAGAAAGAGGTAAGAGGTAATGTGGTGTTTATTGAGAGGCAGCACAACAGGTACAGTGGATGAGGCCTTTCCTTCTTGGCTGCATAGCAAACTATTTGTTAAAACTTAAATTTCATAGTGAATTCTGCTTTATTGTGTATTTCTCCTGAGAAAGGAGTGTTGGTGAAGGGAAGAACCTTCAGGGTGCTTTACTGGAAGATCTGAAAAGATTTAAGGTTCATCCTTGCCTTGGGTTTTAGGGTTGGTTTGTTTTTTTTCTATTAGTTTCTAGATTTTGGGAGCAGAGGGAGGTCATACTTGTATCACAGACTGGCAGAGGTTGGAAGGGATCTCTGGGGGTCATCTTGTCCAACCCCCCTGCTAAAGCGGAGCCATGGAGAGCCAGTTGCCAGCCACCATGTCTAGGCAGCTTTTGAATATCTCCAAGGATGGGGACTCCACAACCACCCTGGGCAGCCTGTACCAGTGCTCGGTCAACTTCACAGCAAAGAAGCGTTTCTTGATGTTCACGCATCCTGTGTTTCGGTGTGTGCCCGTTGTCTCTGGTCCTGTCGCTGGGCACCACTGAAAAGAGCCTGGCTTTGTCCTCTTTGTACCTCTCCCTTTCTTACACACTGATGGGATTCCCCCTGAGCCTTCTCTTCTCCATGCTGGGCTGTCCCAGCTTTCTCAGCCTTGTCTCTTATTTGCGCAACCAGTGTCCTTTGACCGTTGAGCATCATGGCTCAAACCATGATGCTGGTCCTGCGGAGGAGTGGCCTGTGCTGAGGGAGCTGCACACCACTCCAGGAAGTTGTATCGTGTAGCTGAGCTGAGAGGTTGCTTTTTGGCACACAGGCTGGTTGGACTCAAAACTACAGCAGAGACGACTAATGGTGAGCTGAGCTGGACCAGTGGTGCAGCTGCTTAGGCTGAGAACACTAGAGAGCCCTGGCTAGCCGGCCCTGAGAGAGAAGCAGTTGGGATCAGAGTGGTCTTATTTTTTTAATTATCATGGTTTCTTTTACAGTCCCAGGCTCTGATTCACCCCTTTGAAAGCTCTCTGGTTCTGCCACTGCAGTACACAACACTTAAGGGAACTCCTGCTCCCCAGTGACAAGAACATCAATGGTGAACTGAGGGCATGATGTCCTCCTGAGCCAGGCCCACTCTGCCCCCCAGCCCCTGCCTTGGAGTTTTACGATTTTACTAGCCCAAGGCTTTACTCCAGCAGGAAAAGTGGTCACAAAGACAAACATTTCCTGGTGTGACTCAGTGTGGGAAAGAGCTAGTGCAGGAAGGTGTGCTGGGCTCCAGAGCCTTTGTGCTGCATGGACTGGCAATAGTTTTTACTTCTGTTTGTTTAAAAGCGAAAAGCCATCAGCCACGACAGAGACAGCATATGGTGTCACCTGTCCTCCAGCTGATCGCAGCGGCAAGCACAGCCATCAGGAGGTACCATCTGCAAAGGATGTTACATCTTCTGCCAGAGCAAGGCGGAACAGGCCAGGTCTTCTGGCAAACTGCAGTAAACTCCTTGTCTCAAACACGTCATTCTGAAGTAGTTATTCAGCAGCCAAAGAAAGGCTTGAGACGCTGCTCCTGTTATTTCCAGCTCCTCTTCATGCTCTACAGGCCAAACCCTACTATTTTAGGAGGTTTAACTTAGACTCAGCTTTACAAAGACAGTGCTGATGTCCTCTGGTTTATATAGTGAGAGTCTTCTCACCAGTTCACCTCCTTTAATAAAAAGGAGATATTTTTTTTTAACAGAAGTTAGAAAAAGGTCTGGTAGGCTCCTCTTCTGTGCAGTGCAGGCTCTGCATGTTATCCCCAGCTCTGAGGCTGCTGTATTTCATATTACAGGAAGTGTGCTGTTGGCACTGGGCAGAGGGAATGGCAGAGCTTGCACAATGTTAGCTGCAGCTGTTGCAATTTTTTGTGAAGCTGAAAGACCTCACGTTGAGATTTAAGAACAAACCCTCTCTTGAATGAGAAGGAGGTGCTCCTGGCTATGTGCCTCGTCAGCAGTTATGTGCAGAACAGTGGCTTAGAAAGCGCTGATAAGGAAATAAAGGTTTGGTTTTGTTTGTTCCAATCTTTATCAGAACTCCTATAGTGAATGTCTTGCAAAATATTATTTGCAAACTAATGTCAGGCTACTAATAAGGTTTCAAAGGACGTTCCCCTGGAGGCAGTGTACAAGCAGTAAATCAAACTAACATACATATGAGTGTTCAGAGAAGGCAGGAATAATGAGGGGAGAGGAGGTGGATGTGTTTTGTACAAAACAGCACTTTTCGGAGAGGCAGTGCTGACACCACGTGCTGTCAGTGCCCTGCAGACGGGTTTCTCTCCTGTTCCAGTGCGGTGTGTGACTGCACAGCAGCTCCGGGGTCGAAGCCTGAGAAGAGAATTCCTCAAGGCTTGTACAAGAAGCTTCAAACTCCCACTGTAGAGACACAGACTCCCAAGAGATGCCAAGATTTAGTTTTATTTAGGATTAGAAATACTGAACCACAGAAAACTTGTTAAAAGAAACAGAGGTCAACTCAGCCCCGTAAGAGGAGGGTGCACAGGCAGCAATCGGGTGTGAAACTGTCAGACATCAGGAGGTGCTGCTGTCCCCATGGAAGACAAGGGCCCACGTTGCTCAGAATTCCACGCTGTGCTTTTCCAACAATGCAGTTTAAGGAGGCAGTAAAATGGTTACAATGTATCAAACCCTTTATAAACAAACTCTTCTTTTGTTTAACCATCCCTGATTTTGATGCCAAGAGGAAGTTTTTGCTTTCAACCAACCTCGTTTTACAGATTCATACTGGGGTGCCAGTTCCCCCGAGCAAACCCTTTCAACTTGTAATAAACTTTCCTTGAATTTAATCCTCTAAGTTTTTTCTCATTATTATTTCACATTCCCCTGTAAAATAAAATATACTTTTTAAAAATCACTGCATCAATAAACATCTGTAGACAAATTACATTAATAAACTTATATTTTACTCTCTATATACATGTTGGCAATGTCAAAGCTTCAAGATTCACTTGGAGGTCTGCAAGACCAAGGAAATGTACACAAATAACTTACATTTAGGAAAAAAAAACCAAATGCTGAAGAGTATTTTGCCACATTACTGTGGGTCACAGTATTTAAAATATCTTTTTTTCTAGTTATTCTTCACAACCACATTGTCTCAGCAGAGAATGAGGAATCGAACTGAAGCAGAAAGAAAAATCAAGTAGCAGTTACTGATTTCAGTGCAGAACTAAGTCAAGTAAGGAACTACACTTGATTCTTAAAGAATATACAATATATCAGAGACTTCTCCAGTGCTAAGGCTTCTTCTGCATTTAATCTTTAAAACTATCATCCTGAGATGGGAAGATTCCAGTGGATATCACTTTGCAGATTTCAAATGGAATGATTCTAGTGCTGAGCTGAAACCATTCCTCAGTCTGTATGTCAGACTAAGTGGTAAAATATACATGCGTCTTGATGCCACATTTCTAGTGAATACTTCTTATGGCCCTGAAAATGGAAACATTGGCATCCAAACCCAAGATATTCCAACATAATAAAAAGGCACTGAGCTATAGAACTGTATATACAGTAACATTTGTGTTTGCATAGATCAACAACAACTTTGAATGCTGCAAGGAGCTAAATGCAACCAGGAACTAAGAGGACATATGGAAGCAGCAGGAATTTTGCTTAATAACCAGCGTGGGGCAAGGCATCTTTTACAGAAAAGCTGTGGAGGCTGCCAGCGTCAGCTGTCCTTCATAAATTAAAAAAGTGTTCTTAGAGGAGTGTTTTCTGGTCAAAGAGCTGCAGGTCGAAACGGACCCACACTTCACCTGTTGGAACTTCGTGCAGCAGTAAGTGTTTAGTCGTGGGGCCTTTGCTTTCTTGTTCTGTTCTGATTTTTGCTACTGGAACTTCAGTGCGACCCAAAAAATCTGTTGGGCAAGCAAAGAAGAAATTTCATTAAGCAAAGATGTTCAGCTTAGAAAATCTGAAAGCGTCAGGTTAAGTAGCAATGTTGTGTAGTGTATATTCAGTTCCAGAGCACTGAGTAGCCCTCAGCCCTGTGTGGATCAGCCAGGTCTTTTAATACAGAATTAGGATGGAAAATATGCCTTTATGTCATGGTTTGATCTTAGGCCTTTAAAAACACAGTTCCCTTTCAGAAAGACAATTTCAAATGTTCTCCAATCTTAGAGCTGGAAGGTCAGAGATGAAGTGATGGAACCTGTTTACAAGTCAGCTGTGGTGCTACAAACACAGCTAAAACCCATCAACTATATTGGCTGAGCCAACTTTTAGTTAGGCCCATAAATTGTTCTTTTCACAAGAACAATGACCTTAAACAATTACTGCCACTGGTAGGTTCACAGTCCTATTCATAAATTATAAACCCTCTTTTGTGGCCATTTCATCTTGGGGAGGGGGTGCGTGTGTGCATTAAAAGGTTTACCAAGAACTGAAAAAACTACAGCCTTGGCTGTCCGATGGGGAGAAGCAGCCTAGCAAAGTCGTGTTACCTCACAGGAGAAAAGACTGAGCTGTAGTTACACGTTGGGTATCTCACGTCAAGGCAGGACCTTGCAAATCTGCAATAACCAACTGTGTGTCAAAGCTCTGATAAAGCACATAACCTTTTAAAGAGTACTAGAAGCAACTGACTGCCGAAAACGTGTTCAAGCAAAAAAAGAAAGCTTATCAAGCTCTTGCTGTGTAAATGTAACCTAGCACCTTCTTTCTGGGCACCTACAGTGAGAGAGAAAAACTTCTGCTTTCAATTTCTTTGTCTTCCCAGTCTCACATAAATAATTCTGTGTCCAATACAAAAGTGGGATCAGACTTGCTTGCCCAGAGCTGTTGGCTCTGGAAGGCTACTGAACCTCTGAGGAAGGAGGTGGTGTTTTTACACAACATTTCTCAGGAAGCAATCACAAAGGCTCTTGGAACTGCTGGCGAGGAACTGCGTACCCCAAGGCACAAAAAGGCATTCCCTTCCTGAAACAAATGTCCACACTTACCATCGGGTGAGAACTGATCCCTGTCAAACATGGTGATACACAGGACATCCTGATAAAGATCCTTGATGAAGAACTGGCAGTTGAAGTTCCACTTGGGGTTCAAGGTGTCTTGCAGGGTCCTTGTAGTGTAGCTCTGAGAGCCCATGCTGATTTCACAGTATGGGTTGCTCTTCCCTAGACACAGAACAAATCGTGAAACACGTTTGTGGTATAGAAACCCCCCTCCCCATCTGGAGACTGCTTGGACACACATCAATCAATATTGCTGTCTAGTAGACATGAGGCAGTCCTGGGTTCAGCTGTAGCAGTTATTTTTCTCCTTAGTAGCTGGTGCAGTGCTGTGTTTTTAACTTTCAGTCCGAAAACAACGCTGATAACACTGATGTTTTCAGTTGTTGCTAAGTAATGTTTACTCCAACCAAGGACTTTCTCAGTCTCGTGCTCTGCCAGGGAGGAGGGGAAGCTGGGAGGAAGCAGAGGCAGGACACCTGACCCAAACTAGCCAAAGGGGTATTCCATACCATGGCACTTCATGCCCAGTATATAAACTGGGGGGAGTTACCCGGAAGGCCCAGATCACTGCTCGGGTCGGGCTGGGTATCGGTCGGCGGGTGGTGAGCAATTGTATCCTCTCCCCTTGTTATTTCCCTTATCATTATCATTGGTGGTAGCAGTAGTGGTTTTGTATTATACCTTAGTTATTGGACTGTTCTTATCTCAACCCGTGGGAGTTACATTCTTCCGATTCTCCTCCCCATCTCTCCGGGAGCGGGGGAGGACGAAGCGGGGGAGTGAGTGAGCGGCTGCGTGGTTCTGAGTTACCGGCTGGGCTCAAACCACGACAGGCAGGCAACCCCTACATCCTACAGCAGCACAGAGCTGGCTCCTCACTCACTCCTCTGAAGCTAAATAATGGCTAGATTGTTCAGAAGCTGTAGCAAGCCTTTCCATGCGCTGTAGGAATAAAAGTGATTTGACACTATTTCCTTCACTTACCATTGGGCTTACAGGCCTTTAGTTCTGTTGCTTCAATCACATGCACCATCAAACGTCCTATTCCTGAGGTTTTCTGTGAGCGAGCTGGGAACAAAGTAGTCAGAAATAAATGGATTGGCTGCAACTGTAAAAACTGGCACTAGATCTGAAGAGGGAGATCAGATCCTACACAGACACTGTGGCACCCTCCCAAAAAGGCCCTGCCCACGTGTCCACATGGGTGAGAGGGAAATACAGAATGTGGTAGGTACCTTGATAAGCCTTTTCACGTTTCTTCTTTTCAGTTTCAATGTACTGCTCAGATGCTGCTTTGATTTTCTGGACCCAGGCAGTACTGCAAAGAGCAATCCCTATGGTCAGGGTCATACCACAGGCAGGAAATTCTTTTGTATCAGCAACTCTGCCCCGATCTCTTTTGACACTTTTCTCCCTGCACTGGGTTTCAGAGGCATCACGAATCAAGCTAGTTCAAGGACTAAAGTCATGGAGATTTTGGATTTAAATGAAATGAATGGAAGTGGAGCTGCTGGTTTATTGAAGCCTGCTGGGTCACATTAAAGACTGACCAGGACTGGGGAAGAATCCTATGGGATGCTGGACTTTGCAGCCCTAAACTAGTCTTCTGTACAACTGTAACATCAAGGAGCAGTAGATGTGACTGGAATCCATTGCACAAGCAGAACAAAAATCAGAGAAAACCTGTAACTCAAATGAGAGTCAAACAAATTTATTTCCTAACCAAGAGACTAAACCCTGTTCTTGAACGCAAAGATCCCCTGTGTCTGCTCACTGGAAACCCAGCCCATGGCCATGGTCCACAAGTTTCAGCTCAGATCTGCATTCTCACTACTCACCGCTCATTAATGTTGTCAGTTTTAAGTGTGTAAACTCTGTCAATGTGCGATATGTGGAAAACTGGCTCATCACTTGAAGGGTCTGTGGGCAATTTCACTAGGACTTCATTAAGGAAAACAGGCTGAAAGAAAAGCAAACATCACTGTGGCAGCATCACCCTGACAATAAATGGAAACCCTACAAGGATGTTTAAATACACTGTTTTACTGCAGGGAAAATGAAAGTTGTAGGACACAGGATGAACAATCAGATCACCATGTAAAGGATGTGAGAAGAGACTGACAGAAAAACTACTCAGGTGATGCACTCCATTCTGCCTTCCTAGATGGAGAGCTTTGTGAAAGGGGCAGGACTGCGTAAGCAGAGCTGCAGTGTGGTGGTTGGAAATCCTGGAATCTCTCAGGTTCCCTGTTGGAAAGCAGCCCTGATACTTAAACTTATCTCCACAGCTTCAGAGTCTGGAGAACACGTGCTGTGTTGACACAGAAATGAAAGTTCTGCACCTTTTACTAGTTTCTAAAAAAGGACAGGTATTTTCTTGTGCACCTTGTGCAAACTTAAGTCAAGGTTCCTGCTTCTGAACCCAGCTGCTCAGGCACGATGCTATTTCTGCCCTTTCACCCCAAAATGGATGGAAGTGTTTATTAAACTAGGACATAGCAGCCTATCCTTTGCCAGGGACTAAGCCAATGGCATGCATGCCCGTAGGACAGCAAATGCTCAGACGGGGCCAGGCGGCTAATCCCAGCAGGGAGAACAGCATTCCTCATCAGAATGCCAGGTCTCACTGTATCAACATGACCACCTTGATTCACTCACCATTTTGTACATTTTGAACTGGGAGTTGGACTTGGGGCTGAACAGTTTATCGGAGCCAGAAGATACAAATTGTTTAACCATGTAGGTGAGCAGGAGGAAGTCATTGAAAAGGAAGCCGTACAGCTCCTTACTGCTCTTGGCCTTGTACAGCTTGCCACTGTGCAGGAGTTTCCGTGGTCCCAAGCAGTTAGTGAGGGAGTTGAACACAGGTTGCTAGGAGAGATAAAACCCATTAGCAGCAGCAAGTTAATGCAGAGATCGGTTCCTGCTCCTCTTCACAGCAGAGGTTGCTCAAGCTGCTCAAAATGCTCTTCTGTTTTGTTTAATGAGTTTAGTTACAAATAAGAAAAGGGAAACTGTCTTACATCTGCCATGGTAGCAGCACTACTCCAAACTTAAAGCAGTTTAAGCTTCCCCAACACCACACGTAGAGGTCTGACTGGATGAAGGCATTTACCTCATGGCACTTTTCCATTGTCCAGAAGTTGTGTTTAAGAAGAGCCTGCAGTCAGGTCACCTCTTACAGCTGCATGATTAGGTGATGGAACTAGGACAGACCTTCTGGTCCTGTCAAGCCCTGGTTCCTTATGCAGCCAGTGAAGAACTGTCACAACACCTCATTTTGAAAGGTACAGAGCCTGAACCCCACATATCTTTGAGGATCTGGCATTGAGGGCTTCTGAGACTTTTCTGCATGAAGGAAATCCCTGGGAAACACATACTATGTGAAATTCCACCTAGTAACACCTGACTCGCCACAAACAGAACTTCAGAGATCAGTTATTTCTGTTCCTTTAATGGTTTTAATGGTATTAGTTTTAAGCTGATAATCAGGATTTGTCCACTGCTAAAATCTTACAAACCCGAGAGCTCATCACATTCTGGCTGTGAGCAGAATCTAGTAACAGCTTCTCTGCCAAGAGCTCACCAGTGGATCACACTCCAACAGGAGATGTGAGAAGGGCTCCCATTCCCTCCCCAGCCTGCCTGAACTGACTCAGAAGTGTCTCTGCCATACAGCACATCAACGCAGCTACCTCAGCAAGGCCTTCACACTGGACATGGGACTGAATCCATTCCAGCCTGTCCGAGTTCTCCTTCTCGCGCACCCCTTCGTTAACTTGAGAGCACAGCTCCTCCGCACGCTCCAAGGCAAGCTTGAGGTTACTGTGATCCGGGTGATTTTCTGGAGTGTTCTCTAGAATCTGGTATGGATCAAAAGGGGAGAAAGCAAGATAAAAGCAGAGGTAAGCACAAGTAATAGTTCTCCGTGCTCTCAGAAATCCCCATAAAGGGACAAGGCTTTTTTTTCCACTTTTGCTATTGAGATCAAACTCAAAAGCATTCACCCATAAAGCCTTGCTTAGGGTACTCACACTCTTTATGAGCAGAGGGTAGCGGGTTATTCTTTGCATAGGTTTCAGGAGGAAACTGGAGAGGGGCATTCCTTTGCAGCGAGGGTCCAAGGCAAGTTTCTATGGTGCAACCCAGAGATTTAACAGAGACATTGCATTACTCATCCAGAAACAGCTGCCTCACCACACTAAAAACTGTCTGATCAGATTCATTTTTCCAGGCATTCCAAGAAATCTCAGGTTTTTCAGTAAGCAAACAATAGTCATATCTAGAACAAACAGGAAAGCTGTCATTGTACCTGGACGCTTTGCCAGCATAAGCCGTAGCGTCATTGTTCATGCAGAATCCCCACATTCAAAACTGTTCCAGCTTTTATTTTGGCATTACAGGCTCCACGCAGGTTGGAAACAAAGCAAAGCCATGAAAGAAACAAATGACTGATGTCAATAGTTCTGGCATCTCCGATTTCATGGCCTCAAAGCCACTGCATCAGCTGCAGCATGGCAGCGATTCCTTACTTATTCCTGCTGTGTGCCTGCCTGTGATGCTCATGGCACACCCCTGGCCACAGCTACAGCCCCACTGTTCAGACACACTGAATTCCAAGTGCATTCAGAACAACTGCTTTTTATTTCAGCTCCACAAACTCTTACCCCTTCTGTCAGCATGAATTTTTGGGAAAGTGCAGATACTGGGCACCATAGGTTTGTGCGGTTAGTAACAAGCAATGGAATGGGAAATAGAGAAATAAATTAGCTAGAAAGACAGGTATATAAATAAAAAGCACACACAGTGTTAACCATGGTCATCATATAAATACACCTTGGCAGGTTCTCAGCTGTTTTTACAAACTTTTACTCTTCTAGGTTATTTTGCTCCAGCCAATGCTGGTTAGACAGGCTCCTGCCATTGAGGAAAGGGGAAGGCACAAGCTACTGAGTAAGATACCTTTAAGTAGTCTTTGAAATCAGTGTCTTCATCAGTTTTCTGCTGCAGCAGTGAAGCTCCATTAAGCTGGCAGCTGCAGAACCGAATGTAGGCCTGCATGTGAGAGAGTTCTGCTGCCAAGATGTCCCCGATCATCTGCACTGGCATTTTTTCTCCTCCTGTTTTCTTACGCACTCGCAAGGCTCTGAAGAGGAAAGAAATCACCATCCAACTTTGCTGCCAAGTCTGCGAGGCCTAAATCAAGATCCTTACAACATCCACCTCTGAAAGGATGCGAGCCAGTGAGGTGAGTTCCCTCCCAGAGCACGGGCGCTTCCAGGCAGTGCTGGGTCCAGCCTGGACCCCCCAGGCAGTCACCGGCACAGCCCACTGAGCTGAACGATCCGCCCGATGGGGTCTGTGGGATCGAGACGCTGTTTCTGACACAACTGGCATCAATCTCTACATTCAGCCAGCATCCCATTTCAATGAATTATTAGCCATTTCATCTCTATCTTTAGAGAATAGAAGGCTGCTTTGCAGAAAAGGGGGAAGAACGCCGCACATGCACGTGCTTTTGTGTAGGCTCTGTTTCTAAGGTATTACAGCAAATGTGCATCTGTTCTTGCTGCTTATTCTTTCCCCCTTTCCCCTTCCTCACAACAGCTCCTTCTTTGTGAGGTAATCTGAATGTATTTAGCTGTTCTGAGTACATGCATGCACAGGAAATAATAGGCAAGGACAGAAATATTTACTGTAAATGCAGAAAACCTCCTGGGGAAAGGAACAAGATAATGAAGATGAAGAGGAAAACATAAAAATGCAGATATGTACTCACTTCAGTAGCTTTGTATTTGACATGATGAGTTCCTTCCAGTTAACAAAGATCAGCCCCATTTCTCCTTCTGTGAGACAGCCTGAATCAGCCATCGGTTTTTGGAAAACCTGCAGCCAAAAATCAGAAAGGTGAGCAGTTCTTCAGAGATGAGAGCAGCCCAGTCTCTTGCTTAGCCTAGCAGTGATTTTGCTTTTTCTGAATGCTCAGTGTCCAACTTCTCCAAAGTTAAAAGCAATTCCTTACTGGCACTTGTGACAGCTGTCGCTATTTTTCCTAAGTGTGTGATCTCATTCTGACACTGGCATCAGCATCTGCAAAGCACGGACAAGTGCTGGGACTTGCAGGCCAACTGTTCAGCAAAAGAGTATTCTCTTGATTGTCGAGTCAATTGCTACACAAATTCCACTTAGGCATCACTCCATCCTCATCCCCAGAGCACTCGTAGTCAAACCCATGTGCAAAACTACGGCTTCTTCCAGGGCCCCCCAGTGCAGTACCTCTGGGTAGCAGAATTCATGCGTAATTCAGTCTATTTAACACCTTTAACACTTCACCACACAGCTGGTTTATATGGAGAGGTCAAGTCAGATGCCCAAGGCCACCTAATGCTGGCCAGTTCCTGCCCTGCCTAGTGAGGTGCTCTTGCTTCCAGAAATAAAACTGGAGACGAAGGGAGACAATAAACTTTCGTGGTGCTTATACGGCTTGTCATGAGCCTATGCAGCTTTGCCAGACACCTCGGCCCAGCCCATCACCTGCACACTGAGCCCGAACAACTAAGAACAGGACTTGGAATACATGAAGATCCAGGTAAAATGGTGGCTTTCACAACGTGACGTTTTTGCCTGGTGGGCAACCATGTAACATGCACTAGAAAGGCAGATGCTCACACACCTTTCTTCCTCAAGCCTTTCACAATCCATAAGAATCCCTTCATTGTTTTCAGCAGGACAAGGTGGTTTTTTTCCAAATGCATTTTCACATCCAAGACATCTCACCTCTAAGACAAGCTGAAGATCATCCATATACCTTTCTTCTGTCTGAATGAGCTCATGAATGTAGCCCTGCCTTTTCCTCTCCATTGGTTGCATAGTGTCAAGGCTCTGGAGATCAGCACACCCTATAAGAAAAAAGCCAGTGTTTTAGATCCCGCTCAGGCCATCAGATCTGATGAATTAACAAAAGTGCACCTACATACAACAGCCTATGGTTCGTCCTACACACACAGTGGTAAAACCCTGTCCGCAGCAGGAGTGGGTTTCAAAACTGAGTGATGCAGTGATCAGCCTCCTCCCCCCTTTATCTTATTTTTCAGTCTGTCACCTTTTCATTTCTTTGAACATCCCTCATTCTTGTACTGTGCTGCAGAATAAGAGTTCCTGACTTCCTGCCACTCAGTTTTTCTCACTTTTTTTCTCATTTCTTCTTTTCTGCCACACTGTTTCAAAACTGATTTTTCTCTTACCTTATGCAATGTCTACTGGGAGACGAAGTCAGCTAAAATGTGTCTGGTTCTGATTTAGGACATTGCGCCTTTAATCTCCACCCTATTTCTAAAGTACTCTGCTTTGGTTCTTAATTTAGCATACAAACCACCCGTACAAACTTTTAAAGTTAGAATGCATAACTTCACAGTTGCACAACTTTTTCTTCTCATTTAGAAATGAAATGAACCTGAAATACACTGAATTATTCCTATGCATCAAGTGTGAATAGTCACAGTCATGCACAGAACACAAAGATGTTCAGTGACACGAAGCCCAAGTTTTCTGTAGTAACGTGCAGACCCTACAGCTTCACACTGCTTTGTCTCTACTCAGACATGTTAGTAAGCACGACAACAGTGTTTGAGATTCAGTAACTGAATCAAAAACTGGTAAAACAAAGTGGTGAATATGTTCAGGTGGGCGAAGGAGAGCCCAGGAAGTCAAACTGATCCCTGTGTCAGCCACCGCATGCTAGCAGGGTACTGCAAAGTTGCAGGGTGGGGAAAAAGGACAAACAAGCAATTACAGAGCATTTGAGGACATGTGGCTATCGCTTGATGTGATGGCTTCAGGTTGTAATACAACGTGAACTGTGGCCTCTGCAGAGAGCAGGAAGGACACCACAGGGACACATTTAGATCTGGCATTTCTAGAGGAACGATACTTTCTGCAAGTTTACAGGTGTCGTGGAAGGCAGCGTGACCTACCGCACGAGGGTCTCCCTCGTCACCCTAACACGTCTAGGACACTAGAACGTGTATTTATTCTATTAACTGGCAACATATAAATCTGCTTATGGGAAGGCTGCTCTAATTAATGAAATTGATCAATTTGGGGGAAAAAAACCCCAAGAAACACTAAAGATTTGGCTAAACTTGATGTGACAGTGGCCTAATAGGGAACCTCACAGGCTGGTGCGCATCCTGCTGCACCAGCATCAAGCTGCTCTGAAGGACCAGCAGCCTTCAGCAGATGAGAAACACTTGTCAGATGAAGCTTTACGATACCATTCAAAGCATTTTAAGAGGGAAACTCTTTGAACAGCAAAAAGAAGTAAAACAGTAAAGGCAAGAGCTAGATTTAAAGTCGGGACTCTTCAGTCACTTCATACCCCTATGGAGGATCACAGATCTTCAGCTTTCTGACAAGATTTGGAAAAAAATGCCACTTTTTATGAGGAGATCAGGGACTGCAGCTCTTTTGATCGTGCAGAATGCTGCTTCTGCCCTTAGTTATTCCCAAAGTTACAATCAGGCCAAAATTAGATGAGAATAAGAAGTTACAGATCAAAGTGATTCCTCTGAAGTTTGGCATCTCAATCCATTAAGATGGACTGAGGCCAATGAGTGCTATTTCTGGATTCTAGAATCATTCTTTAGTCTGCTTACGACCAAGTTTAAGCCCACCTGGTTTCCAAGACATGAGATTTTAGGATAACTGAGGGCTTGCACAGTAATCAGACTTTACTGTCCGGATCTGGCAGTCTCAGCATTGATCTTGTGGTTCTTTTTCCTGCTGCAAGATGCACTGCTGCAACCAAAGCAGGGTTGGACTGAAGCCCTGTTGCTGTTTGCTGCTATCACAGCTGTTAGAACAACCCCCACGCTCGGCTTTGTGTCTGTCTCATGCCAACTGCTTAAAGCTGAAGCAAACACTGGAAGCAAAACAGGCCTATTTTTCTGCACCTAAAATAGATTTGGTTTGTAAGTTCGTTATCAGTTACAAAAATGCAGTTAAATTAACTGGCTCCTGTGCTAACCTTGTATTTGGACTGCCAGCTTTTGGGATGAATGGGTGAGTGCTACTTCATATTTAAATAAGCTCTAGTGAAAACATCCCAGATTTTGATGGGTCTGATGATACTGGTATAAAAAACCCCAGTACGCAATCCACACATCTGATTTGAGAGGGTGAACTCCAGCATTTGGATCTGAGAAGAAGAAAGGTGAATGAGACACAACAAAACAACCTACTTTATGCATTTGCCCATGTTTTCCAAAGTGGCCGTAGTGGCTTAGGGGTATGGAACGGGGTGGACCTACATTTCTACTCAGTCTCCTCCTACATTCCTTTTCCCTCCTTTCCTTGCATCAATTCCGACACTTACCTGACAGCAAGCAAATTCTGAGGGGAAAAGGAAAACACTAGTTTTCTGCTAGTTTAGCAGCCAGGAATGAGTGTGGAAGCAGTAAAACTGCCTTTTTGTTTGACAGCTGAAAGCTGTTGGTTTGGTTTCTTTCTTCTGAACCACAGAATGGTTTGGGTTGGAAGGGACCTTAAAGCTCATCCAGTTCCAAGCCCCTGCCGCAGGCAGGGACACCTACCACTAGACCAGGTTGCTCCAAGCCCTGTCCCATCTGGCTTTGAAAGCTTCATCCCAAGCTCCCCAAAGAGCTAAGGAAAAGCAGTGGGAAGCTCAGCTCCCTCTGGTGATTAGCTAAGAGGTTTATGTGACCTTGGGAGGGGCAAGCCAGCCTGCCCCTTCCACCCAGAGCAGGGGACTGCTCGGCAGCTCAGGCACTCTGGGGCACAATCAGCAGAGCTCCCTCTTGACAACAACATCTAACAGAGCAAGCAGTGGGTGGCTGGGTGTCTCCCTTGCCTATGAAGCTGAAGGCATGGCAAGGGAGAGATGCCATCTGTAACCACGGTACCTTTCGTGTAAATCCTGCTCTCCAAGATGAGGAAGCAGCTGTCTCACCAGGGCAGGGTAAAACAAGCTGGAGAGTTTATAAACAGGAAATCCCAGTCTCTAAAGTTGTGTTTAAAATTGTGTGTCCCTCTCCAAATATACCTGAACAAGAAATACTTTCTTCCTACTAACAAAACTAGCCCTGCATGAAAAACTATCGAGTTTCAAAGTCAAAAAGTGCTCTCCTCTGCAGAAGAGTCAACTGCCTAAAAAAAATGGGGAACTGGGGGAGAAAACCTTTCCAAATACTGACATGTTTTGGATTTGAGCATGTTCAAGGGGAAGAATAACACTTTCTGTAGAAAAGAAATCCTCCAGTGAAAGAAAGATGAATGAAACCTATCACCATTTAAAAAAAAAATTTTCTTTGTTTAAAAAGGGGAAGTGAATTACAATTTGTCTCTTAAAAGCCAATTCCAGAGAATTGAAGTAAAAGCCAGATAGATAAAAGGCTTTCCAGGATGCCCAGATCTTCTTGGGCATCAACTGCTTTGTCCCTTCCCCAACAAACTTCCCCACTCAATGAACAATGAAAAAACACATTGAAAATGACAGCTCTGGAAAGACATCTTAAACCTCAAACAGGAGCTCAGGCACTTGCCATAGATTAATAGAATCACAGCATGTTTTGGGTTGGAAGGGACCTTAAAGCTCATTCAGTTCCAACCCCGTGCCATGGGCAGGGACACCTTCCGCTAGACCAGGTTGCTCCAAGCCCTGTCCAGCCTGGCCTTGAACACTGTCAGGGATGGGGCAGCCACAGCTTCTCTGGGCAACCTGTGCCAGGGCCTCACCACCCTCACAGGGAAGAAGGTCCCAAAGGATCCGTCTGTACCAGAGGCACCACTGCTTTGGGTCACCAGTGAAAACTGTTTAAGGGTAGAGGGTGGCCTGTAGAAACTATGTGTGTAAGCAAATAGCTTGGTTGGGGTTGCGGGTTTTTTCTTTGGGGGTGGAGAATGGGGTGGTCGTGGTTTGGGCTTTTTTTCTTTCTTTCTTGGGTTTTTTTTAGCTCAAGCCAGTGATGTGGCTGGAAAAAGCAGGTTGGTTGTTTTGCCTGCCTCTATTTTCCCAGGTTATCATAGAAAGACTACACCTCACCTTAAGTACCATGGGCTGGCATTAAAATAACCCCTTTAGTCCAGCCAGAGAACAGGCGGATGGTATCGTGGGAGGTCACCCACAGCCAATTTACAGTCTCTGCTGGCACACATATGGCTAACTCACTTGTAATGTACTCCTGTCACTGCCTGTAGCTGTCAGTAGCCTCTGTGCCTACTGAAACCTTATGAACTAATCCAAGAAATTTGTTGCCATGGAAAAGTTAGTTTCCACCAGGCCCTGGGAAAATAATAAAAACTTTCATCCAATCTCCCCTAATCAGTAAATGCAGTTTATTCTCTCTGAAGACATTTATGATTCAATTTAAAAGAAGTAAAAAGCAAAATCAAGTCACTCCGTCACTGCACCAGGTAATGAATGCTTGTACCAAGCTACTCAGATGGGAAAAAAAATCCTCCCGAGATGGACCAAAAAACCACAACAGACAAACTTTTATGTGTCCCTTTAATAAAACACATTTGCATAGGTATTCCACAACTTTGTTTAAAAACAAAGATGAACAATTGCCTCATGCGAAGCACAGCCTGCGTTTGCATGTTGTAACAACCACCCCAAACAGCAATACTCTAGCTTGAAAAGAACAGCGAGAAGAGATTTTAAGGCAGCACACACCATTACGTAGCAGTTTTATTAGTTCATTACACTAAAGTAACATGACCCTGTAGCAGCTCCCAACAGCACTACAGGCCACGGTTTGTCGGCATTCCTATGAGCAGACATATTTACAGGTGTTGTCAACCCGACTCAAGAAAATCACACAGGGATATGATCTGACAAAGCATCGGGATGGCATAAATATTCAGTTATTAGCATATAACTTTTCCAACAGAGCTTTATGCCTTCTGCGCTCCCAACTGTAACATTATTAACACTGACATTGTGACAGCGCTTTGAGTGCTTTCACAGCCCTTCACGATCACTGACTACTCGCACACCCCAGCCCTGCAACTGGGTCTGAGTGGTGGCACAACTGTCCTGCACGGATCCAGCTGCTGGATCAGGTGCTCAGCTTTGTGAACTAAGCTTTTGTAAAAAGCTTTTGTACGTCATTAGTCCGTTATGCAAACTAGACAGTTACAAAATTAGGAAGTGTTTAGTAGCTGGTTTTGTGCATTTACGGCATCGTTTACATTCTTACTCCCAGTTACAACATGGCCCCTGTTCTCCGCTGGCCCACAGGAAACAATATTAAGCAGTATTACACTGTAGGCAACATCGTATTTTGCTCTCCTGGTTGGCTTCAGTTTTAACTGTTAGCTCTGAGCAACATTTAGACTCTCAGCTCTTGACTGGGGACCATCAGTTCAAAAAAACCTCTATTTTCCACCTCGTCCTTAGTTCCAAAGCCAACCTTTCTCACCCAAATATAGGATGAACGCTTCAACACCAGTTTTATGACACTAGCTGGGATGACAGCTGAACTCATTTTATGGACTTTTATCACCAAGAGAGTGGATTGCACACAACCAGAGAAAAAGTACCATTTCTAAATCAGACTTTTTTTTTTTAAAGAAAAAGGTCTGATTTAAGTGCAGCTTCTATCAGCGACACCTCTTCATTGACACAGGACATTGTTTTGAAATAATCTTGCCCTAAATACACCCTCAGCATGATCTGATGTATGCGTTCAATTCTTTCTGCACCAGTGTGCAATGGGAGAGCAGAACTCTTGGGTGACGGTGCTTGAGCTGTGTTAGGCAGACATCTGCAGTAGAGATAAATACTGAAGGCAGGGGCTATACCTCTTTCAATCAGCATTATTAAGGTGTATTATTACTGTTATCTTTATGATTACAGTTAGAGAATTTAGAGCGTACTCTGGTAAATACTGACACATGAAAAGGCAACAGTGAAAGCCCAAAATCCTTCATTTCAATACTCATCAGTTCAAACTGAGGGGCAGCTGTTCCAGTAATTATCGATGCTCACATCTATGTACCCAGTAACAAGGCTACTTGTGTGACATTTCACCTAATACTACCCTAAAATTCAATTGTATCAGTTAGTTAAAAAATGGGTAGAATGCCAGCCGGTTTTGGAAAATGCCACATAACTATTTCCTAGAACATCCTACATAGGATGTGAAGGTGGTTTTAATTTTTCAGACATTAGTAGCAATTTGGTATTTAAGGAGAACTGTGACTGAGCATTGGGAAATCAGTTTGGCTCAAATCCCACAGGTTAACCTTTTAGAAATGGGATAATTTGTAAGATCATCTAATTATTAAACTACTGTGACTGCTCGATGCCACTGGTGTAGCACAACATACTTCAGCCTGTACTAAACTGGCTTTCAAAGTCGGAAATTCAGAGAAGGCAATTCAGGGTGATGAGCATATTTTAGTAGAAATACTTAAAATGAGGTTTCATACGGAAATCAAGTCAGCTAGAACACTCGAGGAAGTACCTAGCACATAATTTGCCTACAATAACATGATTTCAATCTATAACAAAATACTGGTTTAGACAAAATACATCCAGAATAAAAATCCATTTGTAGCTTTATGTAGGCACATTGCTGTAGTCTGTATTGCACAAAGGATATATCTCTGAACTAAAGGGCTCATATACATTATTTGATCAAATATATTAAATACATAACATAGAAATTTTGGAGAAAGGCTTTTAAATCTCTGCAATTGGACTAACCTTTTCCTGATAGTACCTGCACAACATTCATTCATATATATACATATATATATGTATGTATGTATATAGTAAACAAGCAGTGTTTTGTAAACATTTCTGATTGCATAAGTGACCTTTGCTGTTTCATAACCAAGTTCAGGAAACCAACTAAATTAAATACCATGTCTACTAGCTCTCTGCTGTTGTTACAGGAGCACAGAACTACTTAAACAGACAAGTAGTCTGCTATTAAATTAATCCTTTTATTTAAAGGGGTATCAGGGTTATAGTTCTGAAGTCCTGGTCCGTCCCTCCTTCCCCCCAGACTGCTAGAACACAGGCACCCTCACTGCACCACACTGCTGATGTGCCGCAACTGTACCTTTAAGGACCCCTTTTGAGCTGAGGAGTGTAGTTCCATTCTAAACCCAAATGCTCTGCCTTCAGCTCCAGGTGTCTGTTAGTGTTTCTTTTCTGGCAATACCTCTTTACCGAGATTACCTATGTATCAGGCTGCTGATTTATTTAACAGAAAGAGCAGCAGCAGCAGCTTTCAGATAGTATTTAAGTCACTGCAGACCATAGCCAGATAAAACTATCCAGTACCATTAACTATTTAATGAAGAAAAAGGGCAGGGAAAGGGTCTAGTAGCACAGAGCGTAAGTACTTACTGCAGTAACTAGTACATGTTTGTGGTTTCCTAAAACTGAAAGCAAATATGAATTATTGGAATAAAGTATTTAAAGGAAGGTATTTAAAGGAAGAAGGTTGTTTAGGGATAGGACATACAGAGCCAAAACAACCTGAATTCCTGCTATAGTACTACTGTGAAGGAAGATTAAAATATCCTCCACTGTATGCTTAATTGTACTTTCCGCAGTTAAAAAGGGTATTAAAAGGCTGGATGGACCACACCAGATCTAAATCTTAGATCTTGTAGCATGTTTGTAATCACAGTGACTATCAGCAGCAGAGACAGGTAGGGTTTGTTTTCTGGATGAGCCTTGTCGGCTGCCAATTTTAAAAGCTCAATATGCAAGAGATTAAATCAAGTCCATTAGAACAGTAATCAGTAAACATTTTAATTCTACAAAGTATGTACATTACAACATTGAAAGAACGCAACTGCCCGTTCAAAACAGCTCAAACAAACTGTGCAAATAGTGGGTCTTTGTGTGTCTGCAATCCCACCATACAAACGATAACTTGATATGCATGCTAATGGTCTACGATTATCAATACCAAAGAAAAATACTAAAGGAAACAAGAATGAACAGCAGTGAAAGCCACACAAAGACCCACTATCCTTTCTGCTTTTACAAATCAACTGAAACTGTAGATTATAAGAAAACCCACAAAAACCTAATTTCTTGACTGGATCTAACGTTCAAACGAAGCAAAAGGATTGTGTCAGAGAAATGTGAGCAGGGCTGGCCACCCTGCCTCCACGCTACAGTCAAACTTGGATAGTGGGTCTCTGAGGTGCTTTCACACTGGAAGACAACATTGGGTCCTAAAAAAAACAAAAAAAAAAAATGAAGGATAAAATGAACATAAATTTGAAGAGTGAAACATATGAGTTCTACGGACAAAGACAGAACAACACCAAAAAGGTCAGAAAGGAATGACAAACATTCAACTTTCTGAAAACACACATCATGAGCTTCTACTCTTGCATTTCATATTTATAAACACACACAGTACCTGTGACCAGCCATCACTGACTCTGAAAAACACTCATAGCTCATTGACCTGAATAGACTTTCTTCCCCAGGAAGACTTCCGTTATTTAGACTCAAAGCAAGGTCAAACCCTAGAGTTTTTTTTAAAGGCAACAGCAAAATTCCCTGAGATTTCAGCAAAGCCAGGATTTCTCCTGAGAAACTTGTAACAAGACATTAGAAAATCAGATACAAACTGAACTTGTAAAGAAAAGCCACACTGGAATTTACTCATATTGGCACATAAAAATTAACCTGTTTGACTCTGTTCAAAGCCTGAAAGGAATTAAAACCTTGTAATATGTGTCCATGAAGTAGGATGTACCACATCACTCAATATACCCATCAGAAACCAAGGTCTACACGCTCTGGAAGAGGCACTGCAAAGTCAAGTTAAAGGCAGATGTGTGACGTGGGCTGCAGCTGTGCATACTTCATGGGCAATCCAGAGACTATTCCAGACCCCAGGATTTCCACCTGAAATCTTTATCAAGCCTGACTGACATTCTAAAACTGCCAAGTAGTCTTAGAAATATGAAATGACTATGTTCACTATGAACTAAGGGATTGATTCTGTATTTGATCCTTGGTAAAAGGGGTTAAATTTGGAGCTGTTGAGTAAAATCTTAGAACAAATTAATTATCTTCACGTGTGAAAAAAAGAATGTGGACTGGCAACATGCGACACCTCAAAGCCATGGATACCACAAACTCTTACTCCATCATCATAAAGAGAAGTTACTTGGCAATAACTAGGGAACTTCAGAATGTGTTGTCCACATATACACACACAAATGCACCTGCCACAAGCAGGCCTGTTCAGAAGCTGTTTTTTCACTATCAACACCCTTGAAAATTGGACAGCTTCATTCATGAGACAGTGGTGGACAGGAATTCTAATGATCTTTTGTGCATGGAAATAAACTTCTGGAAACACAGATCCTTGATGTTGAAAGGACAGGATTTGTCTCATGTCTCTAATGTGTCACATCTACAAGTAAGGTTTGGGGAGGAAAAAGATATGTAGATCTAGTGGTATTACTACGAACATCAAGTTTATACCCAAGGAAATTCACACCATCATCATACACATGTGAAGAACAGTCTATGAAGAGAACATCTGTTCTCAGCCTAACTTTTGCAACTGCACTGGCAGAAGGCACAGCAGGCAGGTTTAAATGGGGGAAGAAGGTGCTTATCAGGCTATGGGGACTACCAGGAGCTCACATCTGAGCACCTGAAGGGGTAACTTAGATGCCTTAGGAACTGCAGCAATGCTGGGCTAAGAAAAAAAGAATGAACAGAAACAATAACTATACATACATTAGAGCAGAAAGAACTGGTACAACATTCATCTCTATGAAAGACCAGTCTCGCAAAGGGAGATAGGTACCGCAGATAAGATGAATTAGAAGCCTCCGCACACTGAGCATAGCTGTGTCCACCTGGCTGGGTTGTCCAGCTCTCAGCAATAACATCTCTGAGAAGTGAACTGATCTCTAACACTGAAAGACATCCAGCAACCAAGTATGTAGCTGGAGCATCTGTCTTGCCTCCATCCTAGGTACCTGAGAGGAGAAAATCTCAGCTAAGGAAACTGCAAGGACAAGGCTCAGACTGGCCACATGGATAAGATGAAAAATTGGAAAAAAGCCATCTCGCCAAAAAAGCCAAGAAACAAGGAGGGAGCAAGTTTCTAAGAGCAACTGCTTAAGGCAGACAGACTGGCTGAAACAGAAAAATTCTCTCCAGACCAGGCCACTGGGTAGAACTGGAAATGGTAGATGCACAACACCTACCTGCCTTACACAGCCCCTGGGTACAACGGGGAGAAAACCTGGTAGACATGTCCTAGACAGGTACTGGCAATACATGAAAGATTTGCCTCTGAATGGCTTGAGCAAGCACTCAACAAAGAACAGAGATTATGAGATGATGCACATTCCTTTACTTTAAATCTATTCCTATTTATATTTTGAAACCTCCTGTGTATCTTACTGATTCTTTATGATTACTTCCACGCAAACATTAGAATAAGGGCTATTAAAATGTCATTAAAACGTAACTAAGTCTAACCATCACCACGGTCACTGAGAGCATCACTCTCAAGTATTCCGTGTTCTGTAATCACTAGGACACAATTGTATGTAAGAGACCTGTTGACAAACCTAAGACACCCTTAACTGATTCTATTTCTTTTTCCCTGCGGAGGCCCTAGGCCAGGATGTGCAGCTGTACCAACAGGAAAGGTGATCTTGTTAGCACAGTTTATTCCATCCAGAGCTATTTCAGCAACCCAAGAGAAGAAACGCCTTACTGACCTAAGTTCCCTCTTTGGTAGAGAAGTTTGCCATTACAGCTATAACTAGTAAGTCTCAGGTAAGACACTGGATATAAAGATGGTCCATGTAACAAGAGTTTAAATTTGAAGCAAAAGCCGATTTTTTCCTAAGCTGCAAACCTATTTGAGTAAACCAGATCTGCCTGCTCCCTTTCAAATACCATTTACATTTGTCCATCTAGAAAGACAGTGGAAGAAACTGCTGTTCTTCAACAAACATTACAATACTCAGATTAACAATTCTTTAAAATACAACAATGCATTTTTAAAATTATGTTGTCATATGTCTAAGCTGGTCTCTAGAGGGCCACATCAACATTTCTATGGGACAATTGCTTAGTGATTTCTCAATAATACTAGTGATAGTAGCTGCACTATATTTAAGAGTGAGCAGAAAGTATTTTAAGGAAATCCAAGGAAGTTTGAAAGTTCAGTCAGTACATACTTAAATATCTCTCTGGTTATGGAAGAGCGGTACAGCGCTAGCTTACTGCTAACACAACTTACTGGCTCACACTTTGCATCATATGAAAGCAGCCCAGGTGAAATCTGTGTAACAATATTTGCACAACTCTGTGCTTGAGGTAACAAGCCATGCAGGTTTTGAGCAGGCTCTGGACTTAAAGCAAGACTTTCCCTGAAGTTTCCAAATGTGTATGTTTTAATACCACAAGAGAGTGGCAAATCCCAGCACAAAACTGATACACAAGTCAGCTCATTTGAAATAATCAGAGAATTTAAAAAGTATGAAATTCAACATATTCTTCATTCACCAATAGGAGGGGTTTGTTAATTAAGCACCAGTAGATTTGCTTCATAGCAAACAGACTACTTCTTAGACAAAAGTTTAACAACCAAGTATGGACGACCTGGTGCACATGAGCCCATCCGACTGCCACTGCCTGACCTTTGTCAATATACTTTCAAAGGAAAGTTCTGTTCACACAGCCACAGTTTGATTTGGGTGGAAATATTTTTACTCCACAACTCTGAAATCTGAGAAGAAGCCTAATGACAAATCAGCAAATAATGACAAAAACTTAACCATCATATCAAAGGTTTCCAATTACAACTCGGTCTCAGCACTGCTTTTGTTGAAATGAGCGGTGTATGTAATCTCCTCACACTTAGCACTTTCAGCCACATAACTCTATATGGTAACAGAGCTGGTGTGATAAGCTAGTATCTCTATAGTTTTTGAAAATTCAGAAAGTTTTAATACTCAGCCAGAATCTTAATTTTAGAGCCCATCTGGATTTAGCCTACACTATTTACTCAAAACCAAGATTTTGTAAACAACAAGACTTTCAAAGGATCATTTTAATGATTTAGATAGGCCTAATCAAAAGAATGTTGAGTTCAATCTAACTGCAGAAGTTTTTGATATCACGGCCACACTGGCCAGAGGCATTAAAAAAAAAAATACAAGAAAAAATCAATGTGTTATCAGAAATACAGGCACAGATGTAATGTAGCTAAAACCTCACGAATGGTGTATTCTACCCAGGTACCATAACAAGCCACCCAGGTTAAATATTTTTAACTTTCCAATCCAAGTGGTACCTTCAATCGCAGTGTTTGTGAGTTCTTCTGTAACAACTATGTTGATCAAATCTTAAGTATAAACTGGTCCTACACACTACCTATAGACTATTAAGAGCGAAACTCAACCAGACCTCTGGATGTGTGTCTTTATACTGAGAAAAATACAAATGATGCCTAGGGAAAACACAGCAAGTGAAGGGACAAGGATGTTATGTCAAAGGAGCATCAAGATATATTCCCAAACCCACTGGTGGCATGGGTTGATATAAAAGTTGGTTTAATCACAGTGCCTCAGGATGAAAAGCTGAGGGAGTAATAATGGTGGGAGAGAGGGAAAAAGAAAAATGGGGTGTGCGTGTGTGGGTCACCAGAAGCCTTTACTGTGTTTACGTGCAAAAAAGGCAGAGAAAATTGAGTGTCAGGCAGGTGTGTATTCTAGTGTTCGGTTCTCAGCCTGCTGCTGATAATTTTCAGCTTAACCTATGTTTGCATGTGTATCTTGTTTCTCAGATTGGATGAGAGCTGGATTGCTGGGAGTCAGGACACACGTATTTACCACAGGATAGATCACTTGCTAATGCTAGAATCTTTTTCCTATCCTTTCTATGGTTATTTTTACTTAACTGATTGTTTCACTATAAGTTAAAGATGACTACAGCAGACACTTTTTCTTGTTTTATAAAACCTGAGCAAGTTCTGTAGTGGAACACAGTATGTCTGCATCGATTCCCAGTCTCTGTCAGTTATCAAACAACAGCATCTTTACTGGAAGGGGAACATTTATCAAATTCGGCATTTTTGGCTCACCTGAGCACTCTTACTATCACCCCCTGGCTGGTTGGTAACGTGATGGTTGGTTGTATGTTAAATAGAAAAATATTTGAAGTACTTAGTACTACACTAAAGTTATTTAAAGAAACAGTATTTAAAGCACCAATAAATTCAGCTGATGCCTGGAACTCCAAATTCCAAACAAAGAAGAATAACAATGCACCTTTGAAATAAAGTAACAAAATAATAAAAAATAAAAGTTGCTTACACTGCTGACTTGGATCACAATCCGTGGTCATCTTCACATAGTTTGAGGGGAAGAGACCTGTCACACCGCTGATTTCTCCTTGCCACCAGTCAGCATCATCTTTGTTCAGTACATTGATAAGCTGCCCTTTGGAGAAACTGAGCTCATCTTCATTGTTTGCCATGTAATCATACATCGCTATCACTTGACACACTATGAAGAAAAAAACAAAATACCAGAACAGTTACACAAATATCAAGACTGGGTTTTTTTCAGTGTTTTACATAACCATGGTAAAGAAACAACTATTTTATATACACTGTTACATCAGAAAAGCGACACATGATCTGATCTTGATGTGGAACTATCTTCCCTTTTCTTTTTTTTTTTTTTTCAATTGGGCCAGGCAGTAATCTTTAGTTCTACTTTATGTATCTATGCACTTACATAGCAAATGGATTCAGTTAGTAGAGCATCTACCTGAATCCACTTCTAAACACTATAAAATATAAGCAGGCATGCTTCTATCTCTTTTACTGTCTTGGAAAAGAAAGTGAGTTTGATTATCTTACAGCTGATACTTGTGAGAAAATATGGCAAAGGAAAAAGAATGTGCATTAGCTAATTGTGAGCTGCTAGTTTAGTTGAAGAGAAGTTTTGTCCAGTAATACCCAGGAAGCTGTTGTATAAGCAATTCATAGCTGTGGAGAACAGCACAATTTAAGCATGCAGAACCAAAAAAGCTCATGTTCTGTGAAATAATCTCATTTGTACCTGGCCATTCAAATGGAAAAATCTAGTGAAAATTTGCTGCTTAGTCTCCTTCCCTAGAAGGAGCAGTAGATGTAATACCAAGGTGTTTGTCAATGATTGTTAGTTTTCTGTAAGATTTTTGAACATGGAGTTTCCAAATGAGAAGAGTATGGCTCTTCAGTGCACTCTGCAAAACTAAAAAGCTCTTGCCACAGAAGATGGACTGCCCATCCTCATAGATTTCTGGATATAAACACCTTTGTATGACACGAGTTTCTGTTGTAAGGCATGTAGAGAATAGTACATGCTAGGGAGGGACCTTATGAATTGTTTTGATTAAGAAGTTGTGAGATTTTACCTTTCCTGGACAGAGATAAGAGCTGAATGGTCAAGTCTGTCAAAAGACCCAGGTTCTAACTAGGACTTTACCTTCCACAGTTACACTACAATCAGATACAGCCATGTACTGGGTTTGGATGGCAAGGTTTTGGTAGCAGAGGGGCTACAGGAGTGGCTTCTGTGAGAAGCTGCTGGAAGCTCTCCCCATGTCTGACAGTCAGTGCCAGCCGGCTGCAGGATGGCCCCGCTGCTGGCCAAGGCTGAGCCCATCAGCAACAGTGGCAGCGCCTCTGGGATAATGTATTTAAGAAGGGGAGAAAGTTACTGCACAGGAGCAACTGCAGCTGGAGAGAGGAGTGAGAACAGGCGAGAGCACCAGCTCTGCAGACACCAGGGTCAGTGAGGAAGGAGGAGAGGAGGTGCTGGAGCAGAGATTCCCCTGCAGCCTGTGGTGCAGACCATGGTGAGGCAGGCTGTGGCCCAGCAGCCCATGGAGGACCCCACACTGGAGCAGGGGGATGCCCAAAAGAGGCTGTGATCCCGTGGGAAGCCCATGCTGGAGCAGGCTCCTGACAGGACCTGTGGCCTGTGGAGAGAGGAGCCCACACTGGATCAGGTTTGCTGCAGGACTTGTGACCCTGCGGGGGACCCACGATGGAGCAGTTCATGAAGAACTGCAGCCTTGGGAAGGACTCACACTGGAGAAGTTCACGGAGGACTGTCTCCTGTGGGAGGGACCCCACGCTGGAGCAGGGGAGGAGTGTGAGGAGGAAGGATTGGCAGAAACAACACGTGAATTCCCCATCCCCCTGCACTGCTGGGGGGGGGGAGGTAAGAGAATTAAGGGAGCGCTTTTGAGTCCAGAGGAAGGGCAGGGTGAGGGGAAGGTGTTTTAAGATTTGGTTTTATTTCTCATTACTGTACTCTGATTTGATTGGTAATAAATTAAACTAGTTCCCTCAAGTCAAGTCTGTTTTGCCCATGATGTTAATGCTGAGTGGTCTCTTCCTGTCCTTATCTTGACCCATGAGCCTTTTGCCGTATTTTCTCTCCCCTGTTCAGCTGAGGAGGGCTGTGACAGAGTGGCTTTGGTGGGTACCTGGCATCCAGACAGGGTCAACCCACCACAGACCATTAAATACAGTATTATGCTAGTTATGTAATTCAGACTAGTAGCTGAACAACTGAAGCAGTTACATAAAATACTCTAAATTAAAGTCTTTTTTTGGTTGGATTTTTTTTTTTTTTTTTACCTGAGGGAGCAGCAGATGTGGTTCTCTCACTGCTCAGACCCAGTAATTTCACGTGGCTGGCAGGGAACCATCCTTTCTGTCTCTTTTTCCCTCTTGCCTGTAAATGTTTAAAATGGTTAGTACACAACTGAGAAATTAAATAGTCTATAGATTGGAAAAAAATGCAACAAATACGTCACACAGTTATGCCAACAAAAGACAAAAAGTCAGGATTCCAAAATAAAGCTGCACTTTAATATGTTCTGGCAAATGTGTTCATCCCAAACTTTCAAGTGCAGCTAATGATTTCAGTGCACAACTTAATTGTGTGGCTCCAAATTTGCTCTACAAACATTCCACTTCTGTATCATACCAGGAGGCTCCGCTGAGACATCCAGAACAGAGGTAACAATTATCATAAGCTACTTTTGAAAATCCTGACCTAAGTATTTGATATCACTTCCTACCTACTACAGCATGTAAGACTTGGGAAAGATTTATATTTTTCAGTGTTTTCATTTTTAGTCCCGTAGGTAAAAATGATCTCTGCACACACTGAAGAAATAAATGTACTTCAGAGTACACACACACACACACACACACAAATCTGGATGTAAAAGTGAGCATAGATTTTAGAAACACCTAACTGCAAACTGAGGTCTACTACAACAAAAAAAGAAAGTCAAACTATCAAGAACTGACAATCAGGGTTCGTGGTTTCCTTTCTCCCACATTTTTTTTAATTGTTTTTTATTCTTTGGGCTTCTTCCTGAACAAGCACTGGGCTGACTTTTCTTCAAATACAAACTATTCATGCATTTGCACATGCTTTGAGTAAGCTTTCCACTGCTGTTAATTCACAGAAACTCAGTGCAGCAACTTCTCAACTTGCTCACTGTGATCTCTCCTCCCATAACTGTAAAGCAGGCTGGTTTTAAACTGATGCCGAATAATTATATCAGCCCTGTTCTAACTGTTGGAGGGGGAAGATGGGTGTTAACAAAAGTATTTACTCAAAACACGAGTGTGTGCGGCTGTAGAATACCTTGGCAGAGGCCAACAAACTGGTATTAAGAGGACAGAACATTCTATTGTGCTGAATGTTCAATCCCACTATTGGAAACAGCATTCATTACTGGAAGTAACATGTTTAAATTCAGGGTAATGTTGCAGATTCAGCTAAAGCGTAACAAAAAGACATTTTAAGATCATGATTTAACTTTTTGCACTGGTTGCAAAGATGAAGGCTATTACGGACAAGATTCATAGGGCTACAAAAGTCAAAATATGAACTATGATTTAAGAAGAATGTCATGTAACTGTACCCTTAACACTTGGGACTAGAAATTCATCAGTAGGTGGGGACAGGAGAAAAGCGGGATCATCAACCTTCACAATAAACTAGCTTCCAACTCCAACTTCCAAGAATTCCAGTTCTTTCATTAGAATAATTTTACAATGTAATTTTTTACCAATTAAATCCTAACCAATTTATTAACAGTCAACAACCCTCTTGCCCCTCTCATGCAGACATTCATTGACAGCTTTACTATTTTCTGTGACCAAAAAGCCCACCCCAAAGCAACAAGAACCCCCAGCAACGCAAGGTTTAAATAAAAACTTTTTTCCCCCTAAATATGGTTTATACAAAATGAAAATAGATTTCTAGCCAGCTTTTAGAACACTATACTTAGTTGTTTTTCTCAAATTAAACCCAACATCACTTCCTTGCCATTCACAAAGTCACAATTATTTCTCCTTCAATAACTACCTGCAACTCTCCTTGCCACCATCCGCTAGCGTTTTTCTTCAGAATAAGTATTAGCTGTCCGGGAGCAAGACTAAGCTGTTCAGTTCCTGATGCAGCATAGGCAGTAGTAACCTGAGCAATTTCTGAAAAGATAATATATGAATTGCACTTGTTAATAAGAACATATATTAACTGCATTTTCATTACAGTAAGAGCTAGATCCACAGAAATACCCTGGTACATATCTTGCAACTAAGAACATAACCCACCATTAAAACACTGCTATGAACCTAAATGCTCACAGTCACTTACGAAACAGTCTTAAATGTTAAAAAGTTACCACACACTTACCGGGTTTCTTATTTATTGTTCCAGTTTTGCCAGCATTACTAGAAGCCTACAAAGACACAACAATCAACTTTTAATGCGCAATAAAACCAGCAGAGTTTACACCAACTTTAAGCATGTGGACAGAAAAACACGTGGAGATTTTAATTTTGAGCCTGTATTTAACATAACTGTCAGAATTCAAACTCACTTCTTGATCCTTTGGTCTGACATAATTGGAGGGGAAGATTCCAGTTCTGCTGTCAATGCGCCCGGTCCACCATTCCCCTTCCTTCTGGGTCACTAGGATTTCCTCGCCTTCCGTGAACGTCAAGTCACCAGGCTCAGAGCTTGAATATGAATAGAGCGCAACATACTCTGTGCAAACAGCACATACAAAGAAGGAGACAACAGTTTCAGATAGGAGGATAAAAGTAAATCAGATGCAAGTAAAGGTATCTTTGATACCAGTGTTCATCAATGTGTTCATAATATGGATCATGTCTTCACAAGTCTGTGAATCAGCCTAGCTACTTGCTTGATTGTAATCACACCTCACCTCATGCTTACAACTTTGAATTACAGGTACACAACTTTGTGTTAATTTGGCACAGTAAGAGTTACTACCCTGTCATCATCCAGCAGATCAGCAGAGGCCTGTACACCACAGCTTGAAAACTCATCTCTTGCATTAAACATTCCACCCTCTCTCTGTGTTTCACAGCAAGCATGTATATTTCACACCTAAACCTGATTAAAACCATTCCTATCTAACATAGCAAAAATGAAAACACAAGTGAAATTAAAATATAATTGGGGAAGCATGGAGAGACACCAGATTAAAAGGCTTAGAAAGTGCTTCCCACAATTTTTTCTCTAGTAATATTTATCTACTCCCTACTGATTAAAAGTGGAAGATCCACACTTACGAGACCAAAACTCCCTTCTCATGTCTCTATGGTATACCATAACACAGTAGAGAACAGCAGGAAAAGAACTCATGGGTATGAGACATATTTCAGTTTTCAGAAATAAATTAATGCTTGAGCAGTCATAAAAACAAAAGAAAAACCCAGGCCTATGCTCAACCTGAATTAGTTATAAGCTTTACTTAAGCTCCTGTTTTATAAATCTCGTATCAGTAGATCAACATTTGCACTGTGTCTTTTGGACAAGCATTAAGGCCTGCTCAGAAACCCATCACATATTTAAGCTTATTCACATGCCATGAAGTAGAAACAGACTGTATCATTAAGTAGCATATTTCATGCTGTCTTACCCTCTCCTGCTGTGTAAGACTGTGTATTAGGCTTTTTGTTTACAGCTGCATAAATAGCTTCTGGTCTGCAGAAAGAAACAAAGGTTTGTGTAACTAAAAGGCTGATCAAGAACAGATCTCTTTATTAAGATAAGACTTTGATTATCTCAAAGTTGGTATTGCCTCTGAATTAATTGCAAAGACACCCCTGAAAATCAGTGACAGGTATTACTGCTATTTAAGACAAATATCATCCAAGGCACACCACTTACAAAAAAAAAGAAATGTGATGAAAGATGAGAAGATGTATTTGCAAATTATGCTAATTCAAAACAAGAACAAATTTAAGATTTTGTCTAAATTCTCTCATTCTAGAGAATTTCTAAGAACTTTCATTATAACACATGAAAAGAACTCACACACAATGGTGCAGCTATCCCAGCAGTTACTCGACTTTGAATTATTACCCAAACAGTTACCCTGCAGCATTAGAATAGATATAAACACCTTTTCAAGTAAAGAAAAATACACTACCTCTGCAAGATGTACCTTACAAACTTACAGCTATTTGTAGGTCACTTAAAAATTGACACCTTCAGAGGCAGAATGCAGCTACACTGTAAGAGAGCTGACTCAGTAATGAACCAAAACAAAGTCTGGCACTTGATGAATAATCAAACACCACTGATTTTTCACAGCACTCAGCCTTCAAGACTGTCTATTTACACAGTAGTGAGCCCAGCATTACTTGGCTTGCCAGAATGAAATAATAAAAGCTTGAAGTGGCATGGCTTAAATTAGAAATGGTATTTATATTCTGCACTTTGAAGCACTGCAAGAATTTTGCACTCTAAACCACCTCGTTTTGTAAACTGCTGAATAAAACAAAAAATAAAAGTTGCACTTACTCCTCTTTCTTGATTTCGCTCCCAGGTAAAAGCTTGACATATGATTTCGGAAACCAACCCCTTCCTCCATGTACCTCTCCAAACCACCAGTTTTCCTGCTGCTCCAGGACAGTAATGATATCATTTTTTGAAAAATTCAAGTGGTTATCTTTTTTTGCAGTCCAAGAACAAAGTGCTTGTGCTTTTAGGTTCTCAACAGGCTGCCCCTGTTAAGACACAAGTGGAGATGTTGATCGACCACACGACCCCAAACTGGTGCAAGTGTTAAAAAACAAACATTGATGTATCCTTTATTGAAGTTTAAGCAAGTGATGGCTTGATGTATACAAGCTGCTAATTGAGGAACAATCAATTCTATTTCTTATTTGTTAGAAATATCTTGTGTGTCTAATTACAGGTGAAAATTATTTTAGAGTTATGAAACATACTGTATGAGCCTTTTTGCACAGTGGTCCCTGGAAACATATGGAATTATGTCAAAGCACACTAGTGGAGCATTCAGACTAGCTTCTTTATCCTCTAGCCTGTTCAGTGCACCTTGTATTAGAAAAGTTGCGTTTTGGATTGCTTTTTCTTTAAATCAGTTTCATTAACATGAATCTAAAATACAGCAAGTTCTCCACTCTCACACAATGTACCTGTCCATGAATGGGTGAAACAGATCCAGGGGACACAGTGCGAGTGAAAGCTGATTTCTGTTGCCATGCTGTATTAACATTCAGGCTAGAAAAAGGGATGTTTTGGTAATCAGATTCTTCTGCAGATTTACTTGGTGAAAGTGGTCTGAAAATTGAATACAGGCATATTGAACACATTACAATTTTTATTTTAAAAGTACCTCAAGCAGAATAACTTTTTTTTTAACATACATAAAACATATTCTAAACATTGTGAAGAAGATTATCAAATACTTAAAATTTCCAAGCTAAGACTTTCAGGTAGGTTCTTCAGTAAGTTTTCTGCATTTATATTGAAACCAAAACCAAACCAACCAAACAACACCCACCAAAAACCAAAACAACAGTAAAAAAACCCCAAATCACCACATGAAATTATACAGCACATTATGTCTTAGCTAAATTTAGAAAAATCAACTTGAACATAAACATAACAAAAACTCACTCTGAAGCAGCTGAGGTAGTAGATAAAGATACTATGGGAGGAAGTAAGGCCTTCTTAGGAGATAAAGATTTTTCTCCTTCTGGTATTTTTTCTACGTAATTGCATGGAAACCAACCAAAATGTCCTTGAAAACTCCCATAAAGCCAACCAGGCTCTCCCACATTTTTTTCATCAACCTATGTACAGAAGGATAAATACAAAGAAAACACAATTAGCAGCATGAAACAAAAAGGGTATCCTTTAATCAGAGTGTCAGCACCTACCAGCACTCTGAACTGAACAGCATGAGCAGCACTCATACTGGATCAGCATTTTCATTCTCTTCCCTTCCAGAATGGAGCTGATGTTGCCCTGTTCAAGGAACAGGGTGATGACACAATTGCAATGATTTAGAGACAGGTAGAGACAGGCCTCAAAGACATCATATTCCTTCAAACAGGCCTCAAACCTGCACACTGGGGATCATGTACTACACCTGGAGCCACTCTGGCTTACCAGAAATGATGATGGTTTGTGTTCTGTTTTGTCAAATGCATAGCCAAGAGGCAGCGGCTGACGAGCCCAGCAGTGCATGACAACAACTGCTGCAGTTCTGCTTACAGATGTCATTAACTGCCATTTGACTGCATCCAGAACATGTCCAAAAATTCTGTTATTTACTATATGATTAAGTATAGACCATCCTGAAACATTCATACCAATACTGAAGCCTCCAC
The DNA here is from genome assembly GCF_004027225.2 of Strigops habroptila. Taxonomy (NCBI): domain Eukaryota; kingdom Metazoa; phylum Chordata; class Aves; order Psittaciformes; family Psittacidae; genus Strigops; species Strigops habroptila. Next base: position 55,964,871 of record NC_044282.2, read on the forward strand.
TATGCTACAAATTAGCATATTAGTCAAAATTAGCTAAAATTACCAGCTCATCAAATTCTATCACCTAGTTAGTTTAGTTGAGGACTGTGGATAGGAGGAAGAGGCGGCAGCTGTTAGCCTATTTCTAAAATAAGTTACCAGTAGTTAAATGACACAATTATATCTGAGAAGGAAGCCAAAACAAAACCTTCTTCTCTTTTTCCCCTTCCATGCCTCACTGGTATAAAAAAAATGCAAATAAATGATTTAACACCATCAAACTGAAGGCTAAACTTCAGAGTTTTAATATTTTCTACTACATTGCTTTGTAAATTCTCCTGCATCACCTACATATATCACTTATAGTCTGAATGAGGAGGAACCATAAGTACTTAGATATATATATGTTAATTGTACTACCATGGTTGTAAATCAGCTTTCACAAGTCCACCTGAAGGCACATGCTTTCAAAACTGTGTATGCTGACAAGTGATGTAATTACACAGTATCATAGAATCACAGAACAGTTTGGACTGGAAGGGACTTTCAAAGGTCACCTAGCCCAACCCTGCTATAATGAGCAGGGACATCTTCAACTAGACCAAGCTGCCCAAAATCACATCCAGCCTGGCCTTGAGTGTCTCCAGGGATGGCACATCTACCACCTTTTTAGGCAACCTGTTCCAATATTTGTCCTGGGTTCAGCTATAGCAGTCATTTTTCTCCTTCTTAGTAGCTGGTGCAGTGCTGTGTTTTTTAACTTTCAGCCTGGGAACAACGCTGATAACACCGATGTTTTTAGTTGTTGCTAAGTAATGTTTATTCCAACCAAGGACTTTCTCAGTCTCATGCTTTGCCAGGGAGGAGGGGAAGCCGGGAGGAAGCAGAGACAGGACACCTGACCCAAACTAGCCAAAGGGGTATTCCATACCACAGCACGTCATGCCCAGTATATAAACCGGGGGGAGTTACCCGGAAGGCCCAGATCACTGCTCGGGTCGGGCTGGGTATCGGTCGGCGGGTGGTGAGCAATTGTATCCTCTCCCCTTGTTATTTCACTAATCGTTATTATCATTGGTGGTAGCAGTAGTGGTTTTGTATTATACCTTAGTTGCGGGACTGCTCTTATCTCAACCCGTGGCAGTTACATTCTTCCCATTCTCCTCCCCATCCCTCCGGGAGCGGGGGGAGGAAGAAGGGGGGGGGGGGGAGTGAGCGAGCGGCTGTGTGGTTCTGAGTTACCGGCTGGGCTCAAACCACGACAATATTTTACCACCCTCATTGTAAAAAATGACACATCTCAACTAACTTCTGTTAGAAGACATTCCCAATCTTATGGTCCTGCAGTAATATTATAGATAGCATATTCAGCTGAGTCCAGAAAAGTGCTACAAAGATGGACACAAAATGAACTGCTGTATATGTCTGCCTGAGGGACCATGTATAAAGGACCAGCCAACAAGAGGCAGAAGTCAATGTTAACAATACATTAGAAAACAGTATTAAGATTCAGAAGAACTTTTCACATCTACTTGTTAAATAACTACTTTTATTTTAATTCGAATGCCATTAATTACTAATTCATGCCTCTATTTACTATGTTCATATTTCAAGCAGACACTTAAAGGCCAACCTGTACATGTACAATAAACTCCAACAACTATATCATTCCCGATCTACTAATTTTGGAAAGCTTACGTTTACCATTCACTATTGTTATTTTAAGCAGAATCTCAACACATCTAGGATATGTAAAATCCAAAGAAAGATTTTGGCTGAACTAATCCTAATTTTATTTGTTTTTAAAAAAAAAAAAAAGGGCAATCCAATTTAAATTTTGAATAAGCTTTAAAATGTATCAATGTAATGCTTTTGACACGTAAGACGTTGTGTATCTCAAGGCCAAGGAAGGGGGTGGGATTTCTGCAAGTTAAATGTGAATGGCAAATCTTACCTGAATTATATCCCCAGTATTAAAGCTCATCTCATCATGATTCCTTGCTTCAAATGGATATAAAGCTCTGTAATTTACCAAGGCAATTGAATTCCTAGACTCTGAGACACTAAATGCAGTGCCTGAAAGGGTAAGAAAATTAGTTACCATTTTAACTCAGCTAAAAGACATGCATCTAGTTGAAGCCCCATCATTCTAAGCAACAGGTATGAATATAAGATGAGAACAGTTCCTGCCCCCACGCAAGTATCAAAGGAGATCACCAGCTACAGCAGGCCAATGGGATACATGAAGTGCAAGACTTTAACATGCAAATCACAGTAAATGTAACAGAAGCACTAAAATGCATTGTCTTCTGAAGCAAAAAAATTACATCTTTATCTTCTCATCTTCCCTTGCCAAACTGCTCTGGCTAAGCCACTGCTTTAATATAGTCACATTTAACACAACTATAATTATCCAAGTCAAAAAGATACCACTGTTGAAACAGTAAGGGTTCAGCAGCATGTGTGAAGGTTTTACTTAGAAATCTAAAATAGCAAAATATCAGTCCTATTTTCTTTGCACCTCTGTTCCTGGTCTGTGATTGACATTGCTAATGTTTTACAAGGTATAGCTGAAGTGTGCAAATATCTTTCAGCACTGTTCTAATTTGGTTCTTGCTGAACTCAGTGATAAAAGTGGCTAATGAAAACTGACAGAACTAATGAAAGAGGGAACTAATCAAAACTGCCTTTAGCAAAAATATTGTTAAACCATTATTTTTGAAAGTCCCACAACTACAGTTAGATCCTACTACTGTTTCCAGCATCTGTGATTTATTGACCAGCATCACTGGAAGATTTGTAATCAGTCACAGGTTACTTCTATGAGTTTTCAGCACCGAAGTTAACAGGATGATTTAAAACTAACTGAAGACATGAAACATTGTTTCTTTTTTTTTTTAAATACTATTTTAGACAATAAGCCTGCCATAGTGTCACATTAATAATAATACAACATTTTAAGAATGACAAAATGCTTAGGAAAATGAGAACCATTAAAGCAAAAATCTAACAGACTAAGATTACCTTCATTTTTCCAGGGTGGCTTAAGACTTTTACCCTCTGTTGGTTTCAAGAGATCTGCAAACTTCTCAGTTATGTTTAATTTAGAAGTGTGTTTCTCCATCTCTTGAGAGTTGGTCACTTCTTTTATCTTCTTTATTTCTTCACTCTGCTTACGCCTCTCCTCAGCCTCTCTTGCAATTTGTTCTTGCTTTCTTTTGTCTTCTTCCAGTTGCCTATGCCTTTGCTGTTCTGTCTCCCTCAAGATCGTGGCTTGCCTATTTTTCTCTTCCTCTGCATAAAACTGTTGTTTATTTTCCCTTTCCCTCATCAAAGCAACTGCTTCTTCAGCTTTCAGCTTTTCTTGAACTTTTTCCTGCATTCGTTCTTCCTCCACTTGCTTCTTTTTCTCTTCCTCTTCCCTTCGGATGTTTTCCTGCCATCTGTTCTCCTTCTCCCGTTTTGCTTTCCTGAAAGAAAAGAATGAGAGAGACGTAGGAGAATGTTCAGATAAAAATGAATGAGATTGTGTTCATAGAGTAATCGACTGCATTTGTCAGTAAAACTGAGTCTATGACATTGATCGCTCTCCTCTCTGGGTGGTAAGCTCTTTAGCAGGACACCATGCTTTGTCTTAACATGAATGCCACTGTATTTCACATAAAAATAACAAATGGATTAAAATTCTTGGTAGAAAAACACTGGCATGTGTGCACTTGTGCAGTGCTTCCACAAACACTTCTGTTCACCTATATCCTGATGTGGAAGAAGTGATTTGTTAATTGAACAAAGGTGGTTTTAAGCTGTCCACCAAGGTAGTATCCATATCTCATTACTGGATTGTAGTGACAGGTCAAGGGGGAATGGGTTTAAACTGAAAGAGGGGAGATTTAGATTAGATATTTGGAAGAAATTCTTCCCTGTGAACACTCAGTGTGAACCTGAGACACTGGCACAGGTTGCCCGGAGAAGTTGTGGCTGCCCCATCCCTGGCAGTGTTCAAGGCCAGGTTGGACGGGGCTTGGAGCAACCTGGTCTAGTGGAAGGTGTCCCTGCCTGTGGGAGGGGGGTTTGAACTAGATGAGCTTTAAGGTCCCTTCCGATCCAAACCATTCTATAATCCTAGGAAACTATGATTTCCAAACAGATTAGTAACAAAATTCACTCTGGTGCATACAGAAAAAATAGCCTTTGCCTACTGATCTTTGCTGCTTAAATTTTTTGCCTTTGACAGCTGTAATCCATTCAATACACTTACCCTCACCACAGCCCCACTCTTCAGCAGACAGAATCTGGAAACCTGACTGTATTCTCTGAAATTATTCAGATTTTATCCTGCGCCTCATCTGTCCAAAGAAGTTATTACCCAATTCAACATGCTTAAAAATAATTGTATTTTAGCTGTCAAGATCTTTCTTCTGAAAAGTGCAGACCTAACCCTTTGGGCCACCTTCTGAAGAGGCTGTTGAGGAGAGACCATACCCAGAGGAGACTGCTTCATAAACTCACTGTGAGGTCCACTCATCTGATGGTCATTTTATTGTGTTTTCAAGGACAAGATCTAGTGGGAGCTGTGCAGAAATGTTTTTACTCTATCATATAGCTATGTTCAACAGAAAAATTAATGGGATATCCCTATACATATGGTATATGGTTCTCTTAAAGGAACTGTCACAATTGTTGTGAAACTCCATCACACTGTTGTAGAAAAATGCTGTCTTGAGTTGAGACCATGAATTGCATACACTACAAGGTCACTAGCTTTGCTTCATTAAAAACAGTCAAAGCAAATATGAATCACTGAAGATCTCTCTCAAATTAAAAAGAGAAAACACAACAATTCTCTGAATGAGAAGTCAAAACTAGTACATCAAAGCAATTTTGATCTGAGGACTGCTCAGTAAGTGTGCTCATCCACCCTCTCTGGCACTGTTTCAACCCAGGGCTGCTAAACCCAAAACAAGTAGCTGATAGCAGAAGGTCTGGAGAGAGGAAAAACAGACTGTCATTTTAAAACAGCCAGAATCAAACCCTAGAAACTATGGTTTCTTAATCAGTGAAACAAAAGAAAACGAAACTAGCTGGGAACAAGACCATGTGAAACTAAGAGGTAAGGATGATAAAAGTTTGAGTGCTTGATACAAGGCTGGGCTGAAAAAAAACAGCATCATATAGGTGCAGGGATGATCCTCTCAAAAATGTGTTTGAATTTCCTATTGTCCTCCTAAAAAAAGGAACCAAATTTAAAACTCAAAGCTCGATCACTCATCCAGCTTTTAAGATTAACATCGGAATTAAGCAATTACCTTCTTATTAATTATCAATCTCACAACTGTCTGTATACACATAACAAAAGCCTATTAACTGTTCAGTCAGAAGTGCTTTTAAGGAAATAGGACAGATGCTAGCAAAACAAGTCAAAATGTATGAGGAATTTTAAATGTGTGAAGATTACCTATTAAAGGAGCAAAAATCTTAATAGCAAAGTGACTACTTGGTTTATTTATCCATCAAAACTCAATTATAAGTTTTTGGGGTTTTTTTATAAGAAGAAGATAAAAACAGACTGGAAAGAGTAAATTCAAACCATCCTATACCAGTGGTACTCCATATAAAACGTTTCCTTTAAGGGAACTCAACAGGATATATTTTTACTGATTAGACCTCTCATTTAATACAATCAGCATCTTAAAAGCCACCACAGCATTATTCTGCTTTAAAAACTCCAAGACTGATACGTTCAGTATCAGGTACCTTGCAGCCTCATCTTCCAGTCGCTTTTTCTGTGCAAGTTCAGCTCTTCTTTTTTCCACCTCTCTTATTTTGTCCTGTTTGATCCTGTGGAGCTGCTCCAAGGCTAATTGCTGTGTGCTGTAACTTTCTCTCAGGTCCTAAGGAGGAAACACAATGAAGTACATCAAAAGGAACAAAGCCAATCTTGCAAGAAAAGCATTCAGGCATTTAATTTTTTGTGAACCAAGTTTTAACACAAATGGACAACGTAATATTAAGTTATTAATAGTCCTTGGAGGTCACTGTAAAGAAAAGTCAAATAAACAGAAGTATAAAAGTAGATGGCAAGTTTGCAAAGCCTTTGATGTAACTCAGGCTTTCAAAGAGCCCTTCCAGTCATACACCTGCTGGAAATGGCAAATATGACAGAAGAGAAGGAAAGATATAAAACTGAGTGCTCAAACACAACATTATCTAAGGGCGCAGAAGGCAATGAAGCATATTTTAAATAAACAGTAGGAGTCAGACTTCAACTGAAAACCAACACAATACCATAAACGCGAGAATGCATCCCTTCTGTAGGGTGCTCCTTTTGTGATGCTTCCTGAAGGATCAGTCCCATGTTTAAATCAGAAAAACTTTATAGAAATATCCAGCAGGCTTACCCCTGTGGGAAGCCATAGCCTAAAGACACTAACTCAGACTGGAGTTTCCCTGCATTTGTAAACTTCACAATTTTTCTCTTTTGAACACATCCTTCAATTCTTATTCCATCTCCCTCTGATAACAAACTTTTTCACAGCAGAAAAATCAGCATGAATCTTTGGGATAATGAGATTTATAGGAGAAAAAAAGTAAGTCAACAATAATAGAATTACTTTAGATTGTACTTCACCATGCTACAAAACATCTGTAAGATGCTATATTATTTTTCCTTAGGAATCCTACTGATACACACTGAAAAATGCAACATGTATACCCTGACTTTTCATATCTGATCTCATAAATGCAAATAAAGCAATTGAGAATAATCTATTTCCACTATCATATGCACCTCTACCAACCATGTTGCCTAAGAGATACAGTGCAATTTATATGAAAAGGGCAAGATAAAAGTGAAAGCTTTTGTAGCAACAAACTAAATCAAGCAACTGACCACAATTTTTCCCCAAACGCATTCAGATGAAAATACTTTTTCCTTCTAATTTTGCATAGAATTTGAGGATCACTGTGGAAATACACCTGCATTATAAAAACTCTCATATCTTTGATTTCAGGACAGAATAACCTTTATGCAAAATGGAAAGGTCAGCTAAGTAATTCTGATTCCCCTCCCCCCCTTCCCCATAAATCATTCTCAAAGTCAGATTTCTGACCTGGGCAGACAAAAGCAGTGTTGAGGAAAAACAGCAAGCAGGGTTTAGTACTGGGTTAATCTGGAGGTTTAATAGCATTGCGCTTGCCGTATCATATTCTGGATATTATTGCTATTTCTAGGCTTTTAAACTTGGACTAGAATTCATATACCTGACTCACAGTTTAAGATGTACGGATATAGGTAGAGAGCAACAGATGGAAAAGCGGGAGAGACACTGTTTCCATCTAAGACAGTAATTTTTTTGTTAATGTTACCTGAACTAAAAAGAAAAATACCTGGGTAAAGCAACCTAGTGAACAGTCTAGTAAGAAATAAAATGGCTATTGGTATTTTGTAGTTTGGATTTCTAAGCAGGTAGGAAAAATTTTTAAGAGGATGTTAAAGCTAGCAGAAACGAAAAGAGCCTATCAATTATCTTTTAGGAAAATATATTTAATAGAAGTTATACATCCAAACAGAAAGGGTAAGCAGAGCAAAATTGCGAAATAATTAAAAACCAAAAAAGCCAAAGATTAGAAAATAACCTTAAGTAAGAGGAAGAGGTTGTTGAGACAGCTTAGCAGAGACAAAAGGCACTGAAGAACAGAATCATCCATATTCTCACACTGCAAGATAAGGCAGATAAAAAGCCAATTAATCTTTGCATTGTATTTTGAAAACATATTTTAGGGATGACTGAATTGTGGAAGCAGCCACTGAACACAGCAAGCCATGCAATAAACAAGTAACTAAAAAAGCATGTTATATGCAGCCATTTTTTAAAAAGAAAAGAAACTCCTTAAATGTTTACGAAATTTTCTTTGTGTTCTTTTTATTGGAGAGTGCAGAGCCCTCACGCTCGCCCAGCATAAATCCATAACTTAAGAACAAAGTTCACATCAGTGCCACTAGGAGTAAGCTGGCACATAAAGTTAAGTGGATGCATGCTACCCTGCCTGCGAGTTGTACCCAGTTTTAGACAAGTCAAGAGTTGCCTCTGGAACAAAAACACCTTGAGGGCTAGTGGTCTGTATTTCTTAACTTCTACACAAACAAGAGGCCTATGCTTACTTTTAGGACAATACCTTAGTCTGCTACCATATCTTGTACAATGCACTATGAAACCATGTACTGCTTTCAATAAAAGTTAAATGTTCAGTCCACAATTCAAAACCAGCAGCCAATATAACCACAGTACTGTAAGAACAGAATTTGCAAAGGCCTGAAAAACATAACTTTTAAATCAAAAGATATTCTAGAAGGCAAAAGTTGAGAGTGAGCAAAAGTTGATTCATGCAAAGCGATGATTAGCAAGAGATTCATATTTTAGTACGTTAGCAATAGTTTTAAGTACATTTTTATTGCATTATTTACTCCAAGCCTTTTGGTAATTCTTATTCCACACTGGAAGTTGGGGAAAGCTTTTTGGAAGCCCGGTAGGATTGCCACCAATCTGTGTGACTGGATGGAGAAATAAAAGAAACTTAAGACTAAGTATTTAGATAATGCATGTACCTTAAGCTGACTGTTAAAGGTATCCATTTCAGCAAGTTTAGAAGCAGTTTCTTTCTCAAGGGCGTCTAGCTGTTCCTTAAGTCTTTGGCATAATTCTTCCTTTTCTAGGGACTTTTCGTGCACCGAACTGATTCCTGTACCTGCATAAGGAAAGACAAGCAGTTTTACAGGGATTTCTGTTTTCACTAATTGTCTTATTATTTTCCTAATATACACACACCTTCCCAACCTCTTTTCTCACAAAAATGCCTTGAATTACCTTTCTATTTGTATACAACACAAAGAAGAAATGGCCCCAATGTCTAACTGGGACATACAGGTATTACATGTAATAAATACAGAATAATTTGCAAGTTGTCTTTTATTTTTTTCCATGTATCACACCAATCCATAGGAAGCTTCTCTAGACAGGGACTTCTAGTGGGCTTTGACATTAGGACCAGTGGAAATTTTACATAAAACTTCCTTGAGTTTACAGTATTAGACAAGGTGTAATAGTATCTGTGGGCTGTATAGTCTGTTTAAAGTTCCAAGCAAAAACTGTGCCTTCTTGAGAAAAATGTGTTTGTTTGCCCCTTACTTAGAACATGAAGGAAATAAGGGAATGCAGATGAAACAATACTAAAATGGCACTAATTGAAAAGTCAAGGTGTGATTAACGCCTCTGCATCATTCAGCATTTTTTACAAGTGATGAAGAGCCAGCAATCAGAAGAGAATTCATTTGCAGGTACTTACTTTGAGTGTTTTCAAGTTGAGCATTTTTAATTCTTTCACTTAACAACTGCTTTTCAGGAACTAAATAGATTAGTTTATTCTGATACTCCTGTAGATATTGACGAGAACATAACAAATTTTTAATATTGTTTATAAATCAGTAAGAACAAATAGGTAGATTTTCAAACATAATTTCAATTCATGTTAATGACATGGATGCAAGTTACCATTATGGAGTAGAGCAAAAAATTACTTCCATACTCTAATAGTATTTATATTATAAATAAATTATAGTGTAATATAAATTATACTATTAAAATTGAATGAGTTTTGAACAAAAAGCATTAACATAGCTGAAAAAAAAAAATGGACATGCTATAAGTGCAAATACTATCATGAGAACACTTAAGTTGCCTGCCCCAAGCCTAACAGTTACACCATGACACAGAGGAATACGAAAAGAAGTTTCCCTGATGTGAATGAACATTACACAAAAGTGTAGTAAAGAGTGATTTATGGTGGTCAACTGATTTGAAATAATTCATGTCTTGCTAGTAAAAGAAAAAAAAAAAGCAGCAAGGTAATTCAACCCAAAAGACCAACTTGCTCTGCATATAGAAAAACATTCTTCATAACAATTTGAGTCTGGAGCCATAAAATAACTCATAATTAAACAGAAATCACTATTACTGATTCACAAAGGAACAGCTGAGGTTTTGACAACTGTCCTCATACCACTATCAGCTTATTGTAATCCATATAACTATTTCTTTAATACAAATAAAACTAAAAACCTCTGCAGTGTTGACAACCTTGCCGATTTCCTCTCTCCACTATAATCTGATTCACTATTCCTCCTTACGGGGATGTATTATGAACAGCATTATGGAAACACAGAATAGGAAGTAAAGGAAAACCACAAGCTTAACAGGAAGTTACAAACCTGAAGCTCTTGTTGTAGTTGGTTAACTTCCATGATCCCTTGGTCATATTTCTTATCTAAAGCCTCCAGTTCAGTTTTTCGAATTTGCTTTTTGCTTCGAATATCTTGCAATCTGCCTGAGATTTGCTGATGTTTGTCTGTCTACAAAGAAATCAAATACCAATTATACCACATACTAAATCTGTGGGCAGATTAGTTTATGTTCAATTCTTCAAAACAACACAAATTACCTGCTTGAGATTCCTCATCCAAAACAGTGAAAAACTCTAGTGGGTCACTAATGTAGATTCTAAGATGTACATACTTTAAAATACTGTGTTTCAAGATGTGTAGTGAAACTTCTGTCTTACCAGGGCTTCTAATTCAAGATTCAGGCTCTTCTTTTTAGAGGTCAACCTGACAACTTCTTCTTGTTCCCTGTTACGTTGATTAAGAAGTTCTTGGCGACGAATTCTTTCCCATTCCAATCGTCGCTGGCGCTCAAGTTCTTGCTTCGCTGCCTGCGGAAAAGTTACACTGCCTTAAATTATAACGGAGATGCAGAACTCGGAGACCACGATTTAATATAATGTGCTCTGTTTCTAAATAGCATAACGGCAACGCAACATACTGTCTTTTGAAAAGTGGTCTTATATATTTCAGCATCAAAGAATGGAGGAAGTTATCCTATAAGATTCTTCATGCCATGCTCTTCACTCTGGATGAAGAAAAGCTACATAATTCAGAGTGAAAGTCTGTTTAGCATGGAATAATGCTAATAAATTAGCACATTGACAGATATTGCTCATAACCTGCTTTGAGTATTTTATACATAAAATATGCAAGTAAGTCTTACGCATGGCTGAGACAACAAATAGAAGCAAGTTTGTCTCAAGTTCAACTATCAGAATATTATCAATTATGAATTCAGTACAATCTTGTTTGGCTTGCAGATTTTTGCACAAATCCAAGAAATCTATCAAGAAAACCGCATCTGTCCTATGAAGTACCTGAAAATCTTCAACCTATACCAACACTTGATTCATTTACAACAGACACAATGATTTCAGACAAAAATAATGGTCTAAGCCAACCTGCCAATGGCCACGTGAGGAGACAGAACCCAGGCCAGCATTCAAACCCTGCATGCTCTGCCAAGTGAGCACTGTATGCACGTACATATTCCTTAAAGCATTAAAAAAAATAATTTCAAGAAAACAACCTCCCGTCTTTCTATTTCTTTCCTCCTCTCTTCTTCCTTTTGTCTTTCCAACTCTTGTCGTCTCTCCCGCTGTTTTTCCAGAAAGAGTTGTTTTTTCCGTTCCACTTCTTGGCGTTCCCTCTCTCTTTGCTCTTGTTTTTCTCTTTCTTTCTGAGCCTTACGTTCAGCCTCTCTCCGCTGCTGTTCCAACAGGACCTGACGGCGTTTTTCCAGCTCCACATTTCCCCTCTCATAGTTGGCTTTCCTTTTGTCCTCAAATGTCACTAAAATAAAGAAAGGTAGTTATTTCTGTTCCGTGCAAAACACTGCTCTCAAACAAGTACCTTGATTATGCCAGTAAACATAGATACTTTCTTTCTGGCAAGCTCAGGTTGTTGGGTCATGGATGATATAAGCATGTTGCATTTGTTAAAGTACTATTTTTCTTTTCAAAAATACCTTTAAATTTTCCTAAGACTATTCCAATGTGGGGGGAGTAGTTTAAAACTGACCAAGAAAATTACTTGAATTTTAGAGGAAACATAAAAGAACAGACTTTATAAGCTAGGAAAAGACTATATTCTGCTAAAAAGGTTTTCCACTGTGCAAGAAACATTAACACAAGGAGAAAGAGCTTAGTTTTTAAGGGTGTTCCCTGTAAGAGTTCCTGGAGTTAAAAACAGCAGAAAAAACCACAGGATCAAGTTCAATTACTGCAGCATAGGATAAAAAGAGATACAAAGGAATGGTTTAGGCTCCCAGCAACTACTCTTCCAAAAAGAGAGGCAAGTCATGTCTTGCAGTGTGCATGTAAGAGACCTTCGGTGGTAGCATCAGGGAGTAAACAGTAGAGTCTGTGTTACCTGCAAGTTGCATCTAGTTTCCAGAGAATTAAACTACATTGGAACCCCCTGCTTCCAAAATGTCCAGAACAAAGTAATGTCCAGAACTTTCAACTGAAAAAAAAATTTGCAGTAGCATGGCAGTATTTGGCCATGAAGGATTTCTTATTTAAAATACATTATTAATCAGCACACTTTTCCTTTCCTGCAGCTAAAAACAGCCCTTATTTCTGCCCTTTCAATCCTATTAGATGTAATAGGCTGTCTACATCCACTTAACAACCTTCCTACCATCCAAGTTAAAAGGGACCTATCTTCTGAAATGTAGCTCCCTAGCGATTTGATTGTCTTCCACTTTTTGAATGTTTCAGTGCCCTTCAAAGACAGCCCTATATATTAAGAATGTGAACCCTATTTTACCTGGTTGTTTTTTCTGTGGCTCTTCCTCTTGCACAGGCTGGTAAGATGGCAGAGTTCCATTTATATTTTCAGTATGTTTTCCACTCCTGGTTGAAAAAAACCACCCCACCATTGTTAGAGAAATAACATAGTTCTTTTCTTTGAATAAAAAAAATAATTCTATTGAACATGTATTATGTTTCACTGCCCTCAGTGATGTACCTGAAAGAAGGTGGTACCAGTTCAAGAGGCAGAGTCAGCGGCAGAGGTTGCCCAGCTTTGGCCATATCCGTTAGGTGCATGGCTAACACAAACTCATCAGCTTTCAGCTGTCCATCTCCATCAATATCAGCTAGTGACCTGCACAGTTTTAACAACAATAATAATTAGAACCAAACATCACAATCATTCACAAATGACAGCTGAAACAATTTACCATAAAAATTAGTTTTAAAATAGAAAATTCCTCTGAAATCTCCTGGTAAAAATTATTACAATTAATAACATGAATAGTTCATGAAGGGAGATATTATTTTGTTTAATAATGTACTGCTATTCAGACATTTTCATAAAATATACCAAAAGGATAGGAAAGGTTAAGAGACATCTCTTGATTTACTGCATCACCAAGAGAAGAACTGGGAAGAGAATCCAGCATCATTCTCAACTAGCTGAAAATGCTAGAAACCACTTTTCCATACTTTTTGAATTAAACAAAACATTACATAAAATTACAGCAAATTCTACAACAGGAACCTTTGCATAGAATTCTTTTTCCCCCTTGTGTCTTCTTGACAGTGGAGGGAAGATGTGAGCTGCCCCAGAGTACCTTGCAATGGGTAGGAAAAAGATCACCTACCCTCTTTAAGAAGAGGGCAAACCACACAATTGTATGATTAGCCTAAAAAATGCATTCCACACAACTGGGGTGGTGCATGTGGTGGGGGTAAACCAGTGAAATGTTTCCAGAGATGCAGGCAAGAAAACAGGAACCTTTCTCAAAGAACTATCTGTGCAGATACAACTGCAGGAATGTGTCCTTAGACCTCACTGAAGTTTAACACTTATAAAATAACTGCTAGTCAGGGGGGAAAAAAAAAAAAAAAAAAAAATGGGAGCAGTTAAAAAAAACCCTAAACCCTGCTAAAATCAAAAAGGAAACAACAAAACACACAAAAACCCCACATCACACACACTCCCCCCACACACACCACAGTGAAAAACAAAAGCAGGAGATGATGAAACGGGATTTTTATTATGTTCACAGACCAGCACTATTCACACATAACAATACCATTACAGTAATTACCATGAATACAGCACCCCAGTAGAAATATTGGTAATTCCGTGCTTTGGGCAAAACTGAAACTTGGGCTGTTAATCCTCTCTACAGGGCTACACAGACCTTCTCACATGAGTTACTGACGTTTCAGGCTAGGCACCCAGGAGGGAAACAGTCATTATACACCTGCTTCATTTCCCTGTACTCCAGAGTAGGGGAATACAATCTGACACTCCGTTTTACTTTCACAGCATAAAATCAAACAAGTTGAACAAATATAAGGAATATTTCAGCTTGCTGCTGCTAGACACAAACAAATGACTGTCCTGAGATAAAGAGGAAGAAGAAAGGGAACTCGGAAAGAGGTGTAAAGCGCCAAGCTATTGTGAATTCTGCTCAGCCAGTATATTTTATGTGTAACATTGAGTTACGTCTGAAGGCATAATCCAGCAGAGCAGATTATTCAAGCTTTCGGACAACTGTAACCACTTCCATCATCACAGTAAAGGCAAGTCTTAACAAATGTGTAATATGCAGATATCTTTATGAGAACCGCAGTAAAACTCTAAAAAGCTGAAAGGTAACTTCATTTTAAATCTTCCTCCATATTTTAAAATGAACAAGCTTGATTTGTCCCTGCCCATGGCAGGGGGGTTGGAACTAGATGATTTTAAGGTCCTTTCCAACCCTAACAATTCTATGATTCTATGATCTCTGAATCCTACTTCTAAAACAAACAAACTCTCATCTCAGTTAAACTAGTACATCACTGAATCAAAAACTGTAATTAGTATCAGCACTATTATATGGAGTTTAACAAACAAAAAGAATGAAAAAATATATGAAGTCAAGGTATCTTTTGAAAGAGAACTAATTCAAAAACTAGTTTAAGTAGTACCTTACTTTCAGTTTGTGATTTTAAATCTATGGTTTCCTTTTACAATATCTTATTTAATAAAGTACATTTCCTCTCAACACCATAAACACACTGAATTCATAATCAGTAACTAAACTTACCAAATAGTAGCCAGCTGAGTCTGTGAAAGGTTTGATTGCAGAAGGGCATTCCTTGCTTGAAATCCTTAGTGAAAATGTAAAAGATTCTAATAAAAATAAACACTTGGAACAAAGATTCACATGTAGCAAAAAATGGGTCATGAACTGGGGCATGTTTATTTTTAGTATTAATCTAATCCACTTTCATCAGTGGCTGACAGTTGGCTTTACTTCCAGGTGTAACAATGGGCTTTACAACCTGAACACAATAAAGATGTAAATATTTGTGTATATTTTTTTTACACTCAAGAGCACCTAATGAAAAATTGATATTTATGGTAATCTCCACACGTGTTACAAAAGCACAGCCAACTGCCTACCTAATCTTGAGCTAGCACAGTTGAAAGCTTTCCTTTGATAGTAAAGAACCATGTACCTTTCTGGACAGGTCAATGAAACCTTCAGCCCAAAATCAACTGAATGAGATAAAAAGCACCGAGTCCCTTTCTTGGTAAGTGCTTATTTAAAATAGGAAATGTAGTCAGCTACAGACATACACACTGACTTTACACCTACTAACCTCTTGGCCAGTGCTCTACTCTGCATTGCAGTAAGTAATCCAGTTTTATAAGAACTTTTTAACAAAACTCTACTCTTGTATTAACTTTGTGTGAAGTCTTCCAAAATGACCATAATGCTCTGGCACAACACAAACGTCACTGAAAATCAACAAAGAACGACTCCCTTAAATTACTTTTGAAATGAATGGCTGCAGTACCAGTGTCCTTCTGTCCTTCCCAAACTGCTTTCTTTGAAAAGATAGAGCCCAAATATCTAAGCAATTACTAATAAATCTACATAGGAGCACATGGCACAAAAAATGATTGTTACATGTCCCCTATTTTATAAAGTCCTAAGAAAGAGCCTCAGTCCAAAGAGTGATGCTTGGAAAATGACTGTTGACTTTACGGAGCTAACTTCCCCAGCCTGGTTCTCAGGCTCTTTTAGTGAGATGCCACCATTATTACTCTTATCTTCTTCCCCTTGACAGCTGCTGTAGCTTCAGTCTACCTGGGGAGACTTCTGTCTCCTCAGACTCCCCCAGGTCTAACACAGAGCCCAAGCCAGTAAACTGATGGTTATTTTCATTTCTTGGCTGACTGGGACCAGTAGCTGAAATCTGCTTTCTCCTGCATAGGTCTGAATATCAACAATTTCAGCTTTTTATTTCATATGCAAGTCAAACACCAAGCCGGGGTTCCATCCCTCAGCCTGTGACATTCCAGAGGCAGAAAACACTGCTGGTTTTCCCACTCCATATCAAATGCTATACTCACCTGATAAATATCCACTCATACTTTTATCAAGACTGTTAAATTTCTGTCTGTATTTTAATCTGGAGACCTGAGGGACCGCCCAGTCCGAGGATACAATCTTTGGTGAATTCCCAGCTAGTGAAGCACTAGAGGAAGAATTTGAACTGTAAAAGAATTTAAAAAAAAGGAAAGAAAAAGAGATAGAGAAATAATTCTAAGTTATTTGGGTTAATAAAGAGGCATTGGAACAGAAAATATATATTCTGGTAATGTGAAACAACTTCCACAAAGTTTTACCTCTGCTAACGTGCTATAAATATTTTCAACACTACTACGGAATTTCACTGTGAAAATAGGGACACATATCTAAAAGAAAACTCTTGAAGTCAAGATCCTGTTCCCTTGGTATCACAGGCACTAATGCCACATAGGTCATCAGTCCACCACTGCTAAATAATACTATATAAAACTACAGGAAAACATCTCGAATTTCATAAGAATGTTTACAAGGGCACTGAAGCATGGGGCAGACGTCAAAGTAATTTTAAGATGTATGCAAACAAATAACCATAAGCATAAAAAGTTACCTGATATACTCACACCCAAAAGCAGCTTCTAATGCTGTTAAAGTCACTATATTCCACCTCTACCTCTTCTTTCTATTAGTGACAATGACAGGCTGAACGGAATTTTTCCAACTCACTCAATTTCCACAGAATAGTGCTGATGTGATATGTTTAGATATACCTATAAACCTTCTACCTGTGAGTCCCAGCATTTTCACAGTGTCCCATCTTTGAAGATCAGACAAAACCAGGTGCATCCAGCCTGCCTTATTTAAGGCAACCCCCTATTCTGTCAAGTAAAAACCTATCTGCAGTGTTATTCAACGCAATAAAGAATGCTTCTAGAAACAAAGCCTTTCCAGCCTGATGCTGGCTCGACATCCTTTCAGTGGAATTACATAACATGATGGTGAAAATGCTGTCAATAGTAACACTGAAGGAGAGCTAACTTGTAACACTACAACACCAGCAAAGAAAAGCTTTTGTAAAAAAAACCCAAACCAAACCAAAATTACAGGCACACACCACGCCTACAATCATCTCATTGAACATCTGCTAACATCAAGCGTCTGTCTGTATGAGGAGCCCGAAGACAGACATGTGTTCACCTCAGATGCCTTGTATCAGCAGAAAAAAGGTGCACCTTTTCCAAGTCCCCTTCCAGAACTGAGCTGGGCTCAGATGACCCCTGTACTGTCTTTTGGGAGACTGTTCCCTTGATGCCAAATGGTAGGCCTAATCCCTCACTCTGTCTATGGCAAAGCTCCAAAATCAGTGAAGCAGAGCAGCTGATTACAAAGATTTGTAATCTTGTATTATTCATAAAGCAAATTAATGCATAAATATTTATAACAAATACTGTTCATACATGCCTGCTCATTACATGGTGCCCTCTATAATGAATGAGTACATCAATCCATAAACATTGCTTTTATAACCACTTGGTAAGTTTTACTTCTATTTACTAATGAGCTTACCTTCCCTTCTATTTGGCACTGCTTTCTCTCATTTGAACTCCTCTCCTACTTCTGATAGATTTGCCAGACTACTGAAAATATCATTGTGCATATCAAAACAATCTACCTGACAGGTTGTATTAAATAGAATAATTTTTAATATACTTTGAAAATAGAAATCTTCCACAAGTTTTGTAAGGTATACTACTCACGATACAACCATTTAAAACTTAACTTTCATACCTGCTAGATCCTAAATCGATTAGTGACTGTGCCTTCTGCATACTACTGCCACCAAACCCTCCTGCCATGGGACCTAAAGAACCAGTATGAGGCAGTGCTGAAACAAACAAACAACAAAAAAACCAACCAAAACAAAAACTGTAAAACAAGCTGGTATAAGGTAATGTTTTGTAACAAACACTCAAGGTTTTGATAGAAATAAGAAAAGCTGATCAGCGCCTTGTTGTTAACTAGTTAGAACCGATTTGATGAATGTGAACTTTGGAAAAAACCACATTTCTTAATTACCTTTTTTTTAACTGACATTCAAATATTAGCATTCCTGTCTGGAATTAGCAATAGAGAAAGCAAGATTCACAATTCTGAAAACAAGTACTTGACTTTACTATACTTACTTAAAGAGAAAGGTGTGGACAAAGGCTGTAGAATGCTAGATGTCCCATTTGGCAGCGAGGACATACTGACAGAAGGCACCAGGGGAGTGGACATAACCAAAGGAGGAATGGAAGTCATGGAGGTTAGAGACATGTTAGCTAACGGTGTGATCGTAGACACAGACGTTGGCATGGACAGATTTGGCATACTACCCATTCCTAGAGAAAAAGACAATTCATGATTTAATATTGCAGAGGCTCCAGCAAGAAATGGGGTCCATTGTGCGACGCAGAAACTACACAAAGCAGCCTGCTTCTGGAGATACAGTGTTAAAATAGGTAATTCGTCTATATTTACTTTTTCTCTAATGTTTAGACAAGACAGCTCACAGAGGAAAATATACTGAAGAAAATTAATTTAAAAAAAAAACCTTATGAGCAATTCATTCTCAATGTAGGTTTATCTAGTATTTCACAGAAGAATAAGATCTAGTTTTCTGTAACTGCAGCTGTAACTAGTTCTTTATCAAGCCTTTCCATGTCTGGCCCCTAAGAGAGAACTACAGTACAACTCAAAAGTTGTGACAACCTTCTACAGGGAAAAGCTGATAGTGTTTCTGAACTAAGTCTCTTCCAAGCACTGGCCTTGAAGAATCCACACTGTTGTAAAGTCCCTACTCAGGGACCCACGCAAATGGTTTCTTTAAGGCAGTTGTCTGAAGTGATTAAGGGCACTTGAACTACTGGATGAGCCTTGCGGAAGACAACCCTTGTATGCAGATGAAATGATAAAAGGTTAATAGGAATTAATCATATGCCAACCACAGCTGTCTATAAATGCATGCACTTGTATGCAAACACACAAGATTTAGCAATGGGCAGGTATTTTAAATCATGTGTGTAATTAAGATATGCATACATTTCATTTCAGCATAGAAGTATGCACTGATTTTGGAATACAGCTCAAGTCATTACCTATACTATGTTCTACAAAAGAACAAAATACTAACAGGCATGCACTGAATCTGAAAACATCATCAGAAAGGGGAAACAAAGTTAAAATAATTCTATTCAATTGATCATATAACCAAAACAGACAATCTGATTAATTTCGAAAAAAGATTTAAAGTAAGTGTTCCACCAAAACTTTGATCTTTACTAAGTTTAACTTTAAAAACCCCAAGTATAAATAGCTAGATGAGTAGGAGGGAGACAAAAAAAGACTACAAGATAAGAGTCTGCAAGTGGGATGGCAGATGTGAATGGCCTTCTTGCATCTCATGTCAAAAATTCAACAGAAGGTTTATCACTAAATGACCTCAAAGAATGAAATTACCAAAAATGTAAAGAAAGTAACTTTGTGAATTTCCTAAATCAGAATATCCTTGGGTTTTTTTTTCACTGATTCACTCAACTGTCATGGTCAGATTAACACTTGCATTTGGCTGCAATTAACTGTGGATTTTTACCTCTGCACACTAAGTAATTATATATTCATAAGTACCAAAGCGAGCTGACATTAGCGGCGAAAATACTGGAGTTTGTTTCATGACAGGAGGGAGAACTGCAGGCAAGTGCTGTCCTTGCAATTTCAGCTTGATGAGTTTCATGGCTATAGAGAACTCCTGTTGATCCATTTTTCCATCCTTGTTCAGGTCCGATAGTGTCCTTAAAACCAAAATAAAATACAATTAGAAAAGCCAACAAAGAAAAAATGCAAACTTAACTTCTTCACTTCATGAGAAGCTTTTATTTATTTACTGGTTTTGTATAAGAAAACAAGAAACTTATTGCAACCACTTGGAGATTTTCTACTTTTGACAACATTCAAACCCTCAGAAGTTTGACTACTCACTTGGTCGCCTACTGCAGACTTCAGTTTGAAAGTTGCTGTATATTAAAAACTTGAGAAAGGAGGAAGACACTTGGAAAAGCAGTAGTCCTCTGCTCAACGCATATACCTGTTGCCACTGCTCGACTATTTTCTATGCTACTAGCCAAGCTAATTATTTTAAATTTATGTCTGGTAATGTAAGGAAGAAATGGAAGAATCTGAAACAGGACGATGCAGAAACCTGCTAAAGGCACTATATGCTACTACGAAAACTCCATTAATTCACAAAGCTTGAGGGTTTTTTAAGCCTGATATCCACAGCGTCTTCCTCTGACACTTTTCCAAATAAACTTAATGACAGCAGAAAATATATGCAACAGTGCATACATAAAACGACTGAATTTCTGGTCAGACAGAAAATATGAAATCTTAGTAGATGTGAGGACTGGGCACAGGAGTGTAAATAAAATTAGGAGGGGGGGGGAAAGAAATCAGACTTAGCATTAAGCTACATTTAGTCTATCATTCTGTTACTATTCATTATAAAATCCCAAGACCCTACGCAAAAAATTCTTTACCACTCTTTTCTAGGCAATTTAGGAGTCTGAAGAAGAAACTAACTTAGCATTTAGTTAGTTTCCTTAATATTCTTTCACAACTCCCACACAATGAGTTATTCTTAATTATTATGAGCCTCCATTGTGTGTCTTTTAGGACATATACATCTTGATAACAACCAAGTACCCCAAAATGAACACAGTATTCTAGTGAAGGCTTCTCTAAGAAGTGTTGCAATCACCACATATATGCTGCAAAGAACAGGTGTTTTTCTAGTTCCTGTATTATAGCATTGGTTGCTATCATAAAATGGTTTAAGTTGGAAGGGACCTTAAAGCTCATCTAGTTCCAACCCTCTGCCATGGGCAGGGACACCTTCCACTAGACCAGGTTGCTGAAAGCCCCATCCAACCTGGCCTTGAACACTGCCAGGGATGGGGCAGCCACAGCTTCTCTGGGCAACCTGTGCCAGGGCCTCACCACCCTCACAGGGAAGAACTTGTTTCTGATAGCTCATCTAAATCTCCCCTCTTTCAGTTTAAAGCCATTCCCCCATGTCCTATCACCACTTGCTCTTATATATATTTATAAAAAATATAACGACAGGGCTTAACCTTTGTGGCAGCCCAACAGGCACCTCCCTCTATGAAAGTCTTGCAATTTATCATCGTTTTTTGTTTCAAGCACTTAATATAGTTTAAAAAGCCTGTCTTCAATATGATCCAATTTGAATTAACATCATAAGAAATATTTAAAAAGACACTCCTTTTTAATTAAAATAATGATTTAGACAACACTCCTACTTCGACCATTAAAAGCCTCTTTGAGATGACACACCAGATAGTATTTGAATGCTACACATCTCCTAGGAAAAAAGAAAAAGGAATACCTTACCATATTTCAGCAAGGATTGAAGCTGGTAGACCCGACTGCATAAAAAAGTTACGTGCTTGATCACCTATGATAAACAGGAAAGACAGACAGACTTTTACACTAGAGACACAGATCTTCAGAAGACCTCTGTGCTCCCTTGTGGGATCAAGGTTTCAAAAAGGAACCAGCATGCTAAATACCAAGCTTTCCAGTTTCATACCACCTAACCCCTTCCTTAGTGATAGCGATTGTCAGCTACCCATGTGTTCTGCAATCCTGAATCTTTGCTCTGAGAAGTCATTTCAAATAGTTATAAAAAGCTTTAACAGGTCATAAGTCAACAGCTGCCAACAGTTTAAAAGATGCAAGATTTAAAGAAGTAAAAATGACTGAAAATTTAGTCCTGACCCAATTACTTTGACAGGAAACAGTGAGCATGCTATTTCTTTCCTTCTCCTTTATCCAATCTAACTTGAGCCAGTATTTGCCTCCCCAGAAAATCTGGGAAAATATCACATTCTGAATAATAGTCCATCAGAGAACATCCACTATTTCAGTATTTCAGGAAGGGAATGGGAACTATTGTGCAAACCCATATCAAGTTCCAAATCAATTGGCACTGATCGTGCTGTAAACAAACATGTAGTAAAACATGGATAATGGTGTTTATGCCTACCCATGAGTGAATTACAGATGCTTCAAGCTAAGAATGCAGGTTATTCTTTCACCTCTTTCTTCCCTTATATTCATACACCACCTTTCATTTCAAGCAGCTGCCGAATAAATAATGAAGCCTGCAGACATATGTGCAGGTAAGAGCTAGATGTGGCCTACGGGTAGTCCCTAGGACTAAATACTTTTCAGCTCATGGTAAACACAACCTCCCAGTGCTGTGTGGCCAGAGCAGGAGTTATGTATCACTTAGCCAGAAGATGTCCATGTTCCAAACAGACACGTTCTCGCTTTCTCCTCGGTCCTTTTTCACCCAAAAAGATGAAAAGCAGAGGCAGTGGAGTCACCAGATAGAGCATTAGCAGATAGTCAGGCAGGCAGGAACAATTAAGGGTAATCTTTAGTGCCCATGCACACACTTGATTTAAGAATGGGGCATTCTTAAATCAAGTCGTCTTTGACAGTGAGCTTGAGTCTTTTCTTGATATCACAAGCAGATTCTTATATTTAAAAACTGCAAATTCTGAGGTGCACAGCAACATGACCCAATTGTTTCAGAAGAGAAGCAGCTGAATGCAACTGGAACTGACAGCAGGCCATTGCAAAATGCCATTAGCCTATCCAGAACTCACTGAAGGCCCAACGGTTAATAAATTTCAAGCAGTCATTAACAAGGACAAGCTGTGAGCATCTCTCTCCCTGCCTCTTCCTCCAAAACAAAGACATCTAACAGCACAGTATTCCCTAACACTGTTCAGACAGAGGAGAGCCACTTCTGGTGTCTGTGGCGTCACTTGTCACAACAGCTACTGTAAGTGCTCCGTGGCAGCCTCCCATCTAAGTACAGATTTCACCCGATACTCTTTGATTTTGAAACTAGACATAGCTGAAGCTAGCACGTAACTGCTAGCTGCAGAAGTGACAGGGTTAATAAAAGAGTGTTCGTGTGCCAGACTTTAGCCAAAACTTTGTAGAAGTTTAATAATAACCCATGGCTATCTGCCCAAAGAATATGGTTATTAGTCACACAACAAAGGGCTAGAAATAGGATGTAGTTTGCAAACTGGTTTACAAAGATACTTCTGTGTACACAGAAGTTAATGTGTAGTCCAGAATCTCTGACAAACCTGTAATGTAGCCTCCTGTGGGTTTAAGGCTGTCGAACTGCTTGTCATGCTTGGCCCGCTCTTCAGAGGTGATGGCCCATATGTTTGGACCTCCTAAGAAACAAAAAGCAAAAACAAAACACTGAACAATCAAACCGACTGAAAAAGCTTAAAAATCAAGCACGTCACTTGCAACATAGAAGCTTGGTTTCTCAAGAGACGAAGTTAGATCTAGACACACCCAGCTCCTACCAGTTTGGCAAGGATGTTATGAAACACAAAGCTGCTTCCCAGATCCTGCTTCCCAGATGTGCAAGCGCTAGCTGAGACAATTCCTCAGCTAGATCTCTTTACAGTCAGCTTTCAAACATGCTCTGTCACCCTTCAAACCTGGTGCAATGCAGTTTCCTGTTGCTGCTGACTGCAGCCTGGGCAGGATGCATGTTGCTAACCATACCCTGTGTGAACCAAATACTCCTCTGGTTCACCGATGAGCAAATGGCATTCAATATCACTTAAAGGTTCTCCTACAGAGGGCTAACACCCTACAGCTGCCAAAAAGATGCGTGCTTCATCTTACCAATACTTTAAAACCAAAATTGGGACTGCTACAAAAATATGTTGGTTTGTCTGACAAAGGAGTAACATTCTGCGTTTTTAAAAAGCACGTAATTTCCACTTACTATTTTTCAATGCTTAAAAAAAAAGTATTAAATATTACAGCCTCAAAGTAACAAAGAGAAACTGCAGGGAATAATCATGTTTACAGAACTGTGCTGATATACCTGGCAGAACAAACGTGACTTTCAGAAATGCTCCAACCTGCTGGATAAAGGTCAGGGTGTCCTTTGCCGGAAAAGCAGTTTGCCAGAATAATCGGTTTTGCTTTTTAAGTAGGAGGAAGTTTGAGTTGGGAAGTTCTTGACAAGTGTCTAATTTTTCAAATCAAGATTGGCAAGAAGTGGCCAAAATTCTGAATGGAAACCCCCAAAACAGCATTAGAAGACTACTACTTAAAAACCCCACCTTTTAAAATACATTCTATTAAGCATTACCACTTCCAAAGAACTGTTAATCTGTTCTTCAAGCATTTGTATTGCTCACTAAAAGACAACTGAGGGAATAAATAATTCTTCTAATAAGATACTAACAAGTTGCTTTAAAACCCACAGGAATTTGAAAGAAAGTTACTATAAAATGCTTCCTCTTTTCCTACATAAACCTCATTTCATAGTATTGAATCTAAAAAATTTCAGCAATTTTCACTATTAAGAGAATAGCAACACAGCAAAGGGACTGCATGCTGATGTACTTGCCAATATAGACGTGCTAACCACGTTCATCATCTCTCACCTGTGTTTATCCATATATGCAAACACATTTTCCAAAAAGACTAAATGTCTCCTCTTAAAAAAATCCTGTTAAGACTGTCATCCTCCTCTCAAATTTAATTCCCCCAGTAGGGAAATCCTAAAGAAAAAACCCAAACCAAACCAGAAACTCATGGGGGATATGAACGACAGAAAAGGTGGGAGGGCATTAGGATACAACCTCTATGCACCTGGATTTGGTGTTTTGCTTCCCTCTCTTGAGGATATACCTTTTTTTTTTTAGTGTGGCCTTAATGAAAGGGTCTTCTTGTACACTGCATGTGGTAACTATGAACACACGTTATCAAATGTGCATTGTGTGACTGTTTCAGGAGACTGAATATAATTCCTGAAAAAGACCAAGCTACTTATAATTTATTCCAAAGGTAAGAATTTCAGATTTTCCCTATCCCTGAGGACAGAGACTGAAAACCTTTATTTCCCTGGTGCCTCCATTAAAAAAAAACACTCTCCACTGTTTGGTTTATAGGCATGGAAGAAAATAATTTGGTAAGCCTTAAAATGCAAAGCAGACCTTCTCCCACATTGACGGTTTTTCTTAAAAGTAAATATATAAAAATATACAGATTTTGTAAATAAACTTTCAGAGAAAACATATTCCATCCAGACAATTGTAGCCACATCTTTCTTAACACTTATCAACATTCAAAAATACCTTGAAATTTAAGATAAACATCTTAAAAGGAGATATCAGAACATCTTTTAATTTAGATGGTTGAATGAAAACATGCTCCAAATTCCAACCAGAAATGAGATGGGGGAGGGAGAGGGCAAGCAAGGCGGTATCCAAACAAAGTCCTTCCAAAGCTGTGATCCCTTAGAGGCTGAGTCTAGAAAGTAATATACTGTAGGGTATTTTAGCAGGAATTAGGATCTAGAGAACAGCATACCTTCGAGTCAGCACAGCTCTCCCATCTCTGATAGTGAGATTTTTGGTGCTTGTCTGCAACTGATCAAAGTCCCAGAAAAAGTTTTAACCCAGCATCACTTAAGAGAGGGTGTCTGCCATTTTCAGCCTGAACTAGAACAGATCATTCTTTTACGAATACATGTTAATAACCATTGGATAATGAAAGCATTTGTTTAAAAGAAAAAAAATAAAAAATACCCCACCCAATACTTATGGGAGGGATCCACAATGTGAGCATTCAAGGCCCACCCAACACTACTTCTTTAAAGCATTAACTGTTTTTTCCAACACCTACTCCAATGCAGAACAGAAACAAAGAACACAAGAGGGAAGGTTAAAGCATTGCAAGCGCTTGTTTTTAGCTTAACCAGGTGCTCGTGGCTCTTTTGATGTTACCATTTGGTGATACAAATAAGAAAAGAAAAATCTATGCACAGAAAGTGCCGTTTAAATTAAGATTCCTCAAAATACTGAGCAAAAATACCACATCGGTCTATCTGAAATTAACACTTTGAACAAAGGGGATCACAAGGTCTTTGCAATTCCAAAAAGCACGTCACAAAACCAATCTTCAAAGTAACTGCTGCGCTTACTTACAGTACAACTGAGACCATCACAATAAAGACTTACCACAGACAAAATTAGTTTGAAACTCAGTTTAAAACTCCTGTGTATCACCATCAAAATATGCCTCCATCCTCACAAATACTGTGTGGTTGCTTCCCAAAGCTACCACCAGTGGTAAAACTGGCCACTCAGCATCACTGGTGAGAAAAATTACACTGTCTGGTTTACAAACAATCAAGTTTTGGGCATGTTGAACAGTGACAAAGGGAAGACTACTCTTTTTCTTGGGAGGACAAACCTACAGGAAGACTTACATAGAAATATCTGCAATCCAAGGTGAATCATCTAAACTTATCTGGCTTAGCTCAACATTTTTTTGCATTAACTTGTCTTCAATCCCAGAGCTGAGAAACATCCTGCCCATAAGCCAGATCCAGCTAAAAGGAATAATTAATTTTGCCCAGAGACATCACTGTTGTTATTCCCTCCTCACAGCCCCAACCCTTACTCATGGCAAGTCACACACAAATCACAAAACCAAATCACAGGCACCTCCACTCTGCAGACACCTCCCTGATGAGGCAGGAGGCATGCATCTCCTTGATGGAGCAGTGGTGAATCTTTGGCTCCACAGAGATTCTGAGCTGGCACCAAGCAGTTGTGAACTACCACACTTTTACAGACCAGTTCAGCATCAGAAATCAAAATACAGTTGCCACTACATGCTCTCATGACCGGCTTTGCTGCAGACAATGAATAGTACATTTCTACTTTTCTGACTTAGCTTAAATTTCCTGGAAATTTTCAAAGGATAAATATTTTTTCCCCAACTGTAGATGGTACAATTTTGGAGGAGAGGGGGGAAAAAGAGTATGTATATCTTATAAAATCATTATTCTTGAAACAAGGTTACTTTGCAATCACACAATTTCATACATGTAGCAAGACCCATCTGGATGAAGCTAACACTGTATTTGACTAGTTTGCATTTTTAAGAATCAAAGCTCAAGAAATGCTGAACTTGGAAGATGTTTCCCCGCAAGATCTTCCCTAGAATAGAGTAACTATTGCCTTCACTTGTTTTCTCCGTTTATGAAAAAACACATTTCTGTATTAGTAACACCTTTGGGAGACAGATTTGAAACTACCTGTCTTTTCTAAAGAAGGTTGTTACTATAAGAGAAGACTCTAAACAAAGATCAGGACTGGCAAGTGTTCTCGAGACCCAGCTTGGGAAACCTGGACTTATGGTCCATGAATGTCTCAGTGGATTTCTTATACCAGATCAGAAAACCAAGAGGAAAAGCTCCTCTACTTGCCCACTCCACAGCCCTACAACATGTTCAAGAGTTCAAAGTCACATGTGGATCTACCCATGTAGAAAGTTTGTATGGAGTAACAAAGACAGACCCACATGAACAACACGGTGCTAAAGATCACGTTGGCATACTCTCAAGACTTCTCTAAAGATGACAAAATGCATACCTTCGTCTAACAGGTATCAATATGTAATTTAATGTGGTAGCAATTCCAACAAATTTTATAGGGTTGGAAGCAAGTGACCATGCTGGACATTAAACAACATTTTCTGTTCCTTTAAGCTCATTTTAAATAAAAGGCATCTTTCCACGAGAGTGTATGTGGGTCTGTTTACGGCAGGATCACAGCACTTAGTAGGACAGATCCAGAAGTGTCTTTACAACACTGCATCAGACAGATAATCTTTTGAAGAAAATAAAAGACTTGCTTTGATGGGCTGCCAACATCAGAAATGGAAACACTGTTCTTTGCCTAAAACGGTAAGTTGCCATTGAAAAAGAATAAAGAAAAGAAAGCGCAATCCTAGAAGAAAAGTAAATAGACTTGAAAATGCTCTGTACGACCTCTGACACTGGTTAGTACTACCCATAGCAAAAGGTAGTTGTACCAAAAGCAGTACTATTCGTGAAAAGGATAAAGGCAACTTTTAACTTGTGGAGAATCATAAGACATTTCTCACATTCTCCAAAGAAGTGTGTTTCTCACTGATAGGCATTGCTTGTTTTTCTCTAATAAAAACTATGCTCCTATGACCTACAAAGTTAATTAATTCCACAGAGATAATAAACCTAAATTGAAAGAACATTCCTTGTAGACATAAGTCACGAGGAGGAGTGATTACATTACCACCTTTTAAACCATTGAAAAAAACTAGCATTAAGTGCCATAATGACCCTAAATAAATATTTATCCCCATGTTTAAAGATGGGGAAATTTCAACACAGACATGCAGCAGCATGCCTCATGCTGCACAAGGGGTTTTCCTTAATGCAACCAGCAATCACATTACTCTCATTAGAAGCCTTGAGAGAATTGTTTGGTGTAAGAAATACTGGGATAAATCTAATCATGACAGATTTTGTCTGTCTGTGTTTGTAGATTAGTTTACCACATTATTTATTACAGATCAGATTTAATGCTTGAGATGTGAAATCACACTTCTAATTTTTCCTCAGTGGCAAATAAACACTCCAGCAGTCTGAAAATACACAGAACATTTTACCACCAGTCAGAATTTCCAGAATCCTTATCAGTGTTTTTGCTATTTTCAGTATTTGCCTCCCTCTTTCATTGTTGATTCTTTATATCAAATGTAGGAGAAAATGCTGACTGATAATAACAATTTATTCTTATTTAGGTGTGCAAAGGTGTTATGAACTACTACTGTGGTGGCTTTGGGTCCATCTCACAGTACCACCCGCCCTTCCTTGAGGAACACAGCTCTCATTCCCAGCTCCCATGTTTTCTGGCCACAACAGGAGCCACATGCAACCTCACTCATTTCACAAAACACACATTGATCCCAATACTACTTGTCCTACCAGAAATGCTTCACAGAGGTTCTCAGTATATTAAGCAACACTACAGCAACTGCCAGAAGAAAAGGGTATGTCTATGCTTAACAATTTCAGTGTACACATAGTTAAAAGCTGTGTGGAAACACATTTCTCCTTCACTTTTGTAGTTTCACTAAAATTACAAGAATTGTGCCCATCGAAGCAAAGAGAACCTTTAAAGATTTTCAAGTGTCTCTGATGTGCTATCCAAAAATAACCATTACTTGCAGACAGGCTGTAAATAGCATCAGGAAGTGCAAAGCTTCACAGATTTGGCCAAGAAATGCTTGATTAATTGAAAAGCTTGCTCACAGAAACGTGGACAAAGCAGCAGCAGCCACATTGTATTTTAGAGTACAATTTCTGTTCTCTACATTATGTACAGCATTTCTAGATATTTTGGTGTATTGGGAATCCTTAAGTTCAGCAGTTCACTAAAATCACTAAATCACTAAAATTGTGCTCATGCAAACTAACCACCTGCTCCTAAAAACAAGAGCAGAACTCCATACGATGCAGTATTTTGCCTGATACGGTCAGTGGCATCCCCCCACTTCTATATACAAAATCTATCTGTAAAGGAAGAACATTAACATTTCTGTCCCATGCAAGAAACACAATCCTTGGTTTTACAACGAGTATAATCCCTAAAACAATTTAGAGATACATAATAGTCTAGTCCATGCTAACAGTAAAGATCCATTTGTTTTCTGAATTTTACAGAACAATTTGATTCCAAAGCAGTTAAACTCTCAGTCCGTAACAGCAGGATAGTATTTCTATACTTGATAAAAATCACAGAATCATTTAGCTCATTATGGCTATCCATTTTCAGAAGCTCATTTTTTGATTAAATTACTGCCAAGCTCCACTGAAACAAAGCAACACACCAAGCAAGGAAAGCATTAAAAAACCCAAAACCAAACCCACAGACATAGAAAATTATAGCAAGTTTACTTAAAGATGTGTAAACAGAATATTTTTAAGTTTCGTTAGAGCTCCGCTAATGTAAAAAATACATTAGGAAATGTGTATAAACCTGACAGTACTCTCAACTGCACACCAGCATGCCACCTTTTACATGAGTTTTCTGTAGGATATGTGACAACTCATTCAATAGTTTCTTCTGAAGTTTTAATGCAGCAAGTTTTCTATTTCTCAACAAGAAGTGCAACTACTATAACCTACAAAGTTGGTAAACTCATGCTTTATTCCTGAAAGCTAATTTAACTTCTTCTCTTCTTACAGAAAAAAGTTGGCACACTGACTTGGCTTAACCTAAGCCTTCTCCATATCTAGATGCAATACTAGCAATAAATATAAAAGTATTTTCTCCCTAATTCTGGAAAAACGATGCCATTGAAATCAGCTGAACTGACGCAGCACATGAAACAAGCCCATTCTTCTATCCAATGTCATAGCCATGTCTTTGCCCAGAATCACAGAACCACAGAACCATTCAGTTTGAAAAACACCTGTAAGATCATCAAGTCCAACCATTAACCCAGCACTGCCAAGTCCACCGCTGAACCATGACCCTAAGCACCACATCTAAACATCTTTTAAACACCTCCAGGGATGCTGACTCAACCACTTCCCTGGGCAGCCTGTTCCAATGCTTGACCCTCTTAGTGAAGGAATCCGACCTAAACCTCCCCTGGAGAAACTTGAGACCATGTCCTCTCATCCTATTGCTTGTTACTTGGGAGAAGAGACTGACCCCCACATCGCTACAAGATGAGACTACAAGAAGAGACTGACCCGCCACATGAGCTACCTCTGCTCAGGCAGTCGTAGAGAGTGATAAGGTCTCCCCCTGGGCCTCCTTCTCTCCAGGCTAAACAACCCCAGTTCCTTCAGGTGGTCCTCACAAGATTCATGCTCCAGACCCTTCACCAGTTTCATTGCCCTTCTCTGGACCCACTCCAGCACCTCAATGTCTTTCTTGCAGTGAGGGGCCCAAAACTGAACACAGTTTTCAAGGTGCAGCCTCAACAGACCCGAGTACAGGGGGACCATCTCTGCCCTAATGCTGCAACTAATACTTTTGGATGGATTTTATAGACAGAAAAAAAGAGAAGAAAAAAGTCACACCAACAAGAATCTTTCCAATGGAAGCTATGAAAAGTTCAAAGTAAGCAATATTATCAAAGCATAAAATAAGCATGCTTTGCCAAATTCTTCCCTACCAGGTGCAAGACCTGCCTCCATGTGTTGTTAAGGTGGGCACACTTCCAGCTGACAAGACTCCACAGCCTTCCTTTCCACAGCATGACACAGAAGATGGAAGATAATCTTACCCTTTATTTTAGACAAGTCAGAAGCTTTTTTTTTTGAGTAGACTCCTGTCAACCTGTATAGCATCATAGTCTTCAACAAGGAAAATAGAAGTTTTTAGTCACCGTGTTTGCGGAAAAAAGCCACCAGAGCTTAGACTAAACTTTTCTAATTCTGCAAATGGATTTTTTATGATGATGCTGCTCACCAGCATTCACCAAAACCCCTACAACTTAATTAAAAATTTACAAAAGGATAATTTGTTTAATTATTGTCTAGCAAATCTCTGGGGAATGTCACAAAACTAAAGATTCAGCTGAGTTTCCATCTGTGGCAGCTAGTAAATCTTTCCACACCAGGAGAAATGCGGGCAGGAAAAATACCCAGCAAGAGAATGCAAAATGAACCTTGAAATTACGAGGAGTAAAGGAAATGACTGTCCTATAAAAACATACACCGACATAAAATCAGAGCAGGACTCTAATATCAAAGGATATTAGATCCTTTATAGTAATTTTTGTAGTTCTTGTCATTATCTGGCCATTAGAGTTAAAACTGTATTTCTGGGTTTTCAGACTTGAGGAGGGACCTGGAGGAAGGCTAATGTGCTATATTTACAACGGAGAATTGGGATACAGGCTTGAAAGGAAAGAGGAAAAGAGAAGAACCACCAAATTAAAAAAAAAAAAAAAAAGGACACAGGAAGGGTGGGAGAGAAGGAAATTGAAGAGCCATTTCCTGAATGATCTGTGGAATAAAATTAGATTAGGAGATAATTTTGGAAACAAAACCCAGTAACAAATCTGCCAGCACAGACTGAATATTGACCAGCTAAGCTTCCAGCACAGAGTGACAGACTGAGGTGAGCACGTGGTGGTACTTCTCCAGGATGTCTTCTGAGCCCCCCGTGCAGCTCCTGAACCAGAGGCGGTACCTCAGTAACGGAAGGAAAATCCACCTATCTCTAATTGCTTAAGGAATCTAAGTAACGTTTTGGCATCCACAGCTTCCTACTATTTGTCACTGTGCAAAGTGCTTTGTTTGATATCTGCCAATGATATTTTCATTCGATATTGGTTAATTCTTGTGTTATCAGAGGTTACTTATCATTCCCCTGCCTAGAAAATGACGAATGACTTTGAGAAGGTGACATCTACTGTATCCACCATCCCCACCGTTTCTTTTCCAAGCTGTAATATCCTAATCAATGTAATTATTCCTCATATGGAAGCTGTTCTGTATCTTTGATCATTCTTGTTACCCTCCCCTTCGTAATTTCTAGCCCTGACAGAAAGAAAACACGTAGGAAAATCTGGAAGAAAATACAAAGCTAACAAAAGCAAGAACAAGGCTTTACAGATTCCTATTATACCCTCAGCTGTCTCTTCTCTAAACAGCCCTAATCTATTTAGTCTTCATTAACGCAGAAGCCACATTCTCTCTTGGTCAGCTTTCTCACAGGTATCCTTAGTGTCTAATCTTATTTTTTTTCCCAAAGCCTTCAGTGTAACAGATGCTGCCAATAGCAGAGAATAATTTCAAGGAAGGTGAGCCTTGTGGATGCTGAGTTATCTTCAGGTTAAAAAGAAATACACTGTCTGTGTATTTCTTAATCCAGTCTCAATAGAGAACTCTAGAAATAAAAGGAGTAATTCTGCTGGCTTTCCAACTCGCATCATCTATATCAGAAACAATTTACACATCAGCTTGCACCTGTATTCTTTTTTCGCCAAACTTGGAAGATTTCTTGTGAAATACAGTGTTATGACAGCACTATCACTTGTTTCACATCAAATTTTACCTGAAGCTCTTAAAAACTATAAGCATGCCCTTTTCCATACTGTCATACAAGAATCAACACACACTGTAACAAGCATGGAGTTCTTTGATAATAGTGAAACCATGACTTTCAGGAAATACGTGCTTCCTAAAGAAACAGCTGTACTAGAGATATCACAGTTAAACACAAAATTACGCCTATGAGAAGAAATGCAACAGGAAATGTTCATACATGCTTTAAAATATACCATTATTAATATATGTATCTTTTAAGCAAATTACTTCAATGAAGAGCACTAAGACAGCTCTTGATATTCAGTTAATCTTACCTTGAGACACACACAAGGAACTATACATCCAACTAAACCACAAATATGTGACTTACTTTAATGACTTCTCTGAAAGTACCTGATAAGGCGGCTAGGCCCATGAACACTGATATTCCTTTAGCTTTCTAGGGTTTCCCCCCTTCTAGCTATCTCACGATTTAAGGTTACTGTTCCATTGCAGGAAAACAAGATGACCTAAAGAACTGATGCAGTATATTGAAAAGCCCGCACATACAAGATTTCTAAGTAAAGCAACACAGCATTATATGAATACATTTGACAGACAACAGTGTCTAAAAATGTGTTTATTCCTGCTATAGTAATTAGTGGGCTAAACCTGAACTCATTCTGCCAGTACTAATCAATACTGTCTACGGCCTGTTCAAAGCAGCCACAACGATCACAGATGGCATGGAATTTAGTAGATGTTACCACTTCACACAATGCCCACCAATCATAAATTATAACAACCACATCAAGTGGTTTATCAGATCAGCACATTTCCCAAACTTCTGGAGCTAACTTTCAAGGAAATGAAAATTTTAACAGCCAACCCCCTTTGAAGCTCAGCCATGTGATAGATTCCTGTTTCTGAGCCCCTTCTGCTAAGCCTTCAGTCCTGTGGCTCCACTTTGGGGCAGTATTTGTACATCATCTTGTGTTTTTGTTTAGGCTTTTATATGCTTTGAAGAAAAATCATCAGGAAGTCTCACTGACATCAAAATGAATAAAGCAGCTTACATTACAGTATTATTATTCCAGATAAAAGCCATCACTCAGTGTAATCTTACCTTACAAAAGCTAACACATGATACTAATAAAATCAAATCTTAGCAAGACAAAACAGCTATAGGCTTAAACTAAGTTAATGGATGAAAATCTAACCCTAATCTTCATTATGTTATTATTTACTTTTTTACTTAGCTTATTTTTTGCATTTTAGGAGCACAGGATTGGAAGGGACTTCCAAGGTCACCATGTCCAGACTGCTGCTACTCCAAGAAACTCTTAATACCTTAATTAATTCCTTCCTAAAATTCAAGCTCTGCCTTAAGGCGATCAGACCTTTTCCTTGACCATGATCCAGAACGTAAATGCTGACAGAACCGTTCCCATTTCCAAACCAACTGTACCAAGAGCTGCTTCATCTCTATTTAACCTTGTACTAATATTGTACTTAAAAAAAGACATTTTCCTCCTTAATGTATATCTTCCTAAGAAGAAAAAATAAAGAACAAATTTATTTACTGTAAAGCAAATACAATGAAATAAAAACAAAACCAGTAAGCTTTTATTTTTGTAGGTTAACAAAGGTAATCTTTTTAGTCTTTCTCAACACTTAATTCATTTCTTCTGGATAACACTGAAGCCTAACTCTGCACCTATTACACTTCCTGGGTTTTTTTTCCCCTCCTAAGCAGATAAGCCAAATTCTAACCTATATCCTACAAGATGTCTCACCAGTGCCTTATGCAGCAGCACATAGTACTCCTTATTTCACTCACCACATTTTAGGATGCATTTCCTTTTCCCTCAAATCATGTAATAATTACATGATCATCTAATATGTCCAGTTGACTTCCTCCTTAGTCACAGCCAACTGCTGAGACCCCAGCATACAGCAAAAATTCTTCTAGCCCGTAATGGTATGACTAAAAAGCTATTTGAAGACAGCACAACAGAAGTGTGATGAAATTCAATGATATGCAGTTCGTACTGTATAGTTCTGGCTGGAAAATTACTCCTAAGTTTGTGTCATCAACCAATTTAACCAGCATACATTTGCTTTTTACTGATAATGTTGCCATAAACAGTAACAACTAAGACTGGTCTCAAGATAAAAATCCATGAAGAATATCACTACGACAACATCCCATGTCAAAATTTACATTTTCTTCCCCTTCAGCCAGTTATTTCTCTAATGAAGTCCAAACACGGTATCTGTTTATACTCTGTCTACAGAATTCACTTACTGAAGAAGGCGTAAGATGCAACCTTCCTTCTTAAAAAACTTAGTTCCACTTATTCCATTTAACATTACCTCCATGTCTAATTATTTCTTCCTTCCACGATTTCCTCTTACATCTTCCGTCTTACATATTCATTAAATATGAATAAGACACTTTGTATTCTGCAATCCTATAGCCCTATTTCTGACTTGTTAGGAGTAAGGAAAACATAACACACACAGTTGGAAATCTATTTTCTTGCAGGGTGTGGCAGCGGAAGATATACGCCCTTCTGACTTGAGCGTGTGAATTTTGCTCCATACCTACTGACACCACTGTCCTCACTAAAAAGTGAGAGGAAGGATTAATTTACAAGTAAGGACAGAGAAAATATTTGTCCTTGTCTTAGAATTTCTTTCCTTTTCCTTCTCTGAGATGGGAGAACAAGTTCTGGTATTTTCTTTGCAAGGTCTAATTCAGCTTAGTATTTTTATCTACATTTGTTGATACCCAAGTCTACAGTTTCCTTATCTACAGTGCACACAAGTTTAAGAGTCAGGTTGCATTCAAGTAGGTTTTAATTGAGCTGTGGGGACCAGGGTTCCTCCTAATTCAAAAAAATTCAGACCATGGATCTTGAGACAGACTTTTTTTTTTTTAACAGAGAAGATGCAGCAGAACTTAGCATCAGTGTTTTACCCTTCACATCAGTGGAACCACGATTTCACTCAATCCGTTCACGTCTACCCTAGTCTCCAACACACCTCAGCGCAGGGACACAAAACTCAATTCTGTTCACAGCAGTATAAAATCCAGTTTGACTTATGAAGGTTGAGAAGCATGTGAAATGAGTTACAAGTACGACTTTTTGCACCTCCGTTTATCAGAGGTATTTTCCTGCTGGACCACAAAAAATTATATCAAAAGGAAACAGGTGGTAGGAGGGAAGAGGAAGGACAAATAAAAACATAAACAAAAAAATGCACAGCCCAAAAATTCCAATGGTACTAAAGGAAACAATGTGAAAGATAATGATCGTCAAATACTGCTTTCCTTGTTCCAGCTGGACCGTCAAGATTATATCTCCCCAAACCAAGATCCAGCATCAGTATGGACATTAAACCCTGAAAAACTTTATAGCCTACAAAAGAAGGGGAGTTAGGAGAACAGGAACATCTTGCAACTGCTCTCCAGTTGTAAAGAAGGCATCCTGTGGCAGTGAGGGCTACTTCTTCCTGATCTGTGATAAAGACAGCAATCACAGAGACAAATTAAGTGGGAGTCCATTTTAGTCTGTTACAGCCTTTATCCTTTTCACTGCTGTTTGTGGTTAGTATATTAACTCCTTCTTTAGAAATACAATTGTTGAAGGTATTTGTTATTTAGTGTAACTTAACACCATTTCCAAAAGCTTTTGCAAGACTGGGTATGAGTTCCTAAGAAAGTTTTGTCCAGATGGAGAACTGTATATAATGAACATAAACTACCAGAAACAATGTTTGTTTTATCATTTTCAGATAATGATCAATATTCAGATGGTTACAGGATAAAACTAAATCCTCAGTAGGGAATCCTTGATCTTGTTTATGGCCTGGAGAGATGGATATGCCTGGAGCCGCTCTTTGATAGAACTGGACTCCACAGAGCTAAATGTCTGTTATCTATCTGGTGCTGTGTGTAGGGTTTGTATTTGGCAGCCTCTCTACATAAGAAGAAACATGTTACTCAGCCTCACCTATTCATAAAAATGTCATCACAACCTTTATATTTTGCACAGGAGATAAATTTGTAAAAACTGGCAGGTCTGCCCTGAGTTGCAGAAAAAATAATGTGCACTCTTTAAGTCCTACTTTTCTCTTTGAATTTCCAGCCTGTTAGTGAGGCATCCATGAAGGTCATGTTGGACAGAAATGGAGAGTCAAAGGGACTGCCTTTCTGTTCACTGCATCCTTTCATGACTTTAGAGAAGAAAGATAAGGAGTCTAGCAAGAGCACGTGCCCCTCGAGCACACAACGCCTCAAAAAGCTGAAGTTTACATGCAGCCACACAAGTAAAAAAGACTATGCCAGTTCTCAGTATAACACACAGTTTGGCCATCAGCCACATGCTGAGGCTGTACAGTCTTGGAAGCCTGCTCTGGTGGAGGTATATTCTGAGCTCAAGGTGCCCTCGGAGTCTCCCAACTAGAACTCAAGCACACAACTCAGTCACACTTCCTTCTTGAGGTCCTGCAGGGACTTCCCTTTCTCTGCTTAGGTTAGTAAATAAAGCGTTGTAGCAAGTAGCGTTGTCTACTTGTGTGTGTTTGAGACTATATGAGTATCATGGTTTGTCATTTGAACTCACTGTCACCCTGTGCCATATAATCACACACTTGCACACACATCTACTCCATGCTATCTCCTCACTTTTCTGTAACACTGAATGACAAAAGTAGTCCTGAAACAGAAACTACTTCATGCCTCACACTAATAATGAACAAAAAGCTAAGTATAATGTATCTTGGTAAGAGTTTTTTTCCCCCCAGAGGAAAACCACCAGTTCCCCCTAGTAGGATACAAAAGGAAAGGGTCAATGCTCATCTAATACAAAGGTGTGGCAGGCAGCCAGTGCTCTCAGGCTGCGGCAATGCCTAATGGTTTAGTTGCCTCACGCATAACCTCATTCTTCATCTCGTGCTTGAAGTCACTACCAAGGGCTAACAACATAATTAGAGGTTTCCACTGAGCAATGAGTGGTAAATGTAGGTGAACTACTTTGAATACAAGCAACAGTGGCAGTAAGCAGCAGGGAAGAGGAACATACATTAGAGAAGCACAATTTCAACAGCAAAGGCTATTCAGAACTTATTCAGAAATCACATTAAAACTATTCTTTTTTCCCACCTGACTTGTTTAAAATAAATTCTGATAAGAAATATGACTGCAAAGCTACCCTCAGTCATTCAAATATTCTGTGAGGAGCAATACTTTAAACTACTCCGTGGCATCTTTCTCACTTGCATTCTCCTACTATGTTTTTCAACACAGCAAAATTCTGTGAGGGGAAAGGCTGCATCTTGTGGCACCATTCCTTCTGGGAGCAGCAGACAGTACTCCCAAGGGATTTCAAATCAAGGAAAGGATCACGCTCCCAAACTAAGACTTCTGAGATCAAGTTATGTATGTGCTCAGTGCCGATACACTTGCAGTCCTCCAACAGAACCACGGAGTAAAAAGCCAAACCAAGACAACCCCAAATAGTTTATGCACAAATCGACCATGGAGACAGCCAACAACATTAACCTGTATCCTCCCTGAAGAGAGCTTCCGTCTGTTTGTTTTAAACTGAGGAGCAAAGAGCATGTGGCAATTAAAAAAATGCTTTTTCATTATGTCCAAAAAAGTGGGAAAAAAAGCCCCCTGGTATTTAGGTTTTTCCCTATTACATACAATATATTGATTCCTTTTACTTCTCTCTTATTGTTCAGTCTGTGAAACAAAGTCTGGAACAAGCTGCAGCTGACTGTGTTAAAACCAAGGTGTTGATCACACCGATCATTTTTTCACAAAATGTTTTACGCACATGTGAAAGTCTAAACCAGGTTGAATCTAAAATCTGAACATTGTTGTTCTGCAAAAAACAACCACGTCCCCTTACTCACCCAACTGTAACAGCAGTGACAATTTTCTAAATTAGTTAAATAAAGACCTCCTGCAGTAATGTTCACAGATAAATCAGGTAAGAAATACGTTTTCTTATATCTATTTCCCTATTTTTATCAGGAGAAATATTCCCTACCTGGAATATCTGAAGTCTTTTTGGTTTGGCCAGTTCTGTAAACAACAACATGTAAACATCCAATTTCTCAGCATGTATTTGCAGACTGTGTTTTCACAAATAAGCCTGCTCTAGAAATAAAGAGCTCAAACACATACATACATACATGCACGGGTAATTTTAAGGTTTCCACTCTCATACGTCTTTGAAAGGAAATCACCAAGAAACATATCCAAAAGTTTCTACAGTAGATGGGGCACAGAATCAAGAGGAAAATTAACTTTTTTTTTATTTTGACGAAGACCGATTATTTTTGTCGATGTAGCAAGAAATTAAAATATTTTGGTTTAAAATAAGTAGCATAATATATTATAATGAAAAACATTTTGTGCTGAATTACGTAAAAGGAAAGGTATGCAAGTTTAATCAACTATTACTTAGCATATTCCCCACTTGCAGTCAGACAGTATTCGCACCACAAGTCACACATTCCTCAACCCTTTAATGTTGCAAGATTACTAGATGCTCCAAGCATATCTGTACTCCAAATAAGACTGCAGTAATGCTTCTACTGAATTTCTACCAGTATTACAGAACAAGTTCGGCTACAGGAAGCAATCTGCTGCAAATTGACCATAATGCTGCTGCAGGTACTAAAATCAGCATTTACAAATAAAAACCCAAACCCAAATGCTCCCACCCCAACTGAACAAACCCACCCCAGCTACTCACCATTCATAGCTGTGGGAAACTGAGCCATCATGGTCTTGAATATGCCTTGCTAGCTCTTAGCCATCTGCAACATAAAAACATTGTGCCATTAATAATGCAACAAGGGCAAAACGTAGCCCCGCGCTCCCGCTGAGCAGGGGGAATGTCTGTCCCCTTTAGCTCACACTTCCGATAGTGAACAATGCCGGGCTTGAGGCTGCTGCTGAACAAGCTGAATTTACATTTGGGAGGAGGTGGAGGAATTATTTTTTTATAGGGTATGCAGTGCAGTCCTGAAGCTAGTGGCACATTCTTAAAGGAAAACAGTACCAACTGTTTAGCAACTGCTGCGTAATGTACACAAACAGTTGACAACATGTCAGAACATATGGCGTGGAGAACAGCCCTCTCCTGGCAGGAGGACTGACTCAGGGTCCTAGCAGACCCTGGTATGAGCTCTCCCTGGTAAATATTTATGCATATCATAAGAAAAGTTTAATGCACAGCTCCATAACAGAATACTTCTGCTGAGAAGAATGGAAGAACAATTATTATTCAAATTCATCCATTCCGCTACTCCATGCACTATTTACAAAGAAAACACTCTTACAAGATGTATTCCAAAGGAAAATTACTTGACCTAATAAAAATCTGTAGTCAGCCAGTTTTCTATAACCAGCCCAGTGAAGTTATTCCCTCTCTTGAGGTATTGCATAAAGACTCAAAAGCAGCATTTAAAGGGGTCTCAATATAATCTACTTTCATAATAAATATCAGAGTACTAGTATGCATTTTTCTAGTATGCATCCTTTCAAGAGTACCTGTAGTAATACTTTTAATCCTACAGAATAGCAAAATACTCACTAATACTTATCTGAGAGGTAAGCATAAGCACCTCTTTACAAACCGAATCAAGACAACGCAGTGAGCTTTTTCTTTGGATGAGATAATTTTGTTAAATACTGAAATTTATACATCATTATCCTGTGCTCTACATGGAGAAACTACTGTTCAGCATGAAGATACAAAAATTAAATTTTAATTAAAAATAAATAAAAATCACATCTCGGATCCTTCCATCACTCCCTCTTCAGATACCAAACCTTCTCCCCCCCAAAAAAAACCCCTTCACCTCTCAATACAACCACATATTTAATATTAAGTACAGAAATATCACACACACACACCCCCAACTCTCACTCCCTGCAAGGAAACTCCTGCACATCTCATCATAAAAACCAAGCAGCTGGAAAGCACTTTGGTTTCATGTGTGGACAGGAGAGCATTTTTTCTGTCTATTGCACATTTCTGCAATAAAAATAAAATGCCTGGGATCAGTTGTTAACAACTCCCTCTTTATCATTATCATCATCATTATTATGGTATTTTTATTTTTTTATATTATTTGTACTATTATCAATATATCCTATAAATAATATTTAAATCTGCTATTGTAATAGGTCACAAATCATTCATTCTCCCTGGGTTATTTGTAAACCTCATAACCACACATGCACCAGGTCCCCCCCGAATGAATGAACAGTATTTTACCTGAGGTTACCTTGCTTTGTGTTTTTTATGTAACTGTCCAGTGAGGAATAAACAATTTAGTTTTGATTTACTTTTTTGTAAATCTGACACATTACAGAGCAGTGTCATTAAGACACTTGACATTCCTGACTTTTATATACCTTACACACACATACATTTGTGTATTCACACACATACATACATATATGTTAAAAAATAAAATTGTAAATGGAATGAGCAAGTCCAAACGATCTCTCAGGGTGACATCAGGTATCAGCCGCAGAAAGATGAAAAAAAAGGAAGCATGGATCTATTCCAGGACATGAATTCTAAAAGAAATGGGAGTATTTTTAGTTTGCTTCCAGCATTCCTTCCTAGGCCTTACCAGCAACCTACTAAGAGACATCTGAAATCTATATATAGGCTTCCTGAAAAACGCTTCCAATGTTGTTAAACATTTCTACAGCATGTTTCTCTGTAAAAGCTGTTCTGTCAAGGAGGGAGAGCCTGAAACCATGACACAGAAGCAGGATGCTGAAGAATATCCCAAGAATCAACAGAGGAAAGCTCAATAGAGCTCTGCTTTGACAGAGATATCCACTCGCATGCAACTTCTTCCGAACTTACAGTCTTACTGGATAAAGACTACACATTTGCTCTTTTGTCTAACGTATTTTATTTTCTATTTTCAGATTTAATTTTTTTTAAATGAGTAATTATAATAGAATCACAGAACCATAGAATAGCCCAAGTTGGAAGGGACACACAAGAATCAGAGGTCCACAGGTTCCACACAGGACAACCTAAAGGTTAAAAGCATGTATCTAAGAGCATTGTCCAAACACTTTATGGCTTGAGGCCATAACCACTTCCACTGTTACCAACAGCTACCTATGTATACAGGCATCTATCTTTCACTAATCTCTGAGACAAACAATCTCTACCCTGGGCTGCATCCAAAGAAGCACGGCTAGCAGGTCAAGGGAAGTGACTCTGCCCCTCTGATTTGCTCCGGTGAGACCCCCTCCACAGTACTGCATCCAGCTCTCGGGGCCTCAACATAAGAAGGATGTGGAGCTGTTGGAGCAAGGCCAGAGGAGGCCACAAAGATGCTCAGAGGGCTGGAGCACCTCTGCTATGGAGACAGGCTGAGAGAGCTGGGCTTGTTCAGTCTGGAGAAGAGAAGGCTCCAGGGAGACCTTAGAGCAGCTTCCAGTGACTAAAGGGGCTGACAAGAAATCTGGGAAGGGACTTTTTACAAGGGCATGGAGGAACAGGACAAGGGGGAATGGCTTTAAACTGAAAGAGGGGAGATTTAGATGAGCTATCAGAAACAAGTTCTTCCATGTGAGGGTGGTGAGGCGCTGGCACAGGGTGCCCAGAGAAGCTGTGGCTGCCCCATCCCTGGCAGTGTTCAAGGCCAGACTGGACAGGGCTTGGAGCAATCTGGTCTAGTGGAAGGTGTCCCTGCCCATGGCAGGGGGGTTGGAATTGGATGAGCTTTAAAGGTCCATTCCAACCCAAACCATGCTGTGATTCTGTGAGAACAGCAGTTTCGTAGCACATATCAAGCAGAAGTAGAAACTGTAGTCAGACACCAAATACAGCACATCCAAGTTACCATCCATACCACCAGCTGTCCTCTCAAAAGGGAGTCCAAGATTAGATGTTCCTAACACCACACTGTTTGATACTCTGTTCCAGTGCAGCACTCTCAAAAATAAAGACCGGCCCAAATTACTGGCAGAGGTTTTTCAGCATAGCTGAAAATTTCCCAAGTTTTCCAAGCCTGGGCTGACGTAGCTTGGTAAGTCAGCATCATACACTGCCATGTAGATGCACCAAACTTAAGTCCAAAATCAAGAGGGAGTTACCCAACAGACTACACTACACCAATGTGATGCGATTGAATCATGATTTAGCTCTGTCATCTCACTACTATGTCTATGTGCAGATCTTGTCATATTTTAAAATACCAGACCTGAAGGGCACCAAAAAACTCATATACTAACCCTCACAAATAATGATGAAAACTACAACCCTACAGAAGCAACGAGGAATCATAAACAGGATTTTTACAGGATTTTAACTGAACCAGCACTGAGACCCCATCCTACTCTTTGCACAGATCCATTTCACCTGGGCACCAGGGTTACATCAAGCACACAATGCATCTCTTGTGACAGATTCCGATGTTGTGCCAAGAGGTAAAAAAAGAAAAAGGAAAAATAAAAGTATCACTGCAACGTAATTTCCCCTCATTCAGTTTTTTAGGGAGGGAGGAAACAGCCCAATAAACTCAATGTCAACACACATTTTTCAAAGGTCTGTGGAAACAGCCCTTCTCAAAGCATGGCGCTTGCCCTCAGCAAGTGTTGTCTTCTACGTTTCCACAGGGTGCCCCAGAAGCTTGGATATTATGTATGTATCGAAGTTGAAAGCAGCATATTTCCATAAACTCCAAATAAAGTTGTTCTAGTTGCCATCTGTAAAAACACCTTGCACCTTTCGGACATCAGAGTGCACCATTTATTTACCAAGGGGAATCTCACCAAAGTATTCCTGCTTCAGGCCAAACTTACTTTTTTTAATGACTCTGATAACTTCTAATCATTAATCGAGGTGGAAGTCGGAAATTTCCAAGGAACCTTATGATACAGTACTAGAGAGGAACCCAATGCCATATAAAAACACTTATGGAAGAATAAAAAAAACCCCAGGAAGAGACTATAACCAGTATCCCAAACAGCTGATACAGATGAAAAAATGGCCATCATAACCAGAATACCTCACAGAAAATTGTTTGTTTCTGAAAAAAGTTCTAGGAGAGGTGCTTGGTGAGCTCAATTATCAGTCATAAGAAACTGTGGCTGCCGCAGCACAAAATCCACGTTGTAATAAACCAGGATCAAACATCCCTGTGAACACTGCAGATGACATTAAGCCCTGCTGCCATTTAGGGTGAAAACAGGAAAACTTGGATGTTACATTTAAATAGCAGAACACCAAGTTCTTGTAAACAAACCATATGACTAGTCCCAACGTTTAAAGCACTGGTTGTTTTCACAAACTGAC
Source organism: Strigops habroptila (assembly GCF_004027225.2). Taxonomy (NCBI): domain Eukaryota; kingdom Metazoa; phylum Chordata; class Aves; order Psittaciformes; family Psittacidae; genus Strigops; species Strigops habroptila. The sequence continues at coordinate 56,009,465 of NC_044282.2, forward strand.
CTGCCAAACTGCAACTTCTGTTCCCTCTCTGTGTTCATTATAGTTGGTAGAAGTTGAGAAAAGAAATGAGGAGACGGCAAGAAGCAGGGGGGGACCTTACGACCATGCTGGAAGCATTAGAAAACATCAGAGGTGGGATGACTGCAGGAAAGGGAAAAGAAAAAGCTTCTTTTCCATCATAGGCATATTGCCATTTTATGAACAACAGCCTTACCACAATCTTTGTTAATATTTATACTTGAATCAATTTTTTTTCCAAAATATTTCTCAGAAAAACCACAGCCACATAGTTTTAGCAGGAATGAAGGTCTGGTGCATCAGGCTCTGTCCCACCAGTTTTAACTGGAAGAAAGCAAATACCGTAGAAGCAGCATGCGTGGACACACTGCTACTCTTCTGTTTTTCCAAGGGACAGAAAGAAGATACATTGTGGATTTTTGCTGTAAGAACCAGTTAGCAAGGACAGAGACTGCAGTACTAGTTGACCAATTTACTCTTTGCAACACCTGTAGATGTGGACAACAGAAGACTACTTTAGTGTCTGCAAAGCAAACAGTGACAGTGTAATAGCCTATGTAGTTGCTCTGTGCTTTTTTTGGACTATCTTCTTGAAAAATCAGAGAATAATAAGCATTAGAAAGGGATTACAAACCAGCGCAGCCCAGGATTTCTGTTTGTTTAAGACATACCAATAGAAAAGTTTACTGATGAAAAATATAAAAGAAACCCACCACACATTTTGGCAGGCCAAGAATTTATCTCCTTTATGCAGTGGAGTTACACTCGGTGACATGGCCTTTTCACAATGTACTGTGGCCAGCCTCACAAAGTCCACCCACTCATAGCAAATGAATGACATCAGTAACAAAATGCAGAAGTCAATCCCAGGCAGCTAGCACATCGCTAGCTCTTCCTGCTCCCCTCTGTTTCTATGGGTAAGAGCACTGCATGCCTCATTTTCACAGTTTAAGGGAAAAAAAACCCCTAAACCAAACAAAACCAAAAACCAAAAGCAAACTAATTTAAAAAAAAAAAAAAAAAAGGCGTTAAATATTTACTGCCTAACCCTATGGTACGAAGTCCCTTCCTTGCTCACTGTTACAGAGCAATTTGCTTCCAAACAGTGATAAAAACAGAACACCAAAAAATGTTTCTTTCTGACAAATATCCTTCTGCCAACCTTACCCAACTAGCAGGCTTTCTGAATATAGCGACCATGCAAAATGGATGCCATGCGAAATACAAGAATCTCTGTTTCTGTTTAAAAAACATAATTGTGTGGTCAGTATTGATGGGTTTACTCTGTTTCTTACACAGCTGCTCAGCTGTGAAAGCACCCATTCAAAATATCATGACCCAGTTCAACTCTCTCCTCTGTCTCTGGAGACTTGAAACTGATCTTTCCTTCCTCCCAGGAGAAGGCTTTCCCACATTTTATTACACCGTCGTTCCAGGAAACCCATGCCCAGTGTCTGGAATAGTAACATCAACTCAGGACTTCAACTTCCTACATGAAATTATCTACCATTAAGCCAAAGGGCCACAGGTCCTTCTCTGTCCATGCCCCTCCAGCTTTAATTCTTCTTTGCAAAGAAGAAATTCTGATGGAGGGAATGAGAACCCCACTTCAGGAAGCTCACTGTTTAGATCCCTGGCCCTTCTTCCAGGAGACATGTACATTAACTTCCCCAGGAAAAGATGGGAATTGAACCCAGCTCTGTCACTCCCCGGAAGCATACGTTCACTAACCTGATCCCAGACAGAGAGAGACGTCACCACCTCTGCTTGCTTTGCTTCGAAAGGAAAAGAAAAAATAGTAACTAAAAAAAACCAAAACAATAAAGAAAAAGAAAAAGCAGAGGGTAGATTATTTATAAGATATATTTTAAAAGGTTCCGAGCTTCTATCTCAGCAAAGGAACTCCAGGCTGCATATCACAACCCCTCCAGAGAGCTGAGTGATACACTCGCTCCTGAACGGGTGGTAACTTAAAATACACTCTTGTCTTTTTTGCTTCCTACTTTCTAATTTACATGAGTCCCCACTTCATGTGCCGTTCTTTCTACATTCTGTTTTGAGACACATCAGTCCTCACATCTAATTATTTGCAAGCATTGTACAAAAGCCCTAAGATGCTGTTCAGTGAGGTCCACACACCTTGAAACCTGCAGCTTTCCGCTTCCACATTGCGACTCCTAATTTATGTCAATGTGAGCTTAGGCAACATAAATCTTTGATGAGTTTCTTTTCTTTTTGTTATTTTCTTACTTCAACCGTGACTGGAAACATTCAGAGCATATTACTTAAGAACTCATCCATTTGAAATCTTGCCAACTTAGAGGATGTTTTTGAGCTCACTCCTATCCTTCCATCAGAAGCACAAGCAAAATCTGCCTTCTCCCACAGGAAAAAAACCTAACTGAAGAATTCTTAATGTTACCTTCTCCTTAGGATACAAGGGCTTCTATTTAACTTGTTGCTCAGCTTTCAGTCACAGGTAACAGTGCAAACACACAGAACATCAAACAAACTGCTATAGCTAAGCATAAAACAAAAGATACAGAAGATGCAGGCAGTCTTCTATGCTCAGCAGAGAACAATCTTCGCTATTTATAAAACTAATGAAGGTAGAACATTCAGCGAAGACTTGGATTTACATTTTAGATATCTGCTTTCAAGTTGGGAAGGTGCACAAAACCACTGCAAGCTTAACTTCTCAAAACTGAGTAAGTTGACAGGCAGAGAGGAGACAGGCCACAAGAGGCCTTTAAAGCAAAGAAATGTAGTTTATCTTTGATAAAACAAAACCCAGGGAAACCTCATGGGAGAAAAAGCAAAGATCAGCCTATGGCAATCAGAACATGAAAAATTAGCTAGGTAGCATTATTTTGGATGGGTAAAAATGCATTCCCCAAGTGAGACAGAAGAATGTGGGGAGATCCTGCCCAGTACGTGAGCCCCGAGAGGCACGCTGGTCCCGAGCTGCACCCAGGACTCCGGCTGTGTGGCCACAGCACTTCCCGCCTACCCCAGCTAAACCTACCTGCTTCTGACCCTGCTCTCAGCTGCAAGCCCTGTCCATGCTATACTACCAAGAACAGTCCTTCAAAGCATCCAGTTGAAATTTGGTCTCTTAACCTCTAATGCTGAGCTCCACAGCACACAGCAACAATGTTTTGACCATGACAACTTCACAAACTTAGGGAATCAATTATCATCTGGGTTAGACACACATCTCAATGTCATATAAAGTCCCTCTGAGCAAAAATACATTTCCATTAGAAAGACACTTGCCCTACCTTAATAAACTCATAATAATATGACTATACTAGGAGTGCAGTGGAAACAGCAAGAGAGTTACAGATTTCAATTAGTAAAATTCTTGACCTTTGAAAGATAAGACTAAAAGTATTATTTAAGGCAGCTCTGATTTTTGATACATTTATTACTATAGCCATAATAGGTAATTTTTTGCATTCCAAACATAGTATTTTTAGCAACAAAGAGTAACTCCCATTTCCTGTTCTTCTCTTACTTCATGTGTATGTTGTTGAATCACTAACTGCAGATATCACTCAACACAGATGCCACAGAATTTCATAAACTCCACTTGCACCAGTCTTGAAAATTTTCACTGAAAGAGCCAGCTCAGAATCATTATCTGCTACTTCTGAAGCTGAAGCAACAACAGCCCATATCAAAATGTCGCAAGTCAAAGTGGCTGCTCTCAGAATCGCTGTTCCAAAGAAGCTGTGACTTATCTGGATCAACCATGCTTTTTTCAAGTATCTGTAACTGCAAAAATGTTTAAAAATAGTTCTCAGGTAGTTGGCCTCTATTAGGTAATTCTAATGCACCGTGCTGCTACTGTCATCATGTCACATCATCTGAATTTCATGTGGTGTTCCGAAAATAAGAGTTACACAGCACTGTGCTCATTCGTATATTAATGTTCAATCCATTACTTTAACTCTGGGAACCAAGTCACTGACCTGGCCAGGCTGCGTTTCCTGACAAAGTCTTAAAACATTCTGAATTTGAAAAACAATGAAATTTCATCAGCTCCACTTTTATATTATGATTTTTATGTGACCTAATCCTTACCTTTTCAACATCCGGTGCTAATGGCACGACAGTACCAGCAAAACAAGTTACTACAGTCTCTGTATAGTCTTGGAATGGACAGTAAAACAAAGAATGTGTGGAGGTAAGAAGAATCAAAGACTCTTCATGAAATAAAATCTGCTGTTTTGTTTTCTAGAGAAAGACTTATCCTTAAATAAATCTGAGAATAAAAAAAATATTCTGATAGACAAGTTAATAAAAGAAAGGAGTAACATGCTAGTAACCAAGTAACCAGTATGCTTAAGTTCTTAGCTTGGCTTTCTAAGGGTATGAGACACGAGTAATTAATACACACTTTGAAGAATCCCATCATTCAACATGAACCAAACTGCAAAGATCTTAACTGCCTACAAGATTCATGAAAACAGGCAACCAGACAGAGAAGACACTAACAAATTTAGTGCCCCCACCAATGAGAAAGACTGCTGTATGATTGAGTACCATTATGCTAGATGATGATCTATCACCAACCAGGGTACACAAGGAAAATGCAGTTTTAAAAGGTGAAGTTCAAGGTTGATAAATGTTCTTAAAGCTAAAAAGAATACAGTAACTACCCTATTTCACCCCATACCTAGGATCAACCTCTGAACCTGAAAGTACACTTTGCGTGAAGTGTTTTACCGACAAGTGATAGTGCTTGAAATAAGGTCAGCCAGTCATAAAAAAGAATTACCTAATTAGCTCTACATTATCTTTGTTATCTTTATAATCACCATCACCGGAAAGGTGAGGAAAGGTCCGTGACTTTCCCACATCATTCATCCCTATGAAACAAGCCCTATGATCTAAAAGTAACACCACAAATTCACGAACCAACAGCCTACTGCTCTCACAATTTTGACAAAAGGACTATGCTTACATCAAACTTCCCCCCTAAAACTTAAAAACATGGCAAGTTATATTAGATGATGGATCCTTCCAAGAGATACGGCATTACACTAAACTGAAAGCAGCTTTTGAAAGTCAAAAAATAGAGTAACTTGACAACAAGGAAATATAGCGGTGGCATATATATACATATATGGAACAAATCACAGTACCAGTGTTGCCAGGAACACTGGCTGAAGTCATTGCAAGACCAAGCTCTATGATTTTTGGAAGGTCTTGGTCACTGGTAAAGGATCCTGATGACTGGAAAATGCAAACATCCCACCCATCTTCTGGAAGGGCAAGGGGGATGGTACACAACGCTGCTAAATCAGACTTCAGCCCCTGGAAAAATTATGCCCAAATCCTGCTGGGAGCCACCAACAGATGCTTGAAGAACAAAAAGGTGATGGAAAACTGTCAGCATGCATCTAGCCAGGATGAACCACACTTGACATCTCACAGCTTTCTAGGTTGAGATGACTGGCTCTGTGATGCGGGCAGAGCAGCAGAGTTCTGAATTTATGAAGGCTTTCAGCAAGGTCTCCCACAGGATCCTTAGAGCCAAACTGCTGAAGTATAGTTTGAACAGCTTGACTGTAAACTGGGTGGAAAACTAGCTTGACCACTAGACTCAAAGGGCTGTGATCAGTACTGCAAAATCCATCTGGTTGGAACCAATGATGTTCCCCAGGGGCTGGTATCACGGCGAGTACAGTTTAAGGTCTCCCTGGGCAATGGGATGGGATTCACTCTGAGCAAGTGTGGATATCAAAGTGGAGAGGGCTGCCCAGTGAGTTTGTGGGATGTCCACCCTTGGAGGTAGTCCAAATACAACCAGACATGGCTCTGAGCAGCCTGATCAAAGTTGGTCATGCTTTTTGTGAGGGTTGGATTAGATGACCTCCAGAAGTTCCTTTCAAACTATATAATTCTATGACTACATTTTAAGCAACTAAAAGCAAATGGAAGCAATTTAAAAGCTATTCTTAAAACTGAAATATCTGATTTCATTTCAAGTGAAAAGAGACCAGAAATGAACATAAAAAGTAAAGAACTTTTGAACCTGTTTTAAAAAGGCAAAGAGAACAATCTGGACTTTAAAAGTAAATCTCATGAAATGCCATTTTCATAAATTTTACATGCCAATTGAACTAAATCTTTTGACACCAGAGCAGAGACTTCATTTGTAAACTGTTAATTAACAAATTATCTCTTAGACCAGAGACCTCTGTCTCTATTTGCAATAGGAACTAGTAATCTGGACTACACTGCTCTTCAGGAACTAATCACAAGGTCTTTCCCTGACAGACACCTGTTTTCAGGGGGTATGAAACTTTTGCCCCAAGTGAAGCATGTACACTACCTTTCACTATTCAAATGCTGCCCCATTTTCCCCACCAGCTCCAGAGGAGCAGCTCAGTAAAGAATTCCCATCACGTACTTACCTTCATTTTTCATCGCTGCTACTATGCTATGTCACGAAATTAATTCACTTTTCAATATTAATGACTAAAACAGAAATATTTGTAAAAAAACTACTGTAAGAACTGGCGTGGTCCCAATCACTGTCATACCTGAATCACAATAAATAAAGCCTTCTCAACTACACAACTCAAAATCATCCACAGATCACTTCTGCCTTGACCTGTCTCACTCTGTCCATATGAATGGTGAAAAAAATAAGCAGCTATAAAGCTCTGACAGCAGAACACCACCTATGGCAGGTAACCTCATATGGTGATTAGCATGAATGAGCCATAGGTACGACATTTTTGCTATTGTTACTGCTAAAGGAACATACTCTCTGTTTATATTATGGTGGCAGCTAACAACTCAGTCAGAGCCACATCCCATACCCTAGATCTTGTACAGATGGAGGAGAAAAAAATAAATGCAATTCCCTCAGGATGGTAATTAAAAAGATAAGCAGATTCACTTGATCTAATTTAGGCATCTCAGTTAGAAGGCAAATCTCACCAAAATTTCTGTATAACAGAGAGCGCGGAGCAGCCTAGATCCATGTTTCAGGGATGTATGCAATTCTCTTAACATCCTACAGAGCCTAGAGTCTGAATTAAGGTTTCTCTAAATATCCTGAGGTACAGCAGTGTGAGTGCCCCTCCCAGCTTAAGCAGAATAAAAGAACACAGACAACCCAAACAGGAAGGTACAGTGGAAACAAGGAAGCAAAAATGAGCAAGGTTTAATAGAAGAATGAAGCCCAGCTAGCTATTTATCCACTTAGTTCCTAACGCTCATTATTTCTAAACATCACTGTTGCATCAGTGGATATAGATGTTTGTTACAGCTATAGCCTTTGAATGTCAATCAAATTTCAGATGAACAATTTAAGCTTCTTGAAAGCAAGCTGCATTTTATGTACCACTGAGTTATCCACTCTGCGAAGCAAGGCCACACTGTTTCACACGCTTTGTATGTTTTCCTGGGTACATACAAGCGTAGGAGCTGCTGCCACCACAGGCAAGCAGGAACAAAAACAACTTAAAAACCCTCTTGTTCCCTGAATAGAGACGCATACAACAGACAGCCTGAACGCAAGGGCAAGCAGCTTGTAACTTCTCGTTTCAGGGCTTTAGATGGGGAATTTCCAACTGATCACAGAATTACAGAATCATCACAGAGTGGTCTGGGTTGGAAGGAACCTTAAAGCTCATCCAGTTCCAAGCCCCTGACATGGGCAGGGACACCTTCCACTAGAGCAGGTTGCTCGAAGCCGCATACAACGTGGCCTTGAACACTGTCAGGGATGGGGCAGCCACAGCTTCTCTGAGCAACCTGTGCCAGGGCCTCACCACCCTCACAGGGAAGAATTTCTTCCACATATCTAATCTAAACCTCCCCTCTTTCTGTTTAAAGCCATTCCCCCTTGTTCTATCCCTCCATGCCCTTGTAAAAAGTCCCTCTCCAGATTTGTTTCGGCCCCTTTAGGCACTGGAAGCTGCTCTAAGCAGCCTTAGAGCATTCTCTTCTCCAGGCTGAATGCTTAGAAGAACCGCTGTAAGCCTATGTTAAAGATCACAGGTGCTATCTAAAGCACAATCTCCTTTCAAGTTCTACAATGTCACAGATGTCAGTGTCAACTGCTTTGAAAGCCATTTCATGCATTCAAAATAATATCTTAATATTTAGGGAACCAAATCACATATCTCGGCCTCATTTTATTTTCTGAATTACTACACGCCGCGGTGTGAAGTCGAGACCGAGGAAAGCCAGTCTCTTTACAGACAAAACAGTTTACAAACTTTAAGTGCACGAATCAGTTCAGTTCCTCCAAACTCTAGGATTTCACAGTAACTACAAGAAACAAAATCACCATTACACAAACCGGGGTCTGTGAACAAATCGGAGTCACCTCACCTCGCCAGGGCGCTCCCTTGGGCACTGAGCTGTTTGGGCACCGACACCGGTGTTTCTCCCCCTTGCAGGGCGGTCATAAAGCAAGGGCGAGCAGCAGACGCGCAAGCAGCAGGAGGTGCTGCCGGTACCTGCAGGCGTGCCCGGGCTGCCGCGTCCCCCCGCCCCGCAGGCAGCAGCGGAGCTCACCGGCCGTTCCCGTGGGAACGCTAGAGCGGCTGCCCCGCGGCCGGGACTGCGGCGGGCAGCGCAGGGGAGCCCGGCCCGGCTCCCTGACAGCGCCCGCGGCCGAGCCGCGGAGCCGGGCGGTCAGCCGCGCTCCGGCAGCGCGGAACGCACCCGAACGCTATGGTAAAGGAAACCCAAACCCAAAACAACCAAAGACCCCCACCACCCTCAAGCAGGGAGGGAAATACAAACAGAGCGGCTCGGCGCAGTAGAAACCTCGACTCTTCCTCCCCATGCCCGCCCCTGCCCGGGCGGCTGCCGTGCTCACAGGGCGGCAGGAGCAGGCGCTTCCCCGCACGGCAGCGCCGAGGCCGCCCCGGGCCCGCAGCGAGGCCCCGCGGGACGGCCAGGCTGACAGCTTCGCACCGCGCCGCCGGAGCTCGTCCCCCCACCGCATCCCCTTCCCTTACAGCAGCCGCCCCGCCGGGGACGAGGCTGCCCCGCGGGTCGGGTCGTGGCCGCGCTCCTCCAGGCGCGGAGGAGCCGCAGGCCGCCCCGCCGCTTGTACCTGTTGCGCTGCCCGTGAGCGGCCGCTCCGCACGGGCTTCCTCCGCCTCCCGCGGCGGCGGCGGTGTCAGCCCCACAACATGGCGGCGGAGGCGGGGGCCGCCCGGGAAGGAAGAGGGGGAGGGAGCCGGAGCCGGCGGGCACGGGGCGAGGGCGCCGCTGGGTGCCCGCTCCGCGCCCGGCAGCTGCGGGTGAGGGCGCGGGATTGGGGGCGTGCCGCGGGGGGGCCTTGACAGCAGCCCTGAGGGGGGCAGGCAGCCCCGGTGCTCGGTACCCGGGTGCAAGGCCGGAGACTAAAGGAAGGGTCGCCTTGCCCTCGGGTGCTGCCTCCCCGCAACCCGAGCTGCCCACGTAGGACTACTGGGTTCTGGAGGTGGGAGACATGGACCCCCACCGCTGCCTGGATGGATCTGTGCGGTGCAGAAGCCGGATCCCTCGAGGCAGCGAGCTGTGCTGCCAGCACCCATCATTAAAATCACGGAACGGTTTGAGTTGGAAGAGACCTTAAGCATCATCCAGCTCCAACCCCCCTGCCACAGGCAGGGGCATCTTCCACTAGAGCAGGCTGCTGAAAGCCCCATCCATTCATCTGTGTTGTTTGCTCCACAGGGTGATGTCTGCAAAGTAATAAACTACTGTTTAAAGACCTCGACTGACAGAAAATTTACCACCTCTTTGCTAAAATTTTTCTCCCTCTTGATTCAAACCTCTGCCTTCCCATCTGCTCCACGAATTACTTTTTCTTTAGTTTTCCAGCTCTATATGTTTAGGAAAAAAAGGGGTAATAAACTCAAAAATAATCTCAGAGACTGTTAGTTTCTTGTGGAAGCTGACAAGCCTCTGGTTTGATCATCCTGCACAGGCAGAGCTCCCAGATACAGCTAGTTCTTCCTCACTGTATGCTCCGGGAGCAGCATGAGAGTGCCCGTGGGAGTGCCTGGAGGTGCTTCCAGTGGGAAGTGTGTCCCGCTGGGATGCTGGGAAGGAGGAGGCTGGCACCAGGAACTAAATTCAGCTCACATCAGGCGTTATTCAGTATTCTGAAATATGTATGGTTTCAGGGATTTATCTTTTAAAAAGTTAAAGAATCCTATTGAAAGAAAAGGCATGGAAAATGCCATCATTTTTAAACGTCATTTTCGTCCTTCAGCAAGTGGATCTTGCTATGGACAGAAGACCACGGCACCTTTCTGCTATGTTTTTGCCGTGGACATAATTATATATCACCTTCATACAGAGCAGATTTTTCCACTGACTCATTCTTCTGGGTTCTTAATGAGCCTTCCCAGTTTGTTACACCTCTTATCAGTCATTGTGAGTCCAGAACAGTCATGTTACCGTGCCATGTCTTCGTCGTGGTCACATACTATCACATGCTACTCTTCAGTATTTTTGCTTACAGACCTAATGTTTTCGTATGCTGTTACAGTTGCCACGTTGCACTGGCAGCTCAGACTCATGTATTTATCCCTCGGGATATCCTCAGCCCCTACCTGATTCGATGCTTTCAGTGTTCTCCATCCTCACTCCCAGCCCAAAAGCATGCTCTTGTGGTTTTGTTCCTGTGCACAGACAGCAAACTCGTCTTTGAGGCAGACATTTGCCATGGAGGTGGATTAAAACACATGTTGTTCCAGGGGCACTTGCTGACTTTGTGATTTAAATGACACAGTGGCCCCCAGCCCAGGTGGCCTTCAGCTGCTTTGAAGTTATCTGCAGATTCCATGAGCAGTACTTCATTTAATTCCAAATAATTGACTGAGATAATAGAGCAGCCCCAGGTCAAGAACAGACTCCTCCGGAGCCCAGTTAAAGTGTCTCTCATCTGACATTTTTCTTTTGAATTACTTTATGATGTCTCTTAAAATGCAGCCTTTAATCCATTTAGTACACATTGTAGTGAGAGTGTAGTTCTAAATGTGACTGTTGTGTAGGCAACACCTTCAGCTTACTTTGCAGTGAAGATCGGTGCTTGCATCAAATGTAACAGTCTACAGGTTCATAAAGGCTGTTGTAGAGAGGATTAAGATAACTATAAGCCAGATAAACATGTTTCTTCTCATAGGAAGCAAAAGATCAGGTTACTGATTACAGTAGTTAAGTATTGGGAAGGGAAGAGGATAAACCTATCAACAAACATCTCCAAGAACAGGTTAGACAGATACCTGTGAGGAGTTGGGTAAATACAGTGCATCCTGCCTAGAACATTGAACCAGGTGTCTTCTCAAGGGACCTCACGGCTCTTTTCTTCTATAATTAATGTTACTACTAGCTCCCGCTGAGCAAATGGACTTGGGGCGCGTACTGTGTGACGTGTCAAAAGGCCGTGCGCAAAGCCAGCAGGGAGAGCTGGGAAGCTGTGCCAGGGGCTGGGCGTGTGTTTTGTGCACATGGTAAAAGGGAAGATGAATCATACGAGGGGTGAGTTTTAACGTATATTTAGTTGATTTTAATTTTATATACAGTTCTGCAACTACTTAAGCCTATGGCTAGGCTAGAATATGACTTTTAGTGATTCCCATTACCTGCTTTGACACCTGTATTGCCTCCGTTGCAAACTCCAATAGGAAAAAAAAGGTAGATATCTGGAAGCTGTAACATCTTAGCTTTGAATACCACCTTAGAACACGATGTGCAATTTTGTACCCTAACAGTGTTCACAACTATTATTTACATATTTTAATATTTTGTGTTCTTACTGTTAAACATTCCACTCTCGCCACACTAGATAATTCATAGCTAATTCACCAGATAATTCATATCTATCACCAGGGATCCATATTGGGCCCAATACTGGACTCTCTCTGGAAGTTGGAGAGAATGCAAAATTCAGCTGACTCCCTAGAGAGAAAAACGTATGTTAAAAAAAACCCCAGCATATCAAAGCTCTATGTATTTTTATTCTAAACAAACTGAACGCTGTTTTGCCTGCATTACCACAACCAGAGCTAATCAGAGCTATTAGAACAATAAATATCTGTAAGATTAATTAATTAGCAGGAAGAGGAGCAGGCCTCACAGGCTGCTGTGAAGACACATTCGAGTGCAGTAGCCCCTCAGTTGCTCTTCCTTGGAATTGGAGCACATAGACATCTAAAGTTTAGTGTGAGCTATAAAAAATGCATCCTTAAAGTGAAGCTGAGCTCTTAGTCAAACTGAGAAGACTCTTACAGACATGGTTTTTTTAGTGATTCCTGAGGCACATCTACTTTGTCTAATTTTTTTGTTTTCTTTTGTTTTAATTAGTAACTGCATTACCATTTCTTTACAATGAAGAATTTTCTCCTCTGGTTTGCTAGAATGAAATTTGTTTCCATTCAGAGTTTGACTACTGCTTAAAGTAGGTTCAAAAGGAAAAACTGCTTCTATGAAGGTGAAGTTTCTAAAGCCACTGTTGCAGATGCTGCTTTTGAGCATCTCAGGGTTTGGGGAGAATGTTTTTTTCAAGCTACAATATGCAATTTTGGGGCTGATGTCAAGTACCAGGTGAAATAAAAGTCCCATCAGGTGGTAGGTAGTACCCTTCTAGCAAGGAGTAGACAGTGGCAGAGCAAAAATGGGGGAACGAATATGTTTGTCTCAGAAAGGCATTAAGGTAAGGGAAATTACTTAATAATAACTGATGAGTAATAGGAAAGACAGCTGAAAGAAGAAAACTATGCTATGATAGCAGGGAGACTTGTTCTAGATGTAGGGGCAAGGTTGCAGCATAGCAGCTACCCAGAAGAGAGAAGCAGAAAAGAAGTAGAATTTACTATGAGCAATGTCTCACCCTCTAGTATTACTATGTTATCATTTACTATCCTACATCTCCTTGTCATATCTGAGCCAAACCCAACATACAATAGCAAAAAGATATAACGAAGGTGGAGAAACTATAAATATTAATTAATAAATATTGTTTTTAACATTAAGGCTGTACTTTTTAATCATTAACCGTACTGTGTCCTCAATTTCCTGCTATAGGCAATTTTGCTATCTTCAAAGTAATAAGGGAAGATCTTCACTAACAGCAAAAGAGATCATTAACAAAGTTGCTTAGCCTGAACTGAGAGGCAGTAGGTAATATGACTTATTCCCTTCTCTCAGCTTGCTCCATAATATTGCTTATTTTCTCTGCTGTGCTGCAGGAAAACACACCAGAACTGAATTCTCTGTCCTCCCTATCCAAGCCTTCTGACCAGACAGTGCCTAAGCTTGTTGGCAGACATGTTTCTGCGAGTGTATGTTTAAAACAATATAAAGTTAAGCCGGAACAGAAGTGAACACCAGAAATCAGTTGCTGCCAAGAATAAGTCACGCTTTGTGTACAGTTACTGATCAAGGATCAAGGAATGTCAAGTAAAGCAATGAGTATTTCTGAATGGTCAAAAAGCAGTAGTTGCAACACAGTGATCTGCACAGGTTCCTCTTGTGGTGTCCTGTTTAATTCCGCTTGCTAATGGGAGGCATTTCCTCATCTGGAGAGTCCAGCTTTTTGGCCCAGCTAAAAAGAACTACTTAGAAACAGCCACACCTGCCTGATGAATGACAGCTCTGACTCCTTTATTAGATTCAACTCTATTATTCATGCTAAATTTTCTTTTCTGCCTCCTTTTTACCTTCATCTAATGAAGGTAAATGAAGAGACAATGAACCTCCACTTAATACTGCTGCCAGGTTTCATTTTTACATCAGTATTCAACAATTTTGTTTCTTTTGAGCAAATGCTAGATACTGTCTTTAGCCTAGGTGTTTATTTAAACCTGGAGGCACAAAACACAATGGGATAAACAAAAGGACAAGTTAATATTTATTTTCCACACCTAACACAACAGAGGTGGTGCATTTCTGGTGTTGATTCTAAGGAATAATTTATCAAAAAAGTATAAAAGGCACAAAGCACATGCTGTATCAGAAGTAGTACTTCTACAGATGCTGTTTTGGTTTCTGAACCAGAAACCCACACAGTTTCTAAAACAATAAATGGTACATGATACTGTATTCATTTGCAGGATTTTCCATTACTTAATAGCTATAAAATATAGTATACAATAAAATATTCATGTCCCAACTTTGTACCCTGCCAAGCACAGGTATTATTTTGTAGGGGATGGAGAGCTGGATGGTATTTGTTTGAAGAGTGGCAAAGGCTTCTTTGCCTACCACATTGAAATTATTTTGAGATTTATAGAACATCTATGTAACCATAGAGAAAGTAGATTTTCAAACAGGCCAGAATGTGTTGGGAAGGAAGGCAGTGCTGACTCATGCAGACTGAATTATGGCAAATAAAATTTTGCCAACTGCTGAGCAGACATGAGACTTTTACTTGCAAAACCTAACTGCAGCACAGGCAGTCAGAAACATTCAGGCACACGTGAATTTCACAGGCTTCAAGTGCTGACAATAACACAGTAATGGGGTTAAGCAAGGTTATTTGTAGCAATTTGCAATCTTCACACTATAATTAGTAAATTATACCTTGGTAAGCCAGAGCTGCAAGTTCATTTCAGATGCATTTTTCTCTCCACACTCATGTTTTAATGCAAGCCAAGAAGCCAGTCGAATCCCACTAGGCTGGTATCCCTACTGCATTTGTTATAAAAGATGCTTTTTCCCCCCCAAAGCTTTCTGGTTTAGGTGCTAGAAACCTGTCACTGGGTGCATATTGTTAGGTTATTTGGTAAAAGCTCATGTGCATGCCCACAGAGACAATTGCTTGGTGGGGATAACCAAGTAATACTTGGCCCAGCTACCCATCACAGGGGCTATCAGCCCACCAAAAATCCATCTCCACAAGCGCAAAGGGGACAGGGGCACAAAGGCAGGTGACAACCCAAGTTACAGTTTCCTGAGAAGTGAACACCTTGTGTGGGCCTTTCCCAGGGCTGTCCCAGCAGAGCCATCAGCCCCAGGGTTCTGGCATGAAACTTCTCAAGGTGAGATTTGGGAGCAGCCCTCCAGGACTATAAGGGTTATGGGCTTGGGGGTGTGCTGCACATTATGGGATGCAGGGGAAGAAGCTCAACATGAGCCTGCAGTGTGCGCTTGCAGCCCAGAAAGCCGATTATATGCTGGGCTGCATCAAAAAGAGCATGACCAGCAGGTTCAGGGACATGATTCTCCTGCAGCACAGAGGCTGTGGCTGCCCCATCCCTGGCAGTGTTCCAGGCCACGTTGGACAAGGCTTCAAGCAACCTGGTCTAGTAGGAGGTGTCCCTGCCCACAGCAGGGGGTTGGACCTAGATGTCTTTAAGGTCCCTTCCAACCCAAACCATTCTGTGATTCTGTGAAGCTATGATTTTTGGATTGCAGAGGATTTACTATGGAATTTTTGGGGGAGGAACCAAATGTGGGAAAAGGGAGGGATTTAGGTGATCTGGGGAGAAATAAGTGTGGGGAATGGAGGGGCATTGGAGGGTCATATGTTCAGGTGCCAGCAACTGGTGAGACTGCAATCAAGGGACCAGCACTACTGTTAAGTAGTGTACCTCATGGTATACATATTGCCTGAATTTTGTGGGGTTCTCTTGGAATTACATGTTGCTTTTAAAGGTTGAATGATGTAAGAATCAACTTTGAAATAAATCAGATCTTTCAGAACATTTTGTGAGTTGCTGTGAAAAGGAAAGTTTTTCAGATTCACAGATTTATGGAAAGATGCAGGCATGGTATGGAGGAAATAAGCCCTGTGATAAGATAGGCAAAACAGTGTAAGACAGTAAATGTATGATTAATAACATAATTAATAAAATCAGATATTAATTGACAGGACAAACAGATCCGCTGGTTTTAAGCCGGCTTATGGAAGTCTACCAAAAGCTCTGTGTTGATGAGAAACACAGAAACACAGTTTGCCCTGACTATGACTCTTGCTTGCCGCATGCAATGCTGACAGTCTGAAGCGCTACTGCCCTCCTCTGCCTGACGTTCCGCTGGACTTTTCCATGACAAACAGAAGCAAAGACAAACTGTTCCCCCGGCTGCTGCAAGTAAAAACATTGCGCCGTGGCTTAAAGTTGTGGCGTTCAGGGGGTTGGATCTAGCTTTGAAGACTTTTGCCAAAACCAAGTGGAGCTTTTAGATCTTTAGAGCTTTTTAGGGGTTTTCTGCACTTGAGAGTTGTTTTTGAAGAGTGGGAAGTCTTTTCAAGCAAGTCACTTTGTAACTTACATTGACATTAAAGTTTAACAGAGTTCAGGACAGAGCTGAAATCAATGGAGTGTGAAAAAGAGACCATACTATCAGCCATTAATGCTTCACTTACATTTTCATGCAAGGGTTGTCTCGCTTTCATGCTGCTTCTTGCTTTGGTAAGGGAAATCTACAACAATTTGCTGATCTACTTCACTGATCTCCTCAGAGCCTTTCTTAGAATTCATTTGCCTGAATAATGTTATAATAGCCCACAGAGTCACTAAAAGACCATCAGTTGTCTAATAACTAATGATTCTAATATTTCTGACCAATAATCTTCACCTGTCTATTACCTTTAGCCTTCAAGTCTAAATAATATAAGGCAAAAATATCTTTTTGTCCTATGTCAGCACTGTCAGGAAAAGGGCTTTTACTGCCCAATAAAATAAATCCATTGGCACTTGGCACTGGCAGTCCTTCCAAAGAGATACTATTCTGCATTGCTGCAGTTGAATTTGCTTTTCTTCTGCACTGGGATCATCTTGACTGGATGCCACAGCCTAGATTAATATCTTTGTACTTAGCAAGAATATTAACTGGACTGACAGCTGCAAACATGGCAGTTTCAACCTGATAGAAATAGCAAGCATACAATGGTGGCGTCTCATGTTTCTGCCATGCTGAAGTCCATTTTGTCTTACAAAGAGCCAGCTCGGTCTTGACTAAGTAGCACTCACTAGATTGAGAAGATTTAAATAAGATGAAAGAGAAAAAACCACTTTAATACATACTCACAGCAAAGGAAAGGAGCTTTGTCACTGTTATACAGACGTCAGGATAACAATAGGTTCCTGGTAAAACTCACAAAATCTTTCTTTAGCATCAGGAAGTCTTCATTAGGCTGCATCAAAAGAAGTGTGACCAGCATGTCAAGGAAGGTGATTTCCCCACCCTGCTCTGCTCTCATAAGACTCTCTTCCACCTAGTGGAAGGTGTCCCTGCCGGTGGCAGGAGGGTTGGAACTAGACGATCTTTAAGGTCCCTTCCAACCCAAACCATTCTATGATCAGTCCTGGATTGGTAAACAAAAAATAAGTAACTTTATGGGGATTATTCCAGGTCAATCTATGTCAGAAAACTCTGCATTGTCCAGGTTACAATGGAAAAACTCAATATACTCTTGCATCCCCAGAGTATTCTTGACTTCATCCTTCAGTCAGAGAAACTACACAGGGAAAACATGTATCAGTTCCACAGAAACAAGGCAGCTTTGAATTGGAACTCGCAATTAGTCAGTTTAAGGCACAAATCCATAGGAAAGTTTCATTCCAGTGCTTGCAGAACTACTTTATTTTTTCACCAGGTGCAGAAGATGAATAATGCTTGCAAGATCAATGGGGCTTACTGAGTTGTTAAAGGTTTTTAAGGCTCATTATTCATGGTATAGACTTGAGCTTTATTTAATATATACCATTCAGAAGCAGTGCTGAACAGAAATATATTTTAGTTGATTTTTCTCTTGGGTTTTTATATTGTTCTTACTGTAACAGGTGCTTTGCAAATACATTTTTTTTCTTCAAAAGATTCCTGAGGCAAGTTAATATTAGCATCTTGGTCTTACAGATGAAGAACAGAATTTCAGCAAGAACATTACAAACATTGTCTATTTTGGATACTTCTCTTGGGACACAAAGGCCTTATTTGAAGGACTTGCTCTGCCTAGCTGTCATGGTTTCATTTGAAGCTGGATGTGCTTTCTTTCCACGTAGCCTGTCATACATAGCTCAAGTCAGCATTGCAGAAATCAAAGGCTGCACAAGCTACAGTGCAACTCCTCACTAAGCAAAGCAATTCAAGTCATTGCAGGCCGCAATCCCACCTTCCTTCTCTTCCCAGCCATATGCTCCCCTCCCTGTGCACCGGACTGATTGCCTTAGTGAACTAAACCTAGAGAAAGGAAGAAAAATGTGCGATCAATTTTTGAGAACAAGCTACAGAATAAGCTTTATACTTATAATAATGTATTATTAAAAAGTATGTTTATTTATTATCATTTTGTATTATTAATAATTCTAGATTAACTATTTTATAATTACAGATTAGTAGTTATATATTAATTCGCAGAATGGCTTTAAACTGAATGAGGGGAGATTTAGATTAGGTATCAGGAGGAAGCTCTTCCCTGTGAGGGTGCTGAGGCGCTGGCGCAGGTTGCCCAGAGAAGCTGTGGCTGCCCCATCCCTGGCAGTGTTCAGGGCCAGGTTGGACAGGGCTTGGAGCAACCTGGTCTAGTGGAAGGTGTCCCTGCCCATGGCAGGGGGTTGGAACTGGATGAGCTTTAAGGTCCCGACCCAAACCACTCTGAGATTCTATGATTAAGTATAATAGTTATGAAAACTTTATTCAGAAATAGTCATTATTAATGATAGTAATTATTGTCAGTATTATTATAAATTACATTTACAATAACAAAACCGGATAAGTTTTTGAGGACCCGGCAGCAATCTGCAGGCCAGGGGAAGCACTCACCACAGCAGCCCCTGCCACGACCACGCCCGCGGCCCTTCAGATTTAATTTTTACGCATCAGTGACCAACTAATTACAAAAAAGCCGCCTTCTACCTTTCACCGAGGGGGTCCCGGTCCCCGTCCCCGCCCCCCGACCCCGCACCGCGGTCCCCCCCCCGCCTCACTCCCTCACGACGCCTGCCCCGCCCACCCCGCGTCCCCCCGGCGGTTAGGCGCGAGACACGCCCCCTCGCTCTCATTGGTCAGCCTTTCCCGCGCCCCGCCCATCGAGGCGTGTCTGTGTCTGGGTTTGTTCAGTGCGGGGGGTGGAGCTTAGGGGTGGCCGCGCGTGCGCGCTGGGGGCGCGGCGTGCGCGGGGCTGCGCGGCTTTTGGCAGGGCGCAATGTTCCGGCGCCCGCCGCGTAACTTCCGCGCCCGGCGGCGGGCGGCCTCCTCCAGCAGCAGCAGCAGCAGCAGCAGTGAGGAGGAGCTCGAGTCCGTCGTCGCCCCGTCACCAGCCCCCGGCCCCAGCTCCTGCTCCGACCCGAAAGCGGAGCCTGAGGAGGGCGAAGGAGACCTCGGCAGTGCCGCCGCGTCCCCGGAGGGGGCCAGGGCGCCCGCGGCGGAGGGACCGTTTCCCGGCGAGAGGCCGCCGCCCGCGGAGGAGCCGGCGGGCAGCCCCGGGGGCCGGGAGGAGAGCGGGAAGGCGGCAGCGGTCCGAGGGCCGCGCGGCGCCGGAAGCGGGCCGGCGCGGGGGGGAAAGGTACTGCTGAGTTTCGTCGGTGAGGAGGAGCGAGAAGGTGAGCGTCCGCAGCGCCCTCCATCCTGAGGGACATCGGAGCCTCCCCGGGCCGGGCCTTGGGTGCACGGGCCGAGCCTCCGCGCCCCGTGTTCGGTCCGCGGCTCCCGGAGCGCTGTAAACAGAAATAGCGATACTGCGGTGGGGGTAGGGCTGTTGTGGGGATTTATAAGCGAAGCCCGTATAAAAGTATTTTGAAAGTTGTATATGTCCGTGGGCTTTTGCATTTGAGAGCTTCTTAGAGCTAGAGAAAACCAGAGAAAAGTGTCATAGAAGCGCAGAATCCCAGGTTGGATCCCCTGGTCCAACCTTTCTTGTCAAAGCATGGCCTACACTAGATGTCCCTGCACCTTGTCCAGCCGAATCTTAAAAAGTGTCCGGTGTTGGGGAATCCGCCACTTCCATCTGTCATTCCAATAGCTGATGGTTCTCATTGTGAAAATTTTTCCTCTAGTGTCCACTTGGAATGTTAATAGGGAGTAACTTGTGCCCATTATTCCATGTCTTTTCCATGTGACTCTTCGTGAAAAGGGAGTCTCCATCTTTCTTGTAGCCACCCTTTAAAAACTCTAACATGGTAATAAGGTCTCCCCTGAGCCGCCTTTTCTCAAGGCTGATCAAACCCAGCTCTCTGAGCTGTGTAGTATGTGACTGCATGACTAGGCTGCCTAATGATGAAGTTTAAATAACTGAAACTTAAATGTTTAATTGGCTTTTCTGGCCTGTTGCCTTTGTGGCTGATGACACAAGGCACATCAGGGCAGTATACAGGAGTCACTTGGACGGACACAGACCGCAAAGAAACAATTTCAACAGTTCAGTGTTGCTGTATTGAGGAGGCTGAGCTGCTCAGTTTTAAATCAAGTGGTGGTGTATCTTGAGCGATGAAGCCATGGAACTAGTTAAGACTACTTA
The DNA here is from genome assembly GCF_004027225.2 of Strigops habroptila. NCBI lineage: Eukaryota > Metazoa > Chordata > Aves > Psittaciformes > Psittacidae > Strigops > Strigops habroptila. Next base: position 56,029,914 of record NC_044282.2, read on the forward strand.
GAACATGGAACTAGCTGCATTAGTTAGACTTAATGCAGCCAGAACTGCAAAAATATGCTGTGTGCACACAGAGAGGACGCACACTTTGGATATAATATGTATGTGTATCTATATGCACACATACTGCTCTCTTGTTAACGTTACTCAGAATAATTTCATTTTATCTGAATAGGTGAAGAGTTTTTTAAAATTAAAAAGCCATCCTTCAATGAAGTAACCTTTAGAGTTCGAAAGGAAAGCCTGCTGCCTGCCCAGGCAGAAACTGGAGAAAACAAAAGTAAGTACTTTTTTCAGTTAAATATTTAATGAAATACTTATATGAAAACATATTAATAAATCAGTAAGTGAAGAGGGATGTACAGATACTGCTGTTAGATGGTTTTTACATGCTAATTGAATCCAGGATTATAGTTACAATGTTACTTTAAATTTTAAAGGTTTAAAACTTTCATCTTTTTGTGCTGAAATTATTTTCCATATAACCTTGGTAAAAAGTATCAGATCTTGGAGGCTGTTCTTGAGAAGATTTGGTTATGCAGAACCCGTCTAGTACATCAGAGTTAATAAACTTCTGATAAATTGACACTTCAGCATCATATCTTTCAAACTGTGGGGCAACTTTCCACTGCTTATTGCTTTCAAATTGCAGTTTGAGCTGAGTATTTTGCATTGAGAGAAAATGTGAGCTTAGTAAAGATTTGCTTGATAACACTTATTGTAAACCTTAAACTTTGTGTTATTAAACTGTATGCTGTTACAGCATTTGAATACTTTCATTGTATGCAGTCAATAGCCTTGATTGTTCTGATAGCATTCCAAGTGTCATTGAACTGTAGTAAGCTTTCTATTGGAATATTTGGGTTTTGTTTGTTTTACAAACAAGCATGTCTGGAAGGTCTCTTCCCCTCCATTCCCCTTTTGACATCTCTACCAATGCACAGATATACCCTAATTGCTACTGTTAGATTAAAATAAATTAGATTCAGAAATATTTTGGCTTCGAGCAACCTGGTCTAGTGGAAGGTGTTCCAGCCTGTGGCAGGGAGGTTGGAACCAGATGATCTTTAAGGTCACTTCTAACCCAAACCATTCTGTGATTCTGTAATTCCCTTTGAGATTGTGCTTCAGATGAGATGGTAAGTTTTCTTTGTAACTTCTTATAGAACTATACCTCATACCCTTACAAAAGGTGACACATTCTGTTGTTCAGTAATCTGATGGTTTACTGAAGATGTAGTGACAAGCAAAGAGAAATCAATGTTTTTAAAGAATTCAAAGATAATTGGAGACAAAGCAGTCATACGTAAACCTTTGTAGTTTAAATAAGTTTCTCATTTTTAATGCTTATGAAAAAAAAGGCACTTTTTAAATACAGCTTATAAAATTAAGGGAGGTGAACCCAAATGTGCCATGAGCTATTAGGATATTAATCAGTTGTCATCTGGGAGCTGATATCATTGCTCTTGTGCATGTAAATGTGCTCTGTGTCTCAGAATGACGTATTAGTTTAGGCCTATCACAGATGCTTGGATTCGAGACAAGAACTGGCTTGTAAATGACTGTCTTGGAACATCAGAAAATTGGACATATTTTGATGAGAGCAGGTTGCTGCAGCAAGGTGTAAGTAGTTACTGGTAACCAGTCATGACACATCAGATTCCAGCAGCTGAAACTGAAATCATTAATGTTTTTTTACCCCTAATGCAGAAATCTGTCCATTGGAGCCTAGAACTGGAAACATCAAAGGCCCTTGTGAAGAAAGGGAGGAGGAGGAGGAGGAGGAGGAGGAGGATGAAAGTCGTTCTTCACTAAGTGAGGACCACAACAGCTCAGCCTCTGAAAATGAGTCCAGCTCTCCACAGAGGACGAAGGATCGATCACCAGGTTAATTTCCTGGATTTTTTTTATTTTAAGGAAGTTACTTAAAAAAACCAAAACCAACAACCCAAAACATTTCTTTTCTGAAGTATGTGACAAGATAGGTCTATGAATCCCACTCAGCTTAAAACATGTAAGGTATAAGCATGTTGTTTGTCCTGACTCAGGGCTACCCGTCTTCTGAAAGAATAGTGGCAGTTGTTGGTTGCAGATATTTGTTGTATTTTCATGTTAATTTTGGAAATGGATCAGAAATTATGACCATTGGTTTCAGAAGACAGGCTGCAAAAAATTCCTATTTGACAATCATGTAAGTTCCTTTCATAAGATTAAAATATAACCCACCTGTGCTGATTTGTAAACTTTTGATTCCTTTGTAACTCTCTGAGTTTAGTGTCCCTGATTTTTTTTGGGGAGATGGAAAAAAGGAGGACAGCCTAACAGCAATTTATTTAAAAGAAAAAAGTCTGAGCTTTGTTTTCAGACTGAGAACTGCTTTTCAAGGATGCTTTTCCAGGTCCTTGTAGTCAACATGGTAAACGCAGTAGTGTAAACATCTTGTGCCCTATACTCAGAATTGTCCAGTGATCCTGAACAGTGGTGGTTATTGACATTAGGAGTGATACAGGGTGATGGTTTTACTCCTCTGGTTAAATTTTCTTTCTCTTCAATGCAGATCATATCCCTAGTGCAGCTTGTATTGAGGCTGCTCGGAGGAAACGTCACGTAGCCAGGGCACAGGCTGATTATCTTCCACTGGATGTTTCCAACAGTCATGAGATATCTCAGAGAAGAGAAGGCAGTGATTTAGAGAGTGAAGATGAGTCTGATACAGAGAATCTTGATTTTGTTCCTAAAATGAAAACTCTTAGGCAGAGGATGATGGAAGACATGGGTGAGTGTGTGCTGTTTCTCCCAGGGGTTGTGGCTTTGTTTTACTTATGTCTGGAATAGTGTGGGACTTGTCCAGTAAGGTTGTGCAGTGCAAGGCTTTGCCCCTCAGGGCTCTTGGCAAAAGGCTGTACATCTGGTATTTGAGGTTTCTATGGGACATTAACCTGGTTTAGGTCTCACTAATGTGGTGCAGGATGGTTCGAGAAACATATAAGGAAATATTTTTGGCCATATTGACTGCAAAAAGGAAAAAAAAAAAAACCAAACCCCAAAAACAAACCCTTGTAGGAGTCACAGCATTTAATGTGAGTAAAGTTGCTATAAGTCCTGCCTCCTGCATCTAATCTGGTCTTCCAAGTGCTTTCCCTGCAATGACTGTTTTTGAAAAAGGGAAAAAACCCCAAACAAACAACGCAGCCCTTCAGAAGTGAACAGACATATTGCACACAAAGCATATCTGGCATTTCCATTGCTTTTGTCCTCTTACAGCTGCTTATAGTTTTGTTTATGAAGCAAAAATTTACTTTATTAGTTGAAGAAGAGTTATAAGGAATGTGTAACTACAAGCTGATTCTGCAATTCTAATTAATGCTAATGAGATTTTTGTATCTATAGTAGAGTGTATGCTTTGGAACAATCAAGGGTTTCCTGTGCATAATGTCACTCACTGTGTTATAGTCTATACTTACACGTTATTTACACGTATTATACACAGCTTTGCCTTCAGACATAAACCCAAGATGTTTGTGCTGCTCTTACTGCAGTAGTTGTGTGAGAAACAGTATGTTGGGGAAATTGATATTGGTGTGAATGCTACAAATCCCACTATCTATTTCCAAGCTTTCCTTGCCTTTCAGGTTGGAAGTCCTCCATCTGCAGATTTTTCATCTGCTGCTTTTTTGTGTGTATCGCTTCCTAGTAGTGATTGGGAGACCCATTGTTGCTTTAGAGGGAGGAGATCATGAAAGGGGAAAAATACAGGATGTAATTATATCTATTGATGATTGTTTTAACTTTCAGTGTCTGAGGGTGACGAATCAAGTGAAGATGAAGCACGAATTAAGTGGGAAGAACAGCAAATAAAGAAAGCCATTAAACTCTCTCAGGTGATGCATGCTTTTCTAACACCTGGAAGTTGCTTTTTGCTCATAGGCTGGATAGCTTGTATGGAGTACTCCTATATCTCCTTCCTGTCCTTTCGCTAGAGAGCATTTGGGGAAATTATACACTGGTTCTTCAGGGAATATACACTGGTTCTTCAGGGAAAAGATGACTAGAAATATGAGAGGATGATAACGAAAATCGGTAATCTCTGTCTGGCTGTTCAGAAGCAGGGTATTGTTGCCTACGTCAAAGGCCAGTACCTGTGTGTGATGGAAGACTCTGAAAAGCAGAGAATAGAATTCTGAACTCTGATTATTTTTTTTTCTTTTTCTGCGGTGCAAGGGATCTTGAAAGCAAAAGTATGAAAATAACAATGGTAAAAGTTATTCTTTTTATTATGCTGAATTCCTGCTGGGTGCAATCTGAGAGCTCTCTTCACAGTTCTGCAGAATTATGTTTTCTTTCTTTTTTTTTTCTGGTAAATAATTGGCAAAAATAAAACTCCATATCTTCTGATGAGCTGGAAGTTTTGTTTCTAGCTTGAATCACTTACTCTGATTAGGAAAGATTAGGAAAATCACTTACTCAGATTAGGAAAATCTGAATAACCAGTTCTTTATGTCTGAATAGACAATTGTGGAAACTTTTGCTTCTTAAATGGGAGTAGTTGGAGGACTGGGGGAAAGTTACACCTTTCTGGTGCTGAGTTCCAAATTCAGTGTGGTTGGTGCTCTTAGGTCCTCATAGTCTCAGTTGTCAATATAGAAGCATCATGCCCTATTGAAAGCTATTAATATTTTCAGGCCAAGACAGCAACTCAGGTGTACCCGAAATTATGGGTTACTTTGTGCTGTTCATATGTAATGCACTATATGTTTTTATACAACATATATATACAGGGTTTTATACTTTGTTTTCCTTGTTTTTGTGTTGTGCTTTTCTGTACAACATTTTTCTGTACTTCATTTGATTATTGAAATACGTCTTTATATCATATGCCTTATGTATTGGAATGATACATCTTGTTGATCTGAAGAGTTGTGTGTTAAAAATTAGCACTTAAAATTCTTGTAGGAAACTTACGATGATACTTCCCTGCAGGAATTGCTATCAGCTAAACCAAAGTTCGATCCCTCTGCTTCTCTACCACCTGTGAACTTGGAAATTGTGAAGAAGCGACTGACTGAAAGGTAAATCCTGCTTTTATGAACTTAACTTTTGAGCTCTCTGAGGTTTTGTCACAGAACGGGAGACACAGGTTTGAAGTTTAATTCTTTTCCAGAGTATTGGAGGATTTTTGGGTTGTTGTTTCATGTGTACTGACTCCTGCTATGATGTCCAGTAGGTTTTTTAACTTTACATGATTTGTTGTAAGGGAGCATTTGGACTTTCCAAGAGTGTTCTATCAACTAGAACCTGAAGAGTAAATTCATTTAAATGGCAGTAGCTTTTATGCTTTCTAGTAGTTTTTGACAGAAGTGTTGGTTCAATGTTATGTTTGCCCAGTAAGCAAAACTTCAGCTGGGGCAGGTGGAGCTGACAATCCTAGCCCTCTTATGGTGGCTCTTACACCAGTATTTCCTAAAAATAGCAGTGAATTGTGTACAGCCTGTTTAGGCAAACTAGAACCTTTTTTGATATTTGTCTTTAGTCGTGAGCCAGGCTGTGACTTTTCTTTAGCAGCTCAGCTGCTGTATGGCAGCTGAAGCATCCTGGGATGGAGGTTGGAACCTCCCAGAGATTGTGTGAGAAGGACAGTTGGGGTCAGGCATCCCAGGGCAAACCATCCCCTGTCATCTCTCAGAGCATCGCGAAGCAGCTGCTCAGATAAGTTTAGACAAGCAACGTTATACAGCTGAAACATAAATAGCTGTTATGAGCTTGCACTGTGCTCTCTCTGTATATGCTTTGCTTTGTACAGACCATCACTGACCTGCATGTTTAAAGATTTGCAACTAAATTGGACTAAATATTTTTGTGGAATTTTATGCTTTCTTTGCCATAAGTCACCTGAAGGGAGTTGAGTTAAATGAAGTAGGAATTTTAGTATAGAATCAAATAAGAAAAATAAGAATAAAGTTAATCAAGAGTTGGAAACCCATCTGGAAAATAGCAAGAAGGGGAGGGGGACCTTTTTAATGTAAGCTTTGTAGATTTGTTTAGCATGATAAATGCTGAAATAGTTAGGTTTTTTTTAATTGTAGCACAGTAGAGAACAGTAGTGTAGTTCAGTTATCTTTGTTGAAAAGTGTTCCCTGCTTCAGGGAAGTGAGGTAAGTTGTGGTCTGTTTCTTGGTTCTGTTACAGGCTTGCTCAAGCTGAGCAAACACTTGGGATACGTAAGCGGGGAAGTGGGGGGGGAAAGGAAGCAGAGTTGTAATATATATAAATGTGCCTGTCTAATAGAGCTATAGATGTAGGTTCCTGGGTTTTGTCACCTACTAGAAGCAGGAGTCCCCAGTTGGTTTGTGTTTAGTAGTGAGCCCATGGTGAATGCTGATAGGTACTGCTATCCATGCAACTTATACCAAACTGGTATTATGGACATGCTGACATGAGCTGTAGTTTTCCTCAGATTACATTGGGTAGAATCCAATTAATGTGATACCATGAAATTTGGCTTTTTATGGTTTTAGGATGTATGGTACATTGAGTAATCTAGGTAAAATATCTAGGTAAAAATCTAGGTAAAATATCAAAACTAGCACCACATAAATGGTATTTGAATCTCCAAACCATGATGCTTGTCCAGCCCTGTACTTGTGAAAATGCCGGCATGGGTAAATCTTCCAGCACTGCTTCAGTCAAGCACAAGTACTAGCACAGGCAAAGATTTTATATGTGATTATAATGGGAAAAGTGTTTAGAAACGCATCAGCTGTTAAATTGGCAATAGTTTAGTTTTCTGTGTTTCTCTTTTTTTAGGATAACATCATTACAGAATGTGCACCGTGCCCACCAGAGGGAGTATGAGAAATACAAGGAGGACATTGAGAGTTCGAAGACAACTGTGCAGCTGTTAGAGAAGTCTTCGGATGCAGCTCTAAATTACAAATTCTACATGTCCATGAAAACATACGCTGAAAACTTGATAAACTGTTTGAATGAAAAAGTATGTATTTTTTCCTCTTTTTTTTATCCCGATGATAAAGGTGCATTCTGTCAATGAAAGATGAGGGGGTTTTGTTTGGAAATGAAGAGATACCATCCGGTTAAAAATCAGTTCTATCAGAAATTTTAATGTAACAGGAAACAAAATATCAGGGAAAAATATCAACCCTCACCTGAAGTGATGATCAAGCTAGTATAGGTATGCTGACTTCAGCTGTGGTCTCAGCTAGGTTCTGTTGGATGCAAACAAAATGTTATTGGAAGGAGTTTTCTGTAGGTCTGATAATGAGAGTATGCTGAAGTTGAATGAGAGATGGCATTTAAGTTCACTTTTGGGATCTCAAAATGTCTTTACTCACGGTTACATAACAGAGGTGGTAAGGATTTTGTGTTGGGTTCGAGTTGGGATTGAGTTAGCAGAGCTGTGTGAGAATTTGTGTACGTTATTGGCTGCAACTGCCTCCTGATTTGCAAACTCTGTGTACTTAAAAAGATGAAGGTTCGGAGAAGGGGAGGAGCCACCTGAAGTTTGGCCTCAGTGAAAGTAAACCGCTGTTATCCTCCATAGGTTGTGCTATCAAATCTAATTTATATCACTTCATTGCATTGCAATTGTGAATTTCTTTATGTAACTTTAAAGAAGAAAATAGTTTAATAAATACATTTTCTTTAATGGCTGGTGGCTCAAAGGCAAACTGAAAGCAAACAAAACTCACCAATAATATTGTCCTGTTGAAGCCTCTTGTATGACTTCTTAGGTAGTCCTGTGGTGAGCAACTGGCATTTAGTTTGTGCTTTTTCAGCCTTCTAAAAAAGCCTGAAAAACTCCAATGACCAGGAACTTACTTTTAATCTGTGACAGTTTGGTTCTAGTTTCACAGCTATACTGAAGACCTATGGAAACGGTTGGTTTTTTCCATTCTTTTGAGATTTCAATTAGTTGAAAACCTGATTACTATTTATTATATTTCAGGTGGAATACATTAATGACCTAGAATTGGCTGTACATGCACTTCTTCAGCAACGAGCCACAAGAGTATTGAAACGAAGGCAAGATGAGCTGAAAGATGAATCTGCTTATATTCAGCATCTGACAAGTTAGTATGAAGTTAAAAGCTATTTTCTTTTTGAAATGTTCACTCTTTGAGCAGAAGTAAAGCTCTGCAGTTCCTTTTTTACTTTTATCTCCTTTCTCCTTCCCATTGTCAGGAGGTGTGTTCAACTGAGGTGAAAAGCAGGGTGTTTACTTGGCAACATCACTTCTACATGAGAGCATCTTTAAGGCTATTTGTGTGCTCAGAATGGAGATTTCATACTAGGTGACATGTGAAGAGAAGAACATGAAATAAAAAGCCCCTTTGTGTTTTATCTAGAACAAAATGGTGTTTTTCAGTCACTGTAGGAAAAAATATTGCAATTACCTCATTTTCTTTCCGCACCAATGTATTGTTTGTATGCCATACGAATCTTTAGCTGCTGCTATTTAAAAAAACCCAACCAAATATCCAAACCCAAACCCTTTAAAACTGCTTAGTCAAAGCTAAAAGCAATATGCTTGGAGCTGCTCTGGGAACAGATGGAGGCCAGATGCTCCAGTTCCTGGTAACTACTAATCATATGGATTCAGTTTTCTCAGCACACAGATAAACTGCTGATTAGAGAAAGCTAGCAGCCTGTATGATTCTGTAAAATGGTGTAGCAAACTGACAGCAGGTGTTAAGAAGAAAAGAGTAGTGCCATTAAAATGATTTTACTTCCAGCTCATTACAGGTGAGACTGTGGTTGAATGTTTAACAGCACTTTAAATTTTATTTTTTTTTTAATGGTCCTGGTTGTATTTAATATAGTGGAAAGGCTGTTTTTTCATATATGTTAATACTTCAGTAGTAGTACACTTGTTTTGGCATGTTGTGCACATACCAGCTAGCTAATAGTGCTACAAATGAATGGCCAAAATAGAGCATGTTTCTAGTTTCTACTTCTGCGTTGGACTCAAGAATCAGAGTAAGGGTAGTTGGGGTCAGTTACCACTCAGATAACAGGAGGCAGTGGGGAGCTGACTAGTCTTGAAATCTAAATGCAGTGATTCTTGAATAGTGTAAATCAGGGATTTAACTTCCATTACAGTGTTGGAACTGAAGCTCAAAAGTTATTCTAATTTATTACATGGTTTCATTTTTGACATACAGGATGAAGATAGGTCCCTATGCTTGCATTTCACACTGCTAAGAACCTATCATGGAAGATAGTAAGTTCCTTTTCCAGGATTAGTAAGCAGTGAGGGTTATCTGGAATGTCATGAAACTCACCTTTTCATCAACTGCTATAAGGGAACAACCACATCTGACCATATGCAGTTAAAAATAATACTTAGTATGCATTACTCTGGAGATTGTTGGAGTTTTGATTAGGTTTGACTTTAATTTTGCTATTTTCCAAATGAAGAACAATAGGAGGAGGATCTGTTTTTCCTGTTTGAAAAAATAGGAGCTTTAAAATAATTCGTTTTATTTTTGGATGTTTTTGTTTTCTGATAGGTGAGAATGACAAACCCAGTAATGATGGATTAAAAGGTCATAAGAAGACACAGCTTCTGGAAATGTGTGAGCGTCGAAGGTAGCTGTTACATATAGGTGCACTTCACTCTGATTAATGTACTGTGCATTGGCTTCCTGTCACTTAGTGATGAATGTAAATCTGTAGGATTACTAAATGAGATTACACAAAAAATATGTAGTACTTTCCAAAACTCAAAGTACTTGGAAACCATGTATGTGTTAATATCATTCTCTTCATGTTGATTTGAATCTCGATGCTAATAGATCTTGTTATTTTAAATTAACAAGTCTTAAGTGAGGCAAAACTATATGAGGGAAGCTTTAATAAGTAATATTATGACAGAAATATATTTTTGTATCATTGTTATAGATGGCAAAAATGGGTGGTATGTTTGCTGCCGGGAGGTGGTGGTGAGTGAAAACAAAGCAACATCTACATTCTTAGCAGCGTAGGTCAATTACTACGTTTTTTATAAGGATTGTGCTCAGGGATTAGTACCAACTCTTTTTAAGCTATTGGGAGCTTCAGAAGTTTTACAGTTGCATTGGCGCCTCAACTCATAACTGTACTTTTGAAGCAGCAAGAACCTTGGAATTTTAATGGATTTTCTACATACATGAGAGAGGGTCACTCACCTGAGTTCATTACAAAACACAGGACTTGCAGAAGGCACGCGAGAGAGCGTTCAGGAGAAGCTGATCACCATGAAGGCATGTCAAGTGATGATGAGCTGCCTCCAAAAGAGGTTAATGAGTTCCAGAAGAACACAGGTTGGTGACTGTCTTAATGTAATGTGCTAGAACAAAATCTCTACTTGATTTTTTTTTTTTTTTTTTTTTTATGATTTCAGGAAAGGTAAAGAAATAATTAATTAAAGTAATACTTTGAGTTACATATTCCTAGTTACACACTGTAGAAAAGAAATGCATTCAGGCAGTTCTGACTAATGACTTGGGAAGAATAGGTGCATGGGTATAGGTTTCTTTTGGTATGACTTGTAGTGGTGGCATTACACATGACTGGTTGAACTGGAAGTAAGCTCTTTTAGATCATGCTAAAGCTGATCTGACAGTACTCAATGTGATGCTACAATGTGGCATAATACCTTTTCTCCAGATAACAGCAGAAGGGTTTTTTATGTCTGAAACTTTATCACTGTGTTATAAAGTTTGAAACATCATGGTTGTATAAATCTATGGAATAGATCATGAAGAAACTTGCCTTTTTTTGGTCTTCTGACAGTATTTTTTTTTCTGAAACTGGGATTTCCAGTGAGCCAGTTTTAAAACCCATTTCAGTATCAGGTGTGTCAAAGGTAAATGACAAATCAGTTATCATACAGATATTTCTTATGTCCTATAGATGCATAAACTCTTCAGCTTATACTTCAATAAGTTCTGTGATTGTTTCTTTTTATTCCCAATGAATATTATCCATAGATAACGTTTTAGAGGATAGTAGGAAGGTCTTTGAAGATGTACATGCAGATTTTTGTGACATCAGAAAAATCCTGTTGAAATTCCAGGAATGGAAAGAGAAGCTTCCTGACTCTTACTGTGATGCTTACATCAGTTTCTGCCTGCCTAAGCTATTAAATCCATTGATCAGAATTCAATTAATGAATTGGAATCCTCTTGAGGTAGGTGCACCAGCTGACTTTGTTTTCTTCAAAAATGGTACACGTGTTTGTGTATTAATATGAAAATGAAGATGTTTTTTCTATACATAGCACAGTGCATTAGAAATGAAGAGAAAGATACTGTGTTGGTCTCAGAAATTGAAGCATGTGGTTGGAATCTTCTTAACTTTCTCCTTTCCCTTTACGTCCAGACCCTTTTGCAATGCCCCATGTAAAAAGAATTCTTCTCCTGAGTTCTTTGAAAAGGCACTTTAAAAATCCCACCCTTTAAGTTTCACCTTTAAATGTAGTTTTCCTGATTGCCATTTTGGCCTGTTCAGCGGAGAGGGTGGATCTGACATTAAGTGGGAATCTGTGGTATCATTGCATGGACCTTTTCTTTTAAACCTGACAAGTTGAAAAACTAACAGGAATGGTCTTTCGGCAGAATTTTGTGGAGTTGGAAGAGATGCCCTGGTTCAAAGCTATAGAAGAATTCAGTGATGCCAAAATCGTATCTGAATCAAAAAGGGATGATGATCCTGATCAAGAAGTTTTGCCTAGAGTGATTGAAAAAACTATTCTTCCAAAAATTGCAGGTATAGTGAGACTGTCTTGAAAATGTTCATTGCAGCTAGGCAATCAAACCTTAAATAAAAGTGATAGCTTTCAAATAATGTTAGTTATATAATGGTACTCCAGGATGTAGTGATTACATAGCCTTGCTCTGTGGGACTAAAGCAACCACTTTGTAAGATTGAGAGAGGCTTGGCTTTTTACATGTTTGCTTCTGTTACGTTGCAATGCCTTGAACTAGAGCAGACACGTACTTGCATATTGTGGTTGAAATGAATTTCCTTATTTTCCAGCATTTGTGAAGAGTGTGTGGGATCCTTTATCTACTTCACAGACAAAGAATCTTGTACAGCTTTGCAAGAACATATTTGCGAAACAAATAAATAAATGCAGCCAAGCAAAAGAGGTAACAAAAAAGCTCTTCATCCACTTCATCCACTCTGTGTGCTTTCTGTGCATGCTCCTAGGAGTGCTGTCCTCAGGTTGTTTGGTTCTGATTACTTGTTTGTTCTGACGAGCTCTCTGATGCTCTCCTTATTGAAGGTGGTGGGAGACAGGATGCTCTTAAGGCAGAAATTAGCTCCTGTCCTAGAAAAATTCTGCCTGTGCCTACCAAGAAGCTGATTGTAGATCTAATTATGCTTTGCTGCAATAGCACTGGTTAGAATTTAGAATTGCATTTCATTATCTTTCCAAATTTGAGCTTTACATGTTTATAATGCTCCAGTGGTCAACTCCTTAAGCTTTTATTTATAAAGTAGATATAGAATTTTAAGATTTGAAAATCCCTAAAGGTTAATTAACTGGCTAGGAGAAAGGCTACCTTGTAATCTTAGCAATCTTTTAGTAACTACTTTTATACCCATAGTCACTCTAGCATGCCCTTCTTCAGCCTGATTCCAGTTTTATTCTGCTGTAAATCTGGAGGTTTATCTAGTGTAAAACTGGTGAAATGGAATGGATGTTTAGGCCCTGAGTATAAAAAGAAATAATCTTAAGAAAATCTTTATCCCTTCCAACTGAGCCTTCCAAAGGTGCTGATTTGAAACTATGACTTGAAGTCAAGTGGTACAGTTGATCTTAGCTGATATAGCAGTTGTACAGAAAGTAAACTAAACTTTAAAAAAGGTAGGTGGCAATCTGTGGCACCTAAAAGCATGTTGCCTAAAAACACATCCTAACCTAGCTATGGTGATTAAATACACTAGGTTAACACTATAGGTAATTACAGCTGTGATTTGCCTACTGGTTTTAGTACATTAATTCTCAGTGTGTTTTGTATACAAGTGGCAACTGTACTTATCTGTAACTAACATTACACTTCTAGATGAACAAAATAGCCAATGAAGTTGTTACAAATGGAAGAGGAAGTCTTTCTTGTGAGGACACAATAATAATTCTTTTTTAATAGGATTTGATGAACGTGGTTGTCCTACGAATGAAGAAATCTATAGAGGAAGATGTCTTTATTCCTCTGTATCCTAAAAGGTAAGCTGACTCTGGGAATCTTTTAAAAAAATAAAAGTTTAATTCCTCTACCCTTCTCCCCCACATGTATTGATGAAATATTGTAAACATCCGTTAACAGCTAATGGAACAAACATACCTTCTACTCTTTTATTGTGGGAGAGGTTATGAAGCCTTAGTCCTCTTCATGAACCCTTTCTAATAAGGGTAACTCCACTGACTTGATGCTTTTTTGCCCTTGTAACCAAAAGCTTTTCAATATATGAGATCTACAGTCTGGCTTTAGCATAGCAATTTATGTCTGAGGGCCTGTCTTAGTTCAGGTTGTCTGGTGTTGTGTACCTCTGTCCCCTGAATTCCTCCTGTTGTTCCAAAACCAGGCGTTTTATCATGGATGCTTATTACTGGGCACTATTTCAAAGATGGTAGTAAGTAGGAGTCTGGGAGATGTGGGTAAAGATACAACTAGGAGAGAAGCTTTGCTAAAGATGGGGTAGGATGCTTGGTTCTAAGCAGTTCTGTTTTGACACATATCCATGAAATGCAGACACAGGTGTTTCCAATTGGTAATTCTATTGGAAGTTAATTAATGGTTGTGGCTGTCACTGCTGAAACAATTCCAGAACTAACATTCATCAGTATCTAAGGGATCAATTGTCTGTTTATCTTCCTTTAAAAACAGACAAACAAAAAAATCCTTATTTTAACTTGTTTTTCTTCTTTCCATGACCAGCACCGTGGAAGACGGGTCATCACCGCATTCAAAGTTTCAAAACAGGCGGTTTTGGTCAGCTGTTAAGGTAGAGAAAATACATCTTTTTTTTTTTGTGTTTTCTTTGAAATTCATTTTATTGAAAAAATATTTTCAATATTTTTTCAGTATTTCAAAAATATTGAAAAAATAGTCAGGAAATAGATCTTCAGGCAAGTTTGGCTCCTGAGAGAATAAAACATTATTAGGATGGATAACTATTGTGTTTCTCAGGAAGGTGTGTTCTTGGGCGTTAAACTGAATGAAGGGAGATTTGGATTAGGCATAAGGAAAAAAATCTTCTCTGTGAGGGTGCTGAGGCGCTGGCACAGGTTGCCCAGAGAAGCTGTGGCTGCCCCATCCCTGGCAGTGTTCAAGGCCAGGTTGGACGGGGCTTGGAGCAACCTGGTCTAGTGAAGGGACATAATGTTCTCTCTATCTTACACAAAACTTTTGATGCTGTTTTAGCATACTTCCGGCCACCCAGTGTACATACTCTCTGTTTCTTCATTGCTGCAGCTGTTCTCCAATGTTCTTCTTTGGGATGGCATTGTACAAGAAGATACAGTCCGTGATTTGGGACTGAGCAAGCTGCTGAATCGTTACCTCCTTCTGAACCTCTTAAACACACCACCAGGGCTGGATAATACAGTAAAGTGTCACAAGGTAAAAGGTGACATGTACGTTGGAAGAGGGTGTATGCTAAAAGCTTTTATTTTGTTGTTGTTTTTATGAAGAGGGGTTGAAACTGAAGAGGAAATATTTAAAGATTTTAGAATTTAAACATAATTTAAAATTTAATTTTTTTTAATGACCTTGGTGCGTAAAAGCATTTTGGAGCAAATATTGGTCCATAGGTTCGTATGAATAACTGCTTGCAGGGATAATCAATCTTGGTTTCAATGAAAAAACGCATACTCCTGATAATAACTGAACCTGCCAAAAGATCCCTGTCAGAAGTGATGGGACTTGGTTATGTTGAAAGACTTTTCTTCTTACAAACTTTTTGTGTGAGCAGGTGGTTGCGTGTCTCCCGGAAAGATGGTTCCAAGATCTTGAAAGTGGATCAACCCTCCCTGAATTACAGAGCTTCTGCCAGTACTTGCTGCAGTGTGCCCGCACGCTGCACAAGAATAACCACAGGTAATAGATAAGGCTTTCCTGGGGATTCGGGCACTTCCTTGAATACTTTGTGTTAAATATTTCTTTAAATTCCTTAAGTCTCATGTATTTGACACTTTCAAGGTTGTTTTCTTTGCATATATACAAAAACAAAAGATGGAGTCCAGAATGTAAAGGAGTGGTTCTGCAGTTCTAGTTTAGTGTGACAGTTTGAGCTGGCAGTGTTGGGTACCGTTAGTGATCAGCGTAGCCAAGGTCACTTTATGACAAGCAGCTGAGGAGAGATATCTTACTCTTTTTTTAAGATGAATAAACAGAAAATGTGCTTAAGGCAGGTACATAAAAGTGCTGCAAGATAATTTTTTCTTGGTTTTTTTTGTAGTGACGAAACAAAAGAAGTTCTCCTCTTGCTGGTCAAAGTCAAAGCTCTGCATGTTGTTGAAGGCTTCATTGAAGAGTATGAACTTGAACACCTTAAATCAATGATTGGGAAATAGAAAATCGTGAAGGACCATTACTGAAACAAGCCCGCTAGTTGCACTAAACCAGCTTTAATATGAAATTTCATTAGTGAATCCTGCCCACTCCAAGATGTAGTGGTAATCGCTGTCTTACTGTTAAATGCTTCAGGTGTCTTTTCCAAATGTCTTCTACTGCCATCTACTCTTAGGTTAAGGAGTCCTTTTAGAAATTACAGTTGTCAAAGCAATGGTTCAGTCATTCTAAGATGTATGACAATGTTTTATTGCTTTATCCTTTTGGGAAGGATTCCTGGAAAGAGAGAAAGTGCCTGTACAGTTTGTCACTGCTCACCAGTAGACAACTTCATAAGCTATTTTCAGTGTTAATGGCTACATATCACTCTGACTCAGCATTGAGCTCTTCTCACTTGTGGTCCATAGTGATTTTGGGTAATGTCCAGCCATCCCTAGTGAAATAGAATTTGCCATGTTGCAGGGGTTTTGACCCTAACACAGGAAACAAGGGAAGTCAGTATGCAGTAAGGAGTGTGATGAGTGTTTGTTGATGGTGGTAAACGTGGCTTTAGCGAGGTAAGAACTTGCACAAGAGAACACCTGGGGAAGAGCAGACATGTAACGAAGACAGCATCTGATCTGTGTGGTCTTGTATTGGAGTGGTACAGATGGAGCTTGTGTGCCCACAGGCGGAGCTGTGGCACGTCCTGTTTTGTCAGGCTTTTAATTACAGATGCCTTGATGACAAGCACAAGAACCAAGTCAGTTACTTTCTAATAACTGAAGCTCTAGGAAAGCCTTTCTTTTGCTTCCCAGCAAGATCTACTGCCCTTTGCTTCATCATACCCTGATTAGATTTCTAATGTTGTATAACTTTGTATATTTGCATTCAATATTGTTAGATTATAACAAGGATGCTTTGTTGTAGAAACTGTAGTGCATCACTGACTCTGTATGGTTACTGTGACTGTATTTCTCCAAAATCTCCTGGGACTAGAATTTTAGTTCTTACAGACTTAATCCCTGTGATTTCTTTTGTGTGGTTTTTTTTTTTTTTTAAGTTAAAAATGTATTTTTGTAAAAACTGTTACCTGTAAATAGTTTGGGTCAGTGTTACAAACAAGGTGATTTTTAAAATGTTTTATTTTGATAAATGGAGTAAAAATATTTTGCTGTGTTAATGACTCCTACAATTCAGTTCTCTAACAGGTGACAGGAATGTTATTAGAAGCATAAAAAACCCCCAGGCACCATTAGCCTTCATTACCTCTAGGAGTTATGATTTGATGTTCCAATTCCTGCTTTCTAATAATGGTGAATTTCTGTTGCTTTTCCTCTCAGAATGCCAACAACATTGCAATGGGTCATCAGCAACCACCACCAGCTCCTGACCTTACTGCTTATCTTGTTCTTGTCCTATCCCAGCTGTTGCTCCTGAAGCAGCCAGCCTTGTGCTGTTACGAAAATCACAATTTAGCTCTGTAGATGGCTCTTTCTGGAAGAAAGGTCATGTGCAATGACTTGTAAGCACAGGAACGCAGTTTACACTTGAGCTCGGAACCCCTGGGTGCTTCTGCTCTGGATGTGTAATTTTGTGAAACCAGCTGTCCCAGTACCTGACACTCTGTGAGCATTTATCTTGAACCTTACACTAATTCACATGATTTAGCTTGAAGAGCATAGTCTGTCTCAGCTAATCTGGTTCAGCTCTTCAAAACTGGTCTCAGAGCATTTGTATTTGCTGCTCTGTTGGCAGAGCAGTAACACTTGTTTCAGAAACAGGAAACTTTTTTTAATGGGAAAACTAAACCGTGCTTATGCTGAGTGTCCAGTTGGCTCAGACATCTCTACTTCCCTGCTATAGCCCGCTGCTGAAGTCAAGCAGTTCTACAACTGGCCCCTCCCTACTCTGCAAAGAGAGAAGCAGCAGACGTGTTTGGAAGTGACAATGCAGCTAACGGGGCTGGGTGATACAAACCCACCTCTTGAACTGCAATTTAAAAAAGGAGCCAGGTTCAAGGCCAGGTAGGATGGGGCTTTGAGCAACTTGGTCTAGCGGAAGGTGTCCCTGCCTGGGGCAGGGGGTTGGAACTAGATGATCTTTAAGCTCCCTTCCACCTTAAACCATTCTGTAAGGCTCAGCAAAAGAAGTGGCTGTTTTCAGAAACACAAAGTCAGTGCTCAACCACGAGAGTCTGTACACTTTAAAACCTTCTGGAAAGGTTAACTTTATTGCTTTTATTGCTTATATGGCCTATGCATATAAAAAAAACCCCCAACTTGACAACCAATAATCTAAAGAGTAAATTCAAAGTAAATATTAAATTTCTCCATAATTCCTAGTGTGCAAAAGCCATTATTATTTTTTAAGCTCTTCGCTCACTTCTTTCCAAATTTTTTCCTCTATTTTTGAAGTATCATATTCTCGCAGCATATCAAACTCTAGCCAGGGCTTGCTCCACTTCTTTGCTTCTTTCATTGTTTTCTCAGGTAGCTCAAACTTTATTCCTTTTATGTTGAATTGTGGCCTTTCCCACCGTTTTGACCACGGTTTAGGTTTCATTCGTACCTGCAGCTAGGGTGAAAGATTAACAAATAAATACATTTTTAAACAACCCAAAAGGTATTAAAGTAATCACAATTTTGACTGTGAGCTTAGCAAAAGGTGAGACAAGCACTGCTCTAACAAGGAAATAAGAGAAAACAGACCAGTTTATCAGTGTTAAGGAACTACTACTTTACTCTGTTAGCCGAAAGGGAATTTTTTTTTGTGTCTACATGACTGTTGTCTTAGTATCTTGTGAAGATTTTTAATTAACAATCTTGATTTATTTATACAGGCTTTAAATTGACACATTAAGTAAAATTAAATCATCTTTTCAAGTTCTGCTCCTTATTAAGGAAAAAGAAGAATAGCCTGACTGGGAAAGGGAAGAATGATCACTCTCAGCTACTGAATTACCAGACAACACTCTTTAACAGGCTCTGCTGGTTTCTGGCTCTTCTCCCAGAATGCAGATTTTAGTTGTCTCTTCCAGTCTTACCTTCCTTCTGGACACCTCGCGCTTCCAAGTCCACAACCACATTACCACTAACATTTCTGTAAGAAGAGCTTTCCTCTCTGCACTGTGTTATGTAGAGGCAGGTGGAGGCCACCACTCCCTGCGTATCTTCAAAATTAACTATGCAGGATGGCAGGTATTCACATTTTCAACATTCTTTCACTACAGAAATGGCATAAAGACTCACCTTATTTTGTATACTTTTGTCACCCTGGTAACCTACATAGCACAGAGCTGTTTAACAGCCTGCCAGGCTAGCAGTCAGATATGAAAGTTACCTAAATGATCCTCCACTTTCCCTCTGAAATACGTGGCTCTTACCTTGTTTACAGGGATTTCTTCATGGGCCAAACGAGACACAGGTTTCATATTCATATCAAATGTACTATATTCAGGGAGAGCATCTCGCAGGTACATCAGGTTGTCATCCAGCCTCTTTTCCAGCTTTAGAACCTCTATCGACTGGATTCGAGGACTGTACAGTTCATAACGTATTTCAACACCTTGGAGAGAGAAAGTCTGGCTTACTCAAAAAAATTCATTAGAAATATTAACACCAAATGGGTATTCAGTGTTACACATTCCTATATTATTCAAGAACTGCTTTTTACTTATCAGAAAATTAAACATACAGCGCTATGTGCACGTGTGATTGTGTATGTGCATTGTGTCTGCACAGGCAAATGCCAATTTCCAAGTCAAGTCTTTGATAACAGAATGTTCTAAGAGACATGGGTGGCTTGGATTTAAGTAAGATGAGCTTGGGTTTCAAACTTTACTTCCTTTTGGTTACAATGGCTGTTACTTTTTAGCTCACTGTATGTGTAGTGTATATAAAGAGACACCCATCCCTTTCATATTTGGTCTCAGAGCATCAGTATTTGCCCTGCCCCCCATTTTGCATAAACCAGAATATGAACCTGTTAATAAGTGTTGCTAATCTGTTGCTTGTTAAACAGTTCACGTTCATGCAAATACACAGCGCTCAAACAGGGCTAGTATTTGCCTGGCTAGCAGAAGACTACCCAGGCTCAAATATAAGCACAACCATAGGGGGATTGCCTTCAGTCTTTCAGAACACAGATAGATAAATCACTAAATATAGACACAAAACTTACTAGGCAGCTCCATGCCTTCAATTATACAGTACATCAAGATCTCTCTGTGTACACTTTTAAACTTGCAGTATCCTTAGTAGGTAGATGATGATTTCACTTTCATCTACCGTCATCCTCTCCACAGACTAAATTTCTACACCAGATATTGCTTCACATACAACTCCAACATTTTTTTGCCTTAACTTTTCTAGCATAAGTAGTAATGGTAGGACAAGGGGAATGGCTTTAAACTGAAAGAGATTTAGATTAAATCTTAGGCAGAAGTTCTTCCCTGGGAGGGTGCTCAGAGAAGCTGTGGCTGCCCCATCCCTGGCAGTGTTCAAGGCCAGGTTGGACGGGGCTTGGAGCAACCTAGTCTAGTGGAAGGTGTCCCTGCCCATGGCAGGTCAAAACCCACCTTGATCTTCTATAACATTCCGAAGAACAAAGGTAGCACCAAGTCCTTTTCCCCCTCTTTGAATGCAGATGCCTACAAACCGGTTGGTTTTGTTATTGGCATACGGATCTGCAGTAGTAACAGCAAGGATGCTGCCTGCCAAAAAACAATACATGAAAATAAATAAGACTGTTCAAATACATACATACCAAAACATGGGAAGAGAGTCAGACAAAGCGCATGCATTCAGGTACATTCTGAAAATGTTTTATTTTCCTTGAAAACTGCCAGAAACAGAATAAACTTCTAACATGCCCTGACTTCATGTATGTTAAAGTGATTCTGCAGGTTAACTATGAAGCTTCTTCACCTTTGCACCTTCCCCTTTATCATGTACTTTTGACTATCCAAATTGAATACAAAGAATGTATTTTCCTTTCCTGAGCCTTACTGGTAAACCATATGCTGAAGTGCCAGGATTGAAAAAAGATGTAAGAAACTCATCAGTATTATATCTTTAATGGAAAACAGATGTAAAGATGAAATTACAATGCAAAGTAGTATGTACTGGAACGCATACTAGTTGATCTAACACACCTGACACTGTGATGTTCATGCTATTTAACAACATCTGACCACACTTTTTACACCCACCCCCCCCCCCAAACACTGATGAAATTATGAAAGTTTTAGTGCTGTTTGTTACTCACCAACATAGAACTCGGGGATGTTGAAGACTTTTCTTCTCTGTATCATATCCTTCCTTTCTATATAGAATTTAAAAGGATCTGTTCTCCCTCTGGGAGGTATAAATTCAGGGCTCAGGAACCTAGAAGAAAATTCAAACTTTTAAAAGTATGAACCAAAAGCATTTGCATAAAAAGTACCAGGGAAGTTCAAGTATTTGGCCTAAAAATTAGCCACCTGTTAACCACTGATAGCAGCTGCCTTTTCAGAGATATGAGCTGCAGTTCAGGAAGTTACCAATTTTATTGTGAGGTTTTGTTGTTGGGGTGGTTTTTTTGTTCACTTGTTTCATTCTTCTAAACAATTTTTCAAAACCAATAACAAATGCTGGTCTTCATCAGTTGACTGAAAGAGCTGAAGTTCAGTTACTGCTGTCACAGCTAAGGAATAGGTTATGTCACTGTTTAATTGTCATTCATGTGCCAGAACACTATTTAATGACGTTATAGTAACAGATATAGAACAATGTATTACCAGCTTTTACAAACCAATTCTACAGCAGACAGCACATAAATGTTCTTTTGTGTTAGAGAGGCTTAAAGGGACTCTTAAAACTACTTTCTGCTCCAATAAATTAAACCATGCCAAGGAATTTCCTCATGCCCTGGAACTCAAGTGCTGAGCTGAAGGCACACATCCTGACATGGTACTGGCCTGGGCCAAGGACTGTTTCCAACAGACCGTTTGGATGTGGTCACTCTGGTTTGGAAGGTAAGACTGCTTGGCCTCAGGGCTCAAGAATGAAGCTGGACACATCTAATTCACCAGCACAGATGTATCTTAAAAGTTCTGGATCTGGCCAGGAGAAAAGTGCCCAACACAGAAAAGGAGGACAAATGCAAATCTGCCTTACAAACCCTACAGGGGCTGCAGGGGGGGAGCAAAGGGCAATGTGTGTGGCAGCGCACAGGTTGTGGTTGGTGCTGCTGCCTAAACAACTTCAACCCTACTCATGATCTTCAAGGCTGCACAATCCTGGGAGAATAAAACATAATTTAAATGTGGCTGCCTGTCCTGCCACATCACACCCTGCGTTTCCCACAAGAGCCACACAGACTCTTCACTTCCTAAAGATGTTTCCATAAGCAGATCTTAAGACAGAGGGAAAATTTTTACAGTCTGATTTTTAACGCCTTCCCCACTCCTATACTGCCTACATGCTACGGGGTAGGTTTTTTTTGGGGCGAGAGGGGAAGATGACCAATAAAGTACTACCACTCTCCTTCCAGACACAGCTCTGCAGTTTTAACCACGGTGCCATTTAAAGCAACGCAAACGGGCTGAGGTGAAAACCAAACCACTCAGAACAAGAGATGCCTCGGGAGGGTTACCACTGACATCAGCTCCATTTCACAAACAGCAGCAGCTCACAGCTGATCTCAACGGCTAAGGCAAAGGCTGACACAGGACCCACGTCCCTGCTGCTATATGGAATACTGATGGGATGCATGCCTTTAGCAGAACCGCACACATTAACCCAAATCTGCAAAAGTGGTTATGCTACACAGTTTATGTTTCACAGCTTTCAGGAACTCTAGAACACAGCATTTTAAAGTGTTCTAAAACACGTTTCAACACAAACGGTCTTTATTACAAGTCTGAACATGCTTTTTGTGTAGGAGCACCCTGGAGGTTTAGGGAGCCGGTCACACGAGTCCAGCTCCCGCAGAACACGCGCCCTGCGGCATGCAGCAGGACCCCCCCTACCTCCTCTCCTCTTGCTGCTTCTGCTTGTCAACAATGACGGGCTTTGGAGGCGGCTGAAATTTTGCCGGCTTTCCATCGCTGTCCGTTCGACACCCCGAGGAAGAAAAACACCCTGTGAAAAATAAAACACTATCAAACTCCGTGTTCTCAAGTCGAGCCGCCCCAACAGCCGCGCAGTTCCAGTCCCGCTCCCGCAGGCCCGCGGCACCGCCACCCGGCCCCGCTCTCCGGCACACGGAGGGACAGGGGCAGGGGCAGGCCGCGGGCGGGCGGGCAGCGGGGTAGGGGGCGCGGCGGGTGCTCACTGCGGGACAAGGCGACCCGAACCGCGGCGCTCCGCGGCACCAGCCTCCCGCAGGCGGCTGCCATGACAGCTGCGGCCGCTGCTGGCCCCATGGCGCATGCGCGCGGCGCCGCTATGGCGAGCGCAGGCGGACAAACTGTCCCCGAGCGAGAAGCGCAGCTGTGGCCGCGCCGCTGCCCGCGGCGAGGTGTGGGGACGGACACGTCTCGGCTCCTGCAGGGCTTTCCCACCCCGACACCGGGCTGCGGGGCGGGCCGGCTCCTACGCGGGGAGGATTTCTGGGTGGGGGAGAAGTGTTCAAAGCCAGGTTGGACGGGGCTTGGAGCAATCTGGTCTAGTGGAAGGTGTCCCTGCCCATGGCAGGGGGTTGGAACTGCATGAGCTTTAAGGTCCCTTCCGACCCAAATCAGGCTGTGATTCTATGACCAAAAGGAGGACCAGAGAGCACCGCAGCCCTGAATCAGCCATGGAAGGGGAGGGCGGCAGTGCTGTGGTGGTGGGTTGCACTGCTGGAGCTGCCAGTGTGTCCCCGGGCTAACAGCGTCAGCGGGAACACAATGCAGGCACGCCCGAAGTAGTTCCTTGAGACATTGGCGGGCTCCAACACGGTTCATTAGTGCTGGTTTTGATGTGTGCAAGTGGTTATATGGTGTCCAGAAACCAGGTCTTGTGTGTTTTCGTGATAGAAAAGCTCAGCTAGTATTTTTCTAGGCTGGTGTTATCACTGTCTATAATTCAGACAACCTGCAGTCCCAGTGCGTTTACCATTGCTAGCTTAGAAATTGTGGTATACATTAGTGTTATGGAGCTACTTTTAGTATGTATCATGAGGGAAGAGGTGGGGTGGTCATGAGGGATGAGGGGAGATCATGAGGGGGCAGGAGGGGCGGGCAGGAGGGGCAGCCATGAGGGATGAGGGGAAATTGTGAGGAGACAGGAAGGGTGGCTGTGAGGGGTGAGGGGAGTACATGAGGGGAGAGCATGAGGGGTGAGGTGGGGTGGTAATGAGGAGAGATCATGAGGGGACAGGAGGGGCGACCATGAGGGGAAATTGTGAGGGGAGATCGTGAGGTGAGAGCAGGGGCTGCCATGGGCCGTGAGGTAACGGTTGTGCTCGATGATCCTAAAGGTCTTTTCCAACCTGGTTGATTCTGTGATTCTATGTGTGCTTCTGCCAGATTTCCGCAGGTATCAGTAGCAGTCTGGATTCAATTAGCGGCTACACAGGCAGGAGAAAAGTGAGGCTTAAATGCAGAGTGTGGAGCTATAAATAATGCCTCACTGTTTAAACTGCAGGGATTCACTTCAAAATATGCCTAACCTCATCAACTAATTATATCAATCGTGTTGCCTGTGATGTTCGCCGAGCCCCGTGTATTGGTGGCAGCTGATTCTGTAGCCTGCCTGAGCCCCGACATTAACAGGAGTTATTTTGTAGTTTGTGATCAGCTCTTTGGTTATTTAACTGCGCTTTAGAAGATGATAGGGTGTGCAGAAGACAAGTCGCAGTATGTCTTGGTAATAATCGGGGCATGGATAGGACACAAGAGGGCACTCTGACCCTTAAAATACCAAAAACTCGCCAACATCGAGGCACCACTTGAAGCAAAGGCTCCTTCTCAAGATTGTTCTTTTTCTTTTTTTTTTTTTTTTAAAGTTCTTGTCACTACCTAAACACTATGAAAAGGGCAGAAGAATGTATCCTACAGGGATGAGAAATAGAGCATATGGGGTAATTCCAGTAACTTCATGGTGATCAAGGAGGTCCCAAAACTGCTGTAAGGAAACATTTGATTTACAACTTGGAAAACTGTGAATTTGTGGCTCACAACTGTCTTTGAAGAAGAGAGTTGGGCGCTTTGGTGTAAGGAAGCCATTTACAACTCCCTGGCTGACCACTGCTGATTTCAGCCTAACAAGACCATCTTGACAGCCTGGAACTGCACTGAGCTCAGGGCTTCCCAAGTTACCGACAGGGAACCTCACTTCACTTGAGGTGCCCTACAGGGCCCAGAACCTTGCCCCTCACTGTGTGTCTAGTTCCTGTGTGGCCTGTTGAAGCACCCTGGTATCAAGGCACTGTTGATTTGCTTGGGTAAGCTAGTCAGGTATGCCCCAGCTTTCCATGCTTATGAAGCACAAGTGCAGGTTATTGAGGTAAACTAGCAGACAGCATTGCACTGAGAGATCGGGTTCACTCAATTATCCAGCTGGATGTGCTTCCATCTCCAGCCTATTTGAAAACCAAATCTCTTTTAGAATGGGCAACGTATTCTCTCTCAGGTCACCAGTATAACTGATGTCTCTTGGATGTATGTAGAAACACAATTCCTAGCTAAAGACTTCATTGAATGGTGGTTCTCCTCATTAAGGGAAAAAAAGCTGATGTTTAGGGACTACCCTGGGATGAAGGAGACCTGCCGTGTGTTTTGCTCCACCCTTTCTTTGTGACTCTGAGTCGGTTTGTTTTCTATGCTTAAGCTCAACTTTGTTGTAAGCAAAGCCTGAAGAACAGACCTTCTCAGACCATATGCTGCGTTTTGCCAGATAGGGAAAGGGTATATATTTCTCATGCGGAGATGCTCAACAGGCTGTTGGCTCAGAACGAGTTCAAAGACAGCTGCTTCAGATCTAGGACACACCTGGGTTCATAGGACACTGAGTGTGAGGTAAGAAACCCCAAAAATTGTTACCAACATTGGGGCAGGACTCTTGCTCTAAGTTGTGTGAACATTGGCAGGCTGCTTCCTGGCTTGAGCTGCCTTGTCTGCCTGCATCTAACTCATGGGACGCTCATGTCCCCATGAAGCCAGGGATGCAGTGCTTCAGTCCCGATATAGATGTGTGCATCAGCCTCTGCAGCACCAGAATAAGGGCTGTCAATATCACCATCTGAAACAGTCTGTACTGCAGTCTGAAATCCCACAGATTTCTTCCTAAACACCTAAGGCCGCATTGCAGCAACCCCAACACAGCTGTCTGTGGAGTGTCAGAAGGTGTGAGGAAGGGAGTGAATTTTCATGTTGCCCAAGGGAACTTGGATGTCTTTTTAGAGGAAACACAGGAGAAGATGGTAACACCTGCTCTTATTGTTATTATATCTCTAAACAGAAAGAGGGGCTGAGCTGCTCTGGAGATGTAGTTTGTTGTGCATTCAGGGTTAAGAAGAGGCAGTTGGATGTCCCCAGATTCCAAAAGAAATGGGGCTGGCTCATAGAGGGCCTTCCCCACCACATCCTCATCTGGGTGTGCAGAAAACCCTTGTGGTCATCTCTTTCATGAATGGGAATAAGCATTGGCTCAATACAGACCTCAAGTCTTGCCACAGTTTGTTTTCAGTTGGATTTGGAAACGGAAACATTGCTTTTGATAATTCTTTTTTTTTTTTTTTTAATGTTACTTTGGCATTTGTTAGCTCAGGAGTGAAGCTCCTTCCCCTGACATTTATGCAACAGTGTGGCACAAATGCATCTCTTATTCTCTTGCTTCTGTTTTGTGGGTTTGTACAGTTGTAACACCAGGGACATAGCCTGGAAGTGATCCTTGCTTACAGAGGCATCACTCAAATGTCAGAGTGGGAGGAAGAAGGTCTATGGGGTGAATTCCCTCAAGCATTCAATATACCCTTACTGCTAGGAGATGTTGGGCTTCTGAGGGTCTCCTGAGATGCTTTTCCAGTGGAGGAATGGAGGCCCAAGGAAGCTAACTGGAAGGACAAGGACAGACTCTAATGTGCAGTAGCTCCACTGCTCCATGGCTTGCATGGTGACATCTTCCCGAGAAAAGCATCCCAGAGTCTGCTTTTGTCCTAGCCAGGTCGTGCCCTTTACAGAACAACCATCAAGCCAGTCGTAGTTGCTGTAGCCTTACCAGTGGCTGGTGGAACAGACATAGCTCCCTTTGGACTGAGCAGCCATGTATATCACACAGTCCAGGAGTATCTGAATCCTTCAGGCTCTCTTGCAAAACCAGGTCTGCACAGGCACAAGGCAGTGCCTGGATTCCCCTGGGTCCTATTTATCCCAGGTATCAAACCAGCTCTATAAACTATGCTATAAAGTTTTGATTATAGTGGATTTTATTAGAATATTTAAACAACCTGATGGTGGCTCTAGTCTTTCTGGAAGCTTCCCTTTAATGAGACATGAGTTGTTAGTTTAATGTGAGTTGACCTTGCTGAAACTTAGTAATTGGAGATATCCCAAAATGTTGCTTAAAATAACCTAAGGTGCCAGACCCTTCTGGCTTGAACAGCTGTTCATTAAGGTGGCCATCAAGCATCCACAATTGCATTTTCTACCTTACTGTAGAGCAAGCGAAGAGGAGGAGATCTGTTCTGCAGACACAGCATCCTAGCACTGTACTTGGAAAAGTGATGGACTGGAAAATCTTCAGCTCACTCTGTCAAAACACCCCCAGGCCTTCATTGTTTTGGAGCGTACATCCTGTTGGAGCCACGTGTGTGCAGTTAACCCTGCCAGACCAACTGCAGGTTCTCTCCTTTGCAATTGCTGGAGGAGTGATCACATCTACTCCCCTGAGCCTGAGTCTCCTGGAGGGCCTCTGGCAATGGGCATAAGCTTCCATGGCACATCACCAGTGTGTTCATGCACACCTATTTTCTTCTGTTTCCTTCTCCTTTTGTTGCATTCCTGCCTTGAAGCATAAATAATCATTGTATCACCTTTATGGGAGAAGAAAAAAAAGAGGTGTCAATGATTTCTCTCAGGGTGCAGGCGATATATGAAATATGAACTGGTCTGTTGGCAACTTTGCTAGTGCCTTGGTAGATACTGGCCCTATGTTCAGAGTCAGAAGTGTCTTTAAATTCCTCTTGGAATCTGTGTGGTTTTCAGATCATGGAGAATTTAAGATGTGACTGGCTTTGCAGCTTCTCTTGGGGTTTTGGCCCTTAGTTGTGTCGGCACTCAGTACTGAGTTCCCTGTCGGTGCCTGGCACCCTTACAGAGTACAGAAGGGACAGCAACACTGGCTTACTTTGGCATGTGTGAAACACTCCATTCTCCTAATTTTCTGATTGACTCAGACATTATTAAAAGAAATTGAATCTAATGTGGAAGCCAACGTTGAAATGAATCTGAAGTCTGCGTGGAAGACAGATACAGTGTTGCTTCAGAGGTTAAATGAGTCAGACATCCTGAGTTTGGAGGGGGTGAAGTGTGTGACAAGGTATGATTAAGTTCAGTAAAGAGTGTCAGAGGCCTTTCACTTATGCAGTGAATTCTTGGGTCTTCTTGAGTCCGATATGGGTCCAGATGCCGACAGGTGCCTGTGTCCCTGAGTTTCTATAGTGTAAGTGATGGAGGGTGGCTCTCTGGAGCCATTTTACAGAAAGCTGCACCAGAAACACCATCAAACAAATAACTCATTGACCAGTCCAGGCAGCATCTTCAGTACTTACATCAAACTGAAAGACAACTCTTGGGTTGGGAGCATCTGCCTCATTCCAGAAATTGGAGGTACTGTCCTTCAGAAACAGTCTGGAACATCTCAAAAACCTAAAGAGAGCACTGAGTTGAATGTCCCCATCTTGTTTCCTGAGATGCTAAATAAATTAATAAATAAATGAGGAGGGGGAAAAAAAAGGGGATTATGAAAGAAATCCCATTGATCTTGAAAGGCAAATGTAATCTAAAGACTGATGGGTGAACTCCCAGGTACCTTTACATTTCATAGAGTCAATATTTGTTCTTTCTCTATTTATAACCCCATTACTCTCTCTAGGTGGGCAGGAGATTTCAGAAGGGGACCATTTGTTCTTCTTGATTAATGCATTAATGCTAGTGGTTTGTCATAGTAAATTATACCTATTATCACAACCTGCTCATGCAGAAGAAAAGGCAAGACAAAAAATTATGATCAAATTGCTCTAAGTCACAGCTTCTCATAGTTTTAAACAAAGCAATCCAACTTCTGCTATTCATTACTGTATGAACAGTGACTAAACTGAGAAGAAAATGAGATCCAATATCCTTTGTTTTGCAAAAATGTTTTAGAAATCATAACCTTGTTTTCCACTACACTGCTTCAACTGCATGCAGTATTATCACGTGAAGATAGGTGGGAGAGAGAAACTGCTGCTTTGTTTTATACCTGATATATCTAATCCAGCTTCCCCTGGATTCACAGCAGGGCTTTCACCTGGGAACTGGGCTTTGTGTCTCTGCCTCCTCCTCCACAGAAGCAGCAGTATCTATGGACACTGGCTTTCTAAACCAGCTGAAGAAGCCCTCAGCTCTTCTAAGTATTCATAACGCCATTTGCGGCAATCTTCTTTTGGTGAAAAACAAACTGCCTCATATCAGCAATTAGAACTGGGACTCCTTTTAATGAACTCAGCTGACCTTTCTTTAATGTCAGAAAGTACATTTTGCAGAGGGATGCTTATGTGGAGGCAGCTAGTGTGCTCTGTCGAGGTAGATTCAGTGAGCTGAAAAGAGATTATTTTACCTGTCACTGCAGGGAAGAAGGTGGTTTGCCTAGTTATGTGCATCCAAGATGGGGTTGGCAAGTGAAGCGAGAAATTACCACCAGTGTTGTAATAAATAGAAAAGATTCTCCATGGGCAACGGCATCTCGGGTTGAGAATGACTAGGGAAGGGCTGTGCATGTAATAGCACCCAGGGGATAACTGAGGGAGCAGAGGACAAGCACCAGGGTGTTGGACAGGGGTAGGCTGGGAGGGTGTTGCTGGCTTGTCAATCTGTTGCGAATTACAGGTCCAGCAAAAATGGAAAAGGTGTTGGAAGCTCTGTGGGCTTTAGTCCCTTTTTATCTCAGCTGAGGTGTTTCTGAGGCAAGTTACTTGTGTACATAAATGCCACATTTCATACCAGTCTTATGTAGTTCCCCGGTGATTGCAACCACTAAGTTTATGATTAGCATACGCACACAGCTCTGCGTGTAATGCTGCTGCCAGTCCAGACAGTGCCTAGCGGTGTGAACTCAGACATCTGCAAAGCTCTTGTAAGCCACTATATAGTCTCCTTCCTTCCTCTGCATTCTTTGTAGCTTACTTTGGTCCAGTAAGTATTGTTACTGCATTAGGTATCAGGGATGCGTCTTTAAGCCAGGTGCCCAGAGACAGTAAATGCAGTAGAGTATGAGCTTTCTGCAGTGGGAAGTGTCTCTTGCCCTAGAAGCAAGTTAGCTGGAGTTCCCTAATGCTAAGTGTTGTGGCTACAGAGTGCAAAGGTTTGAATGGCTTGAACTTCAATGCCATTGTAAGTTCCTTAAGCTGCTTTAGATGACGTAGTCCAGCACTGTCTGTAATGCCTAGCACACCTGGACTTCGTCACTGGACAGTCTCTTGAGATTGTTGTAAAACAAGTAATAGGCCATATTGTTGTCCTGAATACTTAAATGCAGGTGGAAGCATACAGTTACTCTTGAAAGAGTCCTTTCAAATAGAGAAGATTAAAAAAAAAAAGGCAAAGAAACTGTATTTTTAAGCACACGTGAGAGGAAAATGTAAACCCATTCTTTCTGCAAATGGCAGATCTAATCCATTGTTGAATTTGCACTGATGCAAATTTTACCCATTCAGCAGAAAGGCATTTCCTCTGATTCCCTTTGATTTCTCACCAGTTTGTGATCTGTAAGCCAGAGGTTTTTGTGTGATTTGCTGTCTGTACAAAAACAAGGAAATACCCTGTGCCCCTAGGCAATGATAAGCTTGAGGTGAAAGCTGATCTGTCTAAGTCATGCTGGAAAGAGATTTGCTGACTGTATGTTCCTCACATGTTCTTCAGCTTTGCCATCCATTAGGCCTATCCTTTAATAAAAGGAACATTAAAAAGTGTTAAGCTTCAGTGAAATCACTTGCCTGCAATCTAGAATTGTCCAAATCCATCCCAGATGTGAGGATGGAAGGGACAGAGGGAGATGGTTCACTCTCACAGGAGAAGACAGCTCTGGCCCTGAACTAGGGAAGCCAGTAAGGTTTTCTTCATTGGCTTCACCAGCTCGAACATGAGTGCATTCTGTGCTGAACACCCCTGTAGGAACGGTCTGTCCTGCTGACCTCTGTAGCACAGCAGGTAGAAGCCTAGGCTGTATGTAGCTGTGCTGGAGTCTGGAGGTGGACTGCAGAATGCACTCTCATTCCTGGGCAGCTGTAATCAGGCTTGCCTAGGTAGCAAGATGGAGAAGACAGTAACGGTCTGATCTGGGTCCTGGGTTATTTATTCACTCCTTAGCCCATGCCACTGTGTCTTCACCATGACTATTAAGAACTTCTGAAACACTGGTGGGCCTCTTAGCACACATCATCTGGCCATGTTCATGCTATCAAACTCCGAAGCAGGATTCCTTCCTGGCTGTTGGGAATGGCCAAAGTTCCTGCTGACCCCCAAGCCATGCTCAGGAACTGCCTGGATGGACAGTTGGTAGGGAAAGAGAAAATAAAAGAGAAAAATATAGTGGAGATCAAGATTAAAAGGGGTCTGTAGCCTGAAGTGACTCTTGCCTGTGTAGCAGCAGGATGGAGACAATTCTCCCTTGGTTACCATAGGTGAGATAAGAGAAAACACATACTGCTCACACTGAACCAGCTGGGATGTCTCTGCTCTTCAAAGCAAAGACCATCTAGGTCAGGTGTAAAATTCAGCCTCTTATCTAACAAGCATTCCCAGAGAGCTACAGAATATACAAAAGGAAAGGTAGCAGTGGCACAAAAAATAATGCCAGTACATACCATCATCCAATTGATAGAGAAATCTTCCCAGGAAAACTGTTAGGAGAGAACAAATGAGTTGGGTCAAGTGGGAGAGTAGTTTCACATTACAGGTATAAGAAGACAGTATGCCTGCATAGCAAAAAAGTCTCAGAGAACAACATCCAAACAAGCAGGACAGATAAAACACAGGGGAAAGGAAGGATCCAATTTACAGCTGAGGAACTCTGATCCTTGAAATCCTTGTCCCTTGAAATTCTCATGTTACTCACAGTGGAGTACAAAGATGAAGTATAAAGATGACTACAAATCTCTGCAGTTCTAGTACCGTAATTAACCCGAGAACATTTTGTGCACAAGGCACCAACTGAACCCAATCAATCGGATACACTGGTTCCAGATAAAGCACCAGACTGTAGAGTATCCTCTAACACAGAGCATGCCATCACTGTACTAAGGAGAATGCCAGCTGAGAGAGGTTTCAACACCAATTACTCAGTGCAGACATGAGGAGAAAGTTCAGCTTTGTTGTGGATCACTCTGGAGTCTCCAAGTATTTTATTTTTGACATTTTTGCTCATGGGAGGATTTTGCATCACTCTGTACAACATCTCCCAGGCTTCTAGTGAGATAGATAAGAGCATCACTTGCAGCCTTTGCTCTAAATGGAAGTATGTTAAAGCAACACCCCTACTCCAAACCTGTCCCAGTATGAAGCAAAGTCCCCCTGGTTTTGTATTAGTTTTGTAAACTGGGGTGATTGAGTGACACAGAATGTGAAAACTTCAAAGGCTTATCGGTGTGAATATTCTGCACAGCTGTTGTGCAACATTGAATATGGAGACAGGGGAAGATCTTACTTGTGTGATACTCGGTGTTGTATTGCAAAACTGCATTATGAGAAGTCCTGTGCCTTCAAATTGGTGAAAGCAAACAGGGTTTACTTCCATGAGTAAACCCATCTCTTTCCATAAGACACTCCTAGGGGAAAGATTAAAAAACCAAAACAGAACAAAAAGCTGTACTGTGCTGGGAAGCTTTGCTGTTTTATGTTTGAAGGTCTGTCCACCCAGTTTAGATGGATTTCTATAGGCATAAATGCATATATACTTTGTCAATAATTTACGTTCATTTAGAAGGAGGCAATGTGGCCAAGTGAAAAAGCTCTAACTGAACTTAAAAATTAAAAGTACTTAATCTTTTTGCATCTCTGACAGTTCCCCCTGGCTGATCCTGAAAAAGTAGTGACCTCAAATGTATGACTCGGCTTTGCCCATGTGTGAAATGGCAGAATGCAATGGGGCTCTTTTGGAGAGTGCTTTGAGATCTTCTGGAAAACACAGTAAGAAGTAAGTAATGTTACTAGGGTTCAAGAAACAAGACTACTTCTAGCACACTCATGCAAATAAACCCGCTTGTGACTGTGTAAAACATGGCTTCAACCCTACAAATGGTTCTCTAGCTGAAACCTAATCCTGGTACAGCTCTTCTGCTGAAGAAGGGTTTAGCCAGCAAAGTAGGCATTAGTGGTGCAGGGTCAGAGACAAAGAGGAAAGCATTGCCAAAAATCAGCCCTAGAAGGAAGCAAGATCAGCTCTTACAGCATTAAACTGGAAGTCATCCTAACTGGGTCCATTCCTGATCACCATTTATAAACTGGGTGATGTTGGGGTGGCAAAATTGGATGACAGATTGCTTCACTGCTCACTCAGTGCGTCAGTTTCCCCAGTTGCAGTTGTACTTAACTGCTTTTAAAGCACTTTTTGGTAATTTGCATGCATGTTTCAGACATTACAGGTTTATGTGTAGCAGGAGAAGGAAAGGGTCTGCAGGAGAGAGGAATATGGGAGGGGAAAGAACATGCACTTAAGTATCATAGTGAAAAAGGAAGAGCGAGGTACAGTTGTTAAGCATCCTGGACTAAAGTTACACTGGGATTCAGGTGCCTAACTCATAGGTTAGCTTTGGCTGGAGAAGTACCCCAGGAGGTGGGACTTGTTTGTGTGCCTGTTTCTGGTTACTGCAGTGGAAGCTGAGATGTGCTGATCTCAGGCCTAGGCTCTGTGTACAGAACTAGGTGCTATGGATGTATTTGCTTCTTAAGCTGGACACGTAGACCCCATGTACTTTTTGCCATGATCAGGAAGTTATTAAAACCCAACTCAGGCACAAGGATCTGGGTGTTCCAGAGGGAAGAAGTGTTTTTAAGTACACCCAAATGCTGCATCTAAAAAAAGAATCAGTCATTCTCCATAGTTACTCTGTGGAGAGAAAGAGACCAAATAATCATTCCTCCAAGCTAAGATGTAATGCTGAACTTCATCGGTACTGGCTTACACCTGCTTGTGGGTGGCTCTAGGGACAAGGGATCCAAGAAATTGTGTATCATCATATGCATTATTACCTATCCCCAGGAGACATATTTGAAGGCATGGCTGGATTTCAAGGGCTGTTACTCCTAAAAACAAAGATCCATATTGGTGTCCCCTTGATTCATGTTTACCCCATGAGACTACCCATGACAGAAAGACCATCCTTTGTCTGTTCTGCAGCTGGGACAGGTGGCCTCTTTCTGTTTGAAAAACACAGCTGATGTTCCCACAAGCTCTAAGGAATAAGGGCATTATGGAGATGGGCTTTAACTGATTTGTCTGCTTCTCAAAGGCTGATACATATGTATTTATTTGTTTATTTATCGAGAGCTGCTTTCTGCTTTCCTTTCGGAAGGCATCTTTACAAAGTTGCTTAAAAACAAAGCCCTCACATGACACTGATGTAAACTTCCTCCCCACTGGTTTGACTGTATTAACAATAACCTAAAGGGCTGCTCGAGCACGCTTCCCATGTTTATCCTTAAACCCTTCGCCACCAGAGTTTTTTTTCTTCCTGGTATACTGAGTCAGCCAAACCTAATTACTGTTTAATCAGTAAAATCAACACCTGCTAACAGGGTGGGCTCTTCTCAGCAAATAGTGCTTCCCTTTTCCAGAGGGCTGATGAATTTCCAAGGGCCCTATTGTTTCTTTGTCCTGCTGATAAGCAGCTTTGACTGATAATCTGGTAATGGGTATGGTTATCTCATGCCTATAAGGCAAAAGTGGTGAATCTTCCCCTTAGCAAGGGCAGCAGAACTAGGTGAGACAAGAATTATACATAGATGCTAGGAGCCAATTGTCCTGTTCTTTTCTCTAAAACTTTAGTCAGCTCCTGAAAGCATGGGTCAAAGAAGTCTGGCATGCGGGATTAAAGTTTCTGGTGAATAAAGAGTAAGGCAGCCCATAGAAGTTCCTGGTCTTTGATCTTGTTTAAGCAGCCCTCTGGGAAAAGGTAAAGTGGCAGGATTGTCTGCAGATAGGAGGGACTGGGTCTATACAGAGCCTGCAGGACCTTAGGGTATGTCTATGCTGTCAGGTCAACCCAGAGCCAACACTCAAGAGGTGACTCATCTGCACCTGTGCTGTGGATCCTCAGTGTGTGAAGAGCTGTTTGTGGGAAGGAGGGTTGCTTAGATGCAATTCAGGCCAGACCAGCCTCTGCTTCATGTGGTCTGGGCAGATGGATCATGGACAGGATTCAAGCTCAGACTCAAGATTTCCCACACTACGCTCATCCTCAGTGTGGCTGCTTGGAACTTGAGCAAGAAGTGGCAATATGGACAGAAAGCAAATGCGACCATAGGGCTTACAGCTCCCTTTGGGAGGGATCACACAGATCATCCCAGGACAGATTTCTGGTGGAAACAGTGACTGTAGTAATCATGGCAGCACTCTTGAGAATGTCTTTCACATGTAACCTGACAGCCGGCCTGATTTTTGTCTCAGAACAGCTGAAACATTGTTAGAAATTTCAGCAAAGAAACTCTTTACAAGTGCACTCTGCTCTGAAAGAAAACAACCCAGGCCTTTGGGTTAAAGTCTCTTACACTTGTTTTCAGCTCTAAGGTGAATGTTCTTTGCAAGTTTCACTTAATTCCATGTGAATGAACAGGACAGAGGAGTAAAAACCAGTTGTGGTATTCCTCAGATGTTCCCATTTGGGTTATTTTTGCTGGATAGAAGATGCAGCTTTATTTAGCAGCTGTGCATGTGCCTGGTTCCATCTCCGCTTCCCTCAGCCCCACACAGTGCTGCTCCATAGGTTTGTGTATCTGTATATACAGGCTGCGAAGTGGCTGGTGTTGGTTTTGATGAAAACTTAGATGAAAACTATCCCCTGCTCTCTGCACTGACACTCAACCTCTGCTCTAGCCTAGGTATGTTGGTTATGTCCATTATTTATACGCAAACCTATGCCTGGGCTGCAGTTAATGCTGATGACCAAAGCCCAGGATCTCCTTCCTGAGACAACATGTCCAGGGAGAACAGGGTCCACCAGTCCAGTCCATCTCTGTGTCCCCAGAGCTCAGCTCAGTCCTTCCAAGTTAGCGTGGCTGGTTTGATGCTGCTGGGGTATGGATGAAGATGAGGCAGCATCAAGTACCAGGTAAGCTGGAGCTTTCCTTTAACTCTGCAGGGTGAGCGGTGCTTGAGTTAGCAGCTAGTTGCAAGTTAAAGTAATTGCTATGGAAGGAGACCGGTCTGCTGGGCCTGAACACCACAGGTTAAGACCTGCATGGATATCCTCATGCAGTCTGATGGAGGGGAGAGGGTCCAGTGGGATAGAGGGGGGCTGGCATGGCTGGCTGCTGCCAAAAGGAAGGAGGATTTTGGATATGTGGGCTGACACCAGTCCCATCCTGCAAGGAGGAGGGTTTGATCCCTGGGCCTGTGCAAAGTCTCCTCCACTGTAGGATCACTCTCAACAGTGGGCACAGCTGAAGAGTTGTCCTGTCACCAGCCTGGCAGGACACCACTGCTCACACTGATTTCAGCAGCTACAAATACCCATCACTCCAAAAATGCTTGTGAATCCAGACACTTCATTTTGGGCTGCCTCCTTTGAAAATACTGCCCATCCTTCTGTCTGTCTGTCTGCACCAGACAGACAAGATCCCTGGGTATCTAAACCCACAGCAGCTGGGCTTCTCCAAACCAGGTCCCCCCAGAACAGCCCCCCAGATTCTTCCCCTTAACAGCTTGTGATTCTGCTGCTGGACAGCTGCACAGTAACAGTCTGCAGCAAATTTGGGTGAAGCGATGGCTTTTAGGACCCTGGGACCTCCGCCAAGGCTCAGGTAGGTCTGGCTCATTCGTCAGCCTCCCTCAGCCGGGATTCATTCACTCCCAGGGATGTGTGTGTGTGTGTGCTGAGCGCCTTTCCTTCCCCGCTGCTTCTAAGCGATGGGACTAACGCTGTTCTCCGGGCAATGAGGAGTACTGGATTGGGGCGGAGAGCACTTTCTTTTTCTCTGGAAGAAAACAAGCCTTGAGGATACTTAAGGATGTGCTGCCCAGATGTGTCTCCCACCTCCACCTTCCTCGTAGGACTCATGTGCTTGACAGCTTTCAGCAACTTTGCAAAGACTTCTGCGGACTTCTCAGGTAGGGGAGAAGCGCTGATCCTTTCGTACACTGGACGGCTGCTTATGGATGGGAGCTCTTATTACAGTGTTCAGGAGCAGCTCAGGGAAAGTGGATGTGAGCAGATCTGGGGTAGTTAAGTGGGGAGTAATTTTAATCCTTTAAAAATAAGCTGATGAAAAGCATCTTCTGTAAGAGGATTTTGAGTTTGTTAAAAGCCTTTTTCAATAACCCTTCACAGAACTGTTTCAGCAGAGTTAGTCTGAGCAACTTTGGGAACAAGGAAGTGTTACCTTGTGTAAGTTTGCAGCAGGTTTTGTGTTGTATTTCTTTGCGGAGTGAAAAGAGCTAGGTTAGGAGACTGGGAAACTCTAGGATATAAATTAAAGCTAATGTAGCAAGACCCAATTATTTTATAACGGGCCAGATTCCCCTCCTTTTAACATACGGCTCCTAATTGTTGCAAAAGCCTCCTGAGCTGATGCATGCACAGAATGAATTATATTGAGCCTGTTTACTTAAGCCAGAAGTGTCTCATTTCTAAATAATTTCTGAATCTAAACCTGTTCACGGTGGTTGTTTTGAGTTGTGTGCAGCAGGTAAATACACAGCACTTTGAATGTAAGAAGTCCCATAGAAGTTTTGTAAGTATGTACAGCTGCCTCAGTCACTTTAAAGTTACATTTCTGCTTCTTTTTTCCTGTGGATATGCGTGTGGATCAGAGAATGTAACAGATCTTATTTTACATTTAAGCAGGGTTGATTGATTTGCTGGGAAATGCCTAGTGAGGGTCACTTTGCTTTTGGGATATCAGTTCTAATTTTGTGTCTTAGTGCGAAGAACTAGCCTGGCATATTTTTTAGGGGTGAGTTTCAAAACTCTTGTAGCGGATAAGAGCTTCTGATTATAGTTTGCTGATGAAAAAGTGTCATTTGCAAGAGCTGAATCTCACCGGACTTGGGATTCAACACATTGCAACCCTGCTGCTCGCTGCCTGAGAGTGCCTGTGTGCCTTGCAAGAGATTTGTGTTAGAAAGGAGGAGCGTGTGGTGAAGGTGGGGGAGAGTATATACAGTAGCCTAGAGTCTTAATGTAAATTGAAGGGGGCTGGCTTGCTTGTGATTCAGTCTCCTTTAGGGGCAGATCAGTCCTGGGTACTGCCATTCAAGGCAGATCTGCCTCTGAATGGAAACGACTGAGGCATCCCCCTGTTTCTTTCTAGTGTTTTTTTATCTTTTTGGCAATGAGCTTTCTCTGTGTTCCTCCTTACAAACAAATCAGTGCAGAAGGGGTGAATGGAGTGGGTATGACAGGAGCTAAAGCTTCAATAGGGAAAATACTGGTCCTTCTGAAATATAGATAAAGTTTATCTATAATCTGTCTATCAGCCAGGCCAAATTGCTAAGCGTTAAAATGCGCAAGTGTCCCAGAGTAAGGATGCTTTGCATTGTGTGTGTACAACATAGCCAGAGCAGTGGAAGCAAATTGATAAACTTTGTGATGCTGGCAGCTGGGGGGGCAGATGCTGTCCTCTTAAAAAAAATAGGTAAGAAGGTTGCTGATAACAAAATCATGTTTTCTGCAACATCTGACTGTACTGTCACACTCTGGGAGAAGGGGATTGGCTTAAAACCCTTGTGTATGTGCATGGCGAGGCTGAACTCTGAAGCAGGGTCTGTAATCCCAACAGCACAACCTTCCTTAAGTTTCCATAACTATTGAAATCTTCTGCCAGATCCAAGCTATGTTTCCTGATAGCAGGCTTGGCAAATGTCCCCAGTCTAGTTGGGCTGACTGTACCTTGCAGGACAGGAAACATGGTTTGCTACAGGAAAAGGCTGCACCCAGTGTGTAGCAACTCGAATATGGTTTTGTAAGTTCAGGAGCTGGGTAGCCACAAGATGAAGGGGGTGGGAAAAGGTATGGCATTTCCCAAATGACACATTATGCTTCCCAATACATTTTGCAAAGATCCCATTTGTCTCTCTCCAACGCTCAAGGGCATGCACCATGTGCCTCTCTGAAAGAGCAGTGGTCCAGGTAACGCTTCTTACCTGAAGGAGCACCTTGTTTGTTACTGTTACCCCTGTATATGAACTGTCAGCTGGCATGATGAATAGGAGGGTAACCTTTTTGTTTGTTGTACAGCCTTTGACTGTAATGGTTTCTGGCCACTTACTTGCATACTTTTTCTGTACTTCAGGGTGTTCTGGATTCTTCTCTGGTGTGGCTGGAATTGAGCAGGTGAACATCTTTGGGATAGCCTTATAGCTTTACCATACACCATCCCACCTAGAGGTGGTGCATCCAAAACATAAATTGTCTGCATTCCAATGAGATGAAAGGATTTGTATTGGTTATTGCTGCTGAAGAATGCAGGGCTTGCTGTGATCCCCTAGAGGTTTCTGTAGCAGTTTCGTTGCTGCCTACATGCTGCAGGGAGATGAGACAGCTCGTTGGGATGTAAGGGCTTTTCCAGGTTGCAGATAGTGCTGTCTAGAGAAAGCAGCTGATGCTCTTTGGAGAAGAATGTTTGGGGGCTTTTTAAACTCAATCCTATAGACTTTTGTTTAGCAAAAAAGCTTCTCTGGCTTCTCAGCTTGCTTCGTCTTGGCACTACCAGGGAGGTGCTGCTGTCAGTAATAGGTCATGGCCTTTTCATGGTGGGCCAGGCAGAGCGCATTGATCCAGCCCTGGAAAGAAACAGCTTAGGAATGGCCAGCGAGCTCTAACCAGATCACAGGAAGCGCTGATCTGACTCCCACACTGCAGCTATGCAGTAGGACTGACTGAAAGACTTACCAAGAATTGCACACCTAGCCAGGTCCCACTGCTCCCAGTGCTCTCCCACTGGCTGGCTCTTCAGAGTATGTGTCTCCTGGCTGCAGGAAGATTTCTTTCTTACATAGGTCACAGCAAGTCACCCTGAGAAGCCTCCCAGAAGTGTGGTGAACTGAGTCGGTCATGGGGAAGCCCAGGTAGAGCTAGTGAGAATCTCTGTTGTCTCTGCTCCCAGGCCACTGAGCACATGGTCTCACACTGTGTCTCCATCCCTCCTGTTTGAACAGCTCAAATGCCACAACGTTAACATGATGAGTGTGTGTCCTGCTGGGGACTGGTGCAATCTGAGATGTAAGAATTAAAATTCCTTTTAAGTGAAGTATTTGAACTATGTGAAGGGTTTTGAAGTTGTTTTCTTTAATAGTTCTTTAAACATTGGTGTTTGCAGGGGGATGAGAGAGTAGGAAGGGGGTCCTTGGGGAAAGAGAGTGGAGTTATCAGG
Source organism: Strigops habroptila (assembly GCF_004027225.2). Classification (NCBI taxonomy): domain Eukaryota; kingdom Metazoa; phylum Chordata; class Aves; order Psittaciformes; family Psittacidae; genus Strigops; species Strigops habroptila. The sequence continues at coordinate 56,070,222 of NC_044282.2, forward strand.
CACTTTGCAGCCACTTCTTAAGAAGGCCTGGACTTTTTCTCTGTGGCTGCTTGTAGTAGAGGCTCTTGATCTAATCTCATTCTGTGATCAGTTCTCGTGCTCAGGACTGTTTGAAGGCTTAGGACCTAGTGTCTTGATGTGTCACATACCCCTTATGTTCAAGGTGACGCTTGAAGACTGTGATGAGGTGTGGGGAAAGAGGTTGGTCTTTTGAATCTCTGTGCTTCAACTATAAACCCTTAATCCTAATCTCAGTCCCAGCAATGAACTCTCCAAAATCCTTGCTGGTTGATAAAAACTCACCTTTGTTTTAGCCCTTGTCTATTTGTGGTGGGAGTCCAAGACGAAGCAATATCCTTGCCCTGCCAGAGAAGCTATGCCATAGCTCCTCTGCGTAGGGCCTGGGAGGCAGTGTTCCACAGGCAGTGTGCAGAACTTGCCCTTTAGGAGGACTAGGTTAATGAAAATGGGGCCAAAATTAGTCTTTGGTACTATTTAAAATGCTTAATCAAAAGCTTAGTCACCAGCTATTGCTCATGTCCTGTGTGCTGTCTCTAGCTCAAGCATTGGGGTTCCTGTCTCTGAAGCTAAATCATGAAAACACATGTTGAATTCTGCTCTGCCAGCCAAGGTGACCATTTAATTTCCAGCTGCATACCTGCAGGTAATTAGGCTTATGTGGTTATGATGCCATGCTCCAATTCTCCTCAATAACTTTCCCATTCATTAGCTGATTTCAAGCATGTCAGACAGAAAGGTAGTGGCATTGGACTTATATGATTGCTGTGAGTTTCATGTTAATGGAGACACATCCCTTCACTACTGCTATGGTGCAGGAAAGGTTGTGCTATGAACTCCACTGTTCGTAAACATCAGAGAATCCACTGCAGGGACCTAGTGGATCTAAGCCAAAATCTTAGGGTTTTAGGCATGGAAAGAGCTTTGATGGAAGCTCCTGCCTTTTCTGACACAGAAGAACCCAGCTGCAGGACATAAAGCTGTAGGAATAACAGCTCCAGTTGTGCTGGTCCCCCTGGGCCTGCTTTAATATTTGTGTTCTTTGCACTGTATTTGGCACAAGCTGGATGTGAGCAGTGCTTTGCTTAAGGGAGCTGGTGCGGCATCGAGCCAGGTGAACACTGGTAATTCCCATTCACATCCTGCAGGTGAGCTCTGGGTAGCTTTTGGGACCTCTCCCTGAAGGCTCTATCTGTCTTGAAAGCATAAATATTTTTTTGTTTGTTTTGTTTTGCTGTTTTTTTCTGTCTTTTCCCCCAAAATGGCAGGTTTCAAGTGAAAGCTGCTTTTGCCACCTCCCTGCTAATTGGCTCAGCATGTTTGTTTGAGCTGATGAGGGCTGGAGTTGGGAGGGGAAAGGCACTTCTCCCTGATTGCATTTAATCAGTCCATAATAAAGGCAATTTGTTTGACAAGTCCATTCACCAAATTATCACCAAAATCTACATGCTAACAGCTTCTGAATGGCTAACAGCCCTGAATGGGTGGATGGTGTCAAGGGGGGTCCAAGATTTCCATGTGTTGAAAGCTGCAGCCTGTGAAAAGGGGATTTTCAAGAGAAAGGCAGATACAATTTCTTTTCCAGTGAGGTGGTGTAACTCAGTAATGAGGTTTGTGCTTTTGATCCCAAAGGCAAACAGACATGCTGTAGACTTCTTTTAAAGACTGGGCCAAACCCAGGCCACCTCCATACCTTCTCTTTGTGAAGGGGTCTGAGTGATGAGGTTGGGTGGACCTCAGGCTGCTGCTCGAAGAGGTCCTTGCCCCAGGCAATGTTTTCCTCCTCAGCTGGAGGTCATATCTGCCAACCCATCCATCACAGTTGTGTGGTGGGTTGAAGTTCGGCTTACTGAGGGAGGTCTGTGCTGGGGTAGAGAAGTTCTCTTTTGCAGAGGTGACAAAATCCAAAGCCTCATCAAAGCAAGTTAAAAAGCACTGTTGATCCCTTCTGGTAATGTTGTGGAGATGTGGCTGCATGGTGAGCTGTAGGGGATGGCTGGGTCTGGCTGCCGTGGCTGAGCAGTTCTAACAAAGGGGAGCTGCGCTGGCTTTGAGCCAGGTATGTCTATCTGTCAGTGGGAAGCAGTCTAAAGGCCTGAGAGAGCTAAGAGGTGTTGGAGGAGGAAATCAATGGGTGGGTGGTGTGTGTGTGTGTCTATTAAGACCATTCCGCTGTTGTTGAGTGAGGAGGAGAAGCAGGAGCAGCACAGAAGCTGGGGTTATTTTGGTGCTAGTTTGCCAGCAGGGATGCAGCTTTGTGGGCATCAAAACATCATATTAAACAAAGACATAATCATAGAATCACAGAATCCTAGGTTGGAAGGGACTTCTGAGGATCATCTGGTCCAGCCTTTCTTGGCAAAGCATGACCTAGACTAGATGTCTCAGTACTCTGCCCAGATTAATCTTAAAAGCATCCAGTGTTGGGGAGATTATTCCAATGGCTGATTGTTTTCATTGTGAAAAATTTTCCTCTTGTGTCCAATCGGGATCTCCCCAGGAGTAACTTGTACCCATTACCCCTCATCTTTTTTGCGACTCCTTGTAAAGAGGGAGATTCCATCTTTGTAGCGAGTGTCTGTGCACTCCTATCCTGAGGCCTGCTCCAGAAAACACCATGGATTTCCCAGCAGTTGTGATGATAATACTGTGAGGGAGAACTTGGCATTTCCTAACTCTTCAAATATTCAGCGTTTACTTTTACTGACAGCTGAGGGGACCAAACTGAGCTTCAGGAACAGAAACACATGTTTCCAATTCTGTTTGTTGTCCTCGGCTGTGACCAGAGGTGCTGCTGTTACTGCTTTGGAAAAACCAGCTGCAGGTCTGTATTTGTGGTGCCGGGGACAGGAGGCACTGTCAGGGATGGATGGATGGATGGATGGATGGATGGATGAGGGTTGCTCTGGGTGCCAGGATGCTTGTGAGGAGTCTGTGTGAAACCTCATGTAGGCAATGACTTCAACCTCAAGAGCCATATGTCTGCATCTGGCTCACACCATGTGGAAATGTACTGTTGTAGCATCAGAGCTGTCAGCAAGAGCCAAGAGACCTCAGGGATCGCAGCGTCTGTGTGACGATTGGCAATGTTGATATAGTATCTACTAATTGCCGTGGCCCAGAAACTGATCCATGGATGCAAACTTGTCAGTACCAGGAACACTTGATCTCCTTAGTATTATTAACAAACAAACCCCGAAAAACTCACTGTGGTAATTTTAATCACTTCAAAGTATCTCCGGTTATCAGTACCCACTAGATGCACACTGTATTTGAGGAATATGTCCTTGCAGCATTCTTCCTATGCCTACCTGTTTGTCTGTTCTCTTATGTCTGTGTGTTGTTAGGGATACAGATGCTGCAGATTTAACAAAAGCAACTATTTATGTCTTCAGGTAACAATTGGTCCCTGACTTAAGACTCTGTGAAAGCAGATTTTGTATAACACAAACAGTTTGGTCGATTGAAAAAAAAAAAGTATCCTTTCTCAACTTATATTTAGAAGCTAAAATAATAATTTAAGCTGGGGGGTGGGGGGGGCAGAGTAAGCTCAGTCTCTGCAGGGGGAGAAAAACTGTATTTGCGCTTGGCACTTTTGCTGATCCTTTTGTTGATGCTAATTTAAAGGTAGCCTGATCTCCCAAAGTGCTTGGTGTTCAGAACTGAGAATTGGACTATGCTGTGTTTAAGGTGGATGTGCAGTGGTGTAGGTGGCCACCATCAGGACTGATTACATGTCTTATTTACAGTTGGCTGCTTGTGCTTGGCGTGTTTGTGCATGCATAGATTGAACTTTCTGCGTTCTGTTCCAAGACGGCAATCCCAGTCCCTGTTGGGGACCATTTGCAGCAACCACCCCAGTGTTGGTTTTCTTTTTTGGTTGGTTGGTTGGTTTTTGTTGTTGGGTTTGTTTGGGTTTTTTTGTGCTCTTGTCGTTCCTTTTTATCCAGATACCCAAGACCTTCGTAGATTCAGTCTGTTTCTGTCTCTTGAAGGGTGTGTGGCTGCCTGCAGGAACCGACTCAATGTGCTGCTCAAAGCAGTTCAGAGCGTGTTTGGTGCAATACTACAAGGTTCCTGTGTTGTTGCCAGTGCTATACCTCACTGATCTAGTACTGCTGTTGTCTGGGATTTTTGTGCTCTTTCCAAGAGAGAGGCAAGGGCCAAATACTGCTCAGCTGCGAGGCAACTTTGCTGGCTTGCCAAGAGCTTTGCAGGATGTGCAGAAGCACATAAATTAATCCCAACTCATATTCTTGCTGATTAAATCTAATATAAAAGTAATAATTGTGAACATGTTTAAGAGAACTACTTGGGTTACCTATTATTATTACTTGTTTGTTTACCTAGCTGCTCCTTTTGCCTTAGTGAAGATGGCAAGTTGTATTTCTCTCAGTCTGGGTTTGGACTGATCCAAATATGCCTGGCTTAGCTCACTAACTAAGGATATGAGCTCATTTGTAGTAAATAAAGTATGCATGTTTGCTCTTTTTGGGATGCTTAATGCTTAGCTGCCTGGAACCTAGTGTGTGTCCTCTTATGTCAGAGAAACAATGATGGTTTGGCAGTTCTGAGTTGCACAGTAAAATATGTCTTGGCTGAGTCTCTTTGAATAGACTGTGTGCTCTTGAAACATGTTAGCAGATGCTGTGGTATCAGTGCTGATGGGTCTCCTGATGTTAAAGCTTGCTGGACAATAATCATTGTTGAATCCATCTGGATCCTTGCACGAAGGTGGAGCAGTGTGTGGGGCCTGCAGTTTGGTCAAACTCCCCGAGTGGTCAGGTTTCAGATGTGTATTTGAATTAACAGATGGATGTAGCATATTGCTGAAGAATTTGCAGTAGATGTTGTCCAAGCAATTTAATTGTGATGGGCAGGGGAGGTCACACCCACCTGCTGGCGAACTATCCCACATCCTTAACAACAGAGGAAGAAAGAGGTAAAAAAGATATTTCCATTTCCTTTTTTAAATGTTACATGAAGAGAAGGCAGCCTAGAGACCCAGAGTATGAGAACTTTCATCAGCCACTTACAATCAAAGAACTTCATTATGTGCTTTTGAGCCCCATCTTTTGACGTGGTGTGCGTACGTTAGTTGCCAGCAGAGATGCTTTTCATTCCTCCAGCAGCCCATAACAGCACCAGAATTGTCAGAGTGTGAGAGGGCTGCCTTCAGGTAAGTCATACTAAATCCTCATTAGACTATGTACCTGGTGGTGCTGCTTGTCAAAAAAGGGGCCATCCAGACCACCTACTCTGAGACCCCCTATGTGATTGTGTTATTTTATTTTCATCTGCTATCAGATGCCTGTGGTTCTGCTGCTCTGATATTATCAACATGTGTTGTTTTAGCCTCAAGGGTTTAAAATGGGCTTTCACTCCAACAAGCAAATATAAAAACAAACATAGCAGTGGGGGGATTTTCTGCTATTTTTTAACTCTGTGATTTTTTGTATCACACTGTGGGCTGCGAAGACTTGCATCCTGTGCCCAGGACCTGTGGGCTCCGCTGTGATCCTTTATTGCTTGCTCCTCGGCATGGTTATTAAGGTTGCTTTATGGCTGGTGCTATCCCTGGCATTCATTTCCCGTGTTTGCTGTATTTTGCAAAGGCTTTTGGCTCACACATTTTCCCTTAAACCTGTAATGGGCCAAGAATGTAAACACTTAATGCAATTAGACTAGTAGGTGGTAGACTTGAGCAGCTGTAGCTGAATTATGTTCAGTTTTGGGCCTCGGTCTTTGAAGAATCCCTTACCTCTGTTATCTGTGTGGAGCCTCTAAGCGCAGTGCTGCTGTGACCCTGGCAATGCCCATAAGATGCAATGGGACAAAAATCACACACTTTATTTTTGATGAAGTTAAGCTTTTGTGTCGAACATTAAAAGAATGGCATTAAGGTTGCAAACTGAACATTTGGAAGTTAAAAATGTTAAAATTAAGGTAGTAAAGTAAAATTAACTACTTGAATGCAGCCCTTTGGGTTTTTTACGTTATGCGTTACTCTTTAATGAGAATGGTTCACTGTGGCACTAGAGGCTTATTTACCCTGTGTTATTTAAACCCTATTCTGCTTGTTGTGAGTGTTCTACAACCAGAGATGTACTTAAACTTCTGGAAGGAGAGTCTGGAATGTTACCTGCATTGCATAGATGGGGATCCAAGGCAGAGAGATTAGCATCAGGAGCTCTAACTGCCCAGAGATTTCAGTATCTACCTTTTTCAGAGATTGCTCAGTATCTACCTTTTTCTCCAGAAGCAGCCCCTTACCCATTCTCTCGAACTGTGATAGGCAGGAAGAAATGTGTCGTACTTAACACATAGTTCCTTCTCCAGTACTGAAATGCATCTATGCAAATGGATAGCACAGATTAAAATGAACATTGCATTTTCAAAGTCACATGCACGTAACTAAGTGTGGTGGGATAACCCCTGCAGGCAGCAAAGTACCACACAGCCTTCCCTTGCTTGCCTTCCCTTTACTACCCTGGGTAGGACAGGGGAAGAGGAAAGGAAGAATAAAAGCAAGAAAAATCACGGGTCTAGGTAAAAATATTTTCATAAGTGAAGAAGTGGAAGAAAAAAGAAAGAAGACAAAATAAGTGATTCAAGGGCAACCGCTCACCACCTGCCACAGGTAGACTGATGCCCAGCCAGTTCCCAAGCAAAAGATGGCTGACTTACCTAAATCCAACTCCACTCTGTTTTATTGCTGAAAGTGATGTTGTATGTCATTGAATATCAATTTGGTTATTTGGGGTCATTTGCCTTGTTATGTCCCCTCCTAACTGCTTGTGCACCCCCCAATCATTTCACTAGGGGGTAGAGTGAGAAACGTACAAAGCGTTGATGCTGTGCAAACACTGTCCAACAATAGCTAAAATATTAATATGTTATCACTACTGTTTTGGTCACAGATCTAAAGCACAGCACTATACAAGTTGCTGCGAAGAGAATTAACTCCATCACAGCCAGATCCAGTGCACTAAGGAAAGGGCAACTTTACACCTCTATTTTATATGTAATACGAGCTGGAGATGGGTGTGATAGTAGGCTCAGGTACCATCTAAGCCATAAAGCGCAATCGTGAGAAGGGTCTGGTTTTGCATATGTTTTTTCTGTCTCAGAGCAGTCAAGCTTTGAGGGTTACTTTACTTGGGATACAAGTACTTAAAATTTTGTTACAAATTTGGGGTCAGTCCTTGAAATGTATTTCAAGAGAGCTTTAAAAATGATTTTTGAAGATATTCCCTCTCCAAATTTTTGTTTGTTTCTGTCCCTTCATAGGAGGGGGGAAAAAAAAAGTAAGCATGTCTATTCAAAGGCACAAATAAAAGATCCTCTGGTGCAAGTGATATCACTAAAAATAGAACCCCGGGATTTGCCCAGTTTAGTTTCTCTGTAGACTTTTATTGTGTGGTAACCCCTTGGAAACCGAGGGTGTTGATATGACTGTTTCAAAAGCACGTCCGTCTCTTCATGTATCTTTTGTACAGGGGCTGCTTCTGTTGTGTTAACACTGTTTGCTTCCTGGTTTATGTGCTCCTCTGAATTCCAGCTCAAAGAGGTTAAAGCTTTGTAAAAGTGAGTGGAGCAGGGAACTGGCTCCACAGTTGATGATGAAGCGCACACATCTGTGACCCACGCTGTGCTCACGTGTTAGTTTATTGTTAGCCTCACAATAAAGGATAGCACTGGTTTTTGTTCAGCTAAACAACTTTGATGGAATGAATTGTATAGGAAAAAGAATAGATGAAGCTTGGCTGTTATTTGCCAAAATGTTCTTTGTTTTAGCTGCATTGTGTGGGATGCAGAACTCCCAGAAGAGTTCTCTATAGCAGCCAAGGGGAGCTGATGGATTGGACAGGGAGGAAGAGACAGAGGTTCAGCAAGAAGGGGAGATAAAATTTTCTGATTCTTCCTGCCTTTTAGATTTGCTTGTCTTAAGGTAACAGCCCAGGCTTTCAGTTTGGCTATACTACAAGCGTAGAGGCTCCGCTATGCCAATAAGTTGCACTGTGAATGCAGTTGGTGCCATTTGGTTCAGAGTTAGTATGCACAAACAGTAGTTAGAACACTTTGGCAATGGTATAGCCAGTGGCTAGTGTGTAAAGGTCTATCAGCAGCTGCTGGAAGCTGACTGCTTGGTGTTAGACAATCCTTTTTTCTTGCTGGATAGATGAAAATTACTTTTTCTTTATCTCTCTTTTCTTTAACATTGTCCATATAATTGGAGGGCAGGGTTCAAGTTCAAACTGATAAGATTATTTTGCTTCCCTAAGCCGCATGACAATTGTCCTCTTGGCAAATTAAGCCATGGACCTCCTTTTGCTGTAATGGGAACCAATCTCATTAGAAACAGAGCTGGATTAGTGAAGAGTCCAACCTACCGTACAGATACGCATTCTGACCCCAGCAGGGTGAAGTGCCTTTTGTTCACTCCAGCCTCCTCTGCATTTTCCCATCGCTCAGACATCTGTGTGGTGGAACTGGTGGTGATTATTTCTGCTTAAGAAAAGCCTGCTGGGGGATGAAAAGGAAGTTGATTGGCCAGTGTGGTATCACAATGTGAATGCTAAAGTGTCTTTTAAACATTTCCCTTGATTTAAGTCATTGGAGTACAAGACTGATCAAGATGCCTCTTGCAGGGTATTGGCAGCTAAGGGTGAATCTTCACTGGTTTGACCTGCGGGACAGAAGATGATCCTTTTCTATCTCTCAGCATTACTCTCTTCTACAGTTCTGAAAATTTGGACCTATTCACACCAATCTCTCCAACATCTGGACACAGGAAGCTCCTTTTTGGGGCTTTTCACCTGAAAAAATTCTTCACTATGACGATGGTGAGGTAGTGGCACAGGTTGTGGCTGCCCCATCCCTGGCAGTGTTCAAGGTCAGGTTGGACGGGGCTTGGAGCAACCTGGTCTAGTGGAAGGTGTCCCTGCCCATGGCAGGGGGTTGAAACTAGGTAATCTTTAAAAGTCCCATCCAACCCAAACCATTCTGTGATTCTATGATCTGTGTTGGTTCTGTCTGTCCTTCTTGGTGATAGTTATTAGCTCTTGATGGGTTGTGCAGGGACTGTCCAAGCAGCTTTATCAAGCAGTCGGGACTGAGAGCCTTGAGCTGGCTCTGTGCACATGGGCGCCAGCAAGGGAGCAGCATGGCTGTGCTGGCAGCAGGCTGTTGGGGAGATATTGTGGCATCAGGAGCAGAGATGAGCTGGGGGGGTGCTGCTTCTGGAGGTGGTCATGTGTATGCCCTTGTGGGCCCTAGTTCGGTGCTGGTGTTGTACATGCTGCCGTTGTCTGTTGTTTGATTTCTTCACTTTGCATCCTTACATTTTGCTTTTGGCATCCTTTTGTCCCCTCTCTGCCCTTCTCTGTATTTGCAATTTTTCGTCTTTCTGAGATCCCCCAGCTCTGGAGATTAGAGGCACAGCCCTGGCTGATTCCAGCTGCTCCCGTGAAGTAGAGCCACACTAAGGATATTGAGTGGTGAATCCCACTACTTCCTGGGTTAAGACCCATTTTCTGATCCTTAAGGAAATACTTGTGCCCTTGTATCTCCCCTGTGTCTTCCTTCTCTGACTGATCTTAGAGGTATTGCCTGGAACTTTGACTCCTAGCTGGAAGTTCGTGCTTGAAGCAATCTGGCAGGGAAGGCAGGCTGTGGACAGTGTTTGAGAGTGACACCAAGGAAAGAATGAGCCTGGCCAGTTATTGTAGTGATTTGTTGCTATTGATTAGCCTGGAGGCTATTGCTTAAGTGGCGAGGAGTCCTGACTTGGTGAGTAACTCAGCAAGCAGTGGGGCTATTCACATGAGGGAGAGCTGGCTTCTCTATCCCCACCCCAATGGATATGAAGCATTTTGGTTTCTTAATAAATGGTATTAGCAAGAAGAAGGGTTAACCAGGGTAATTGACGCTGCTAAGCTATGGTCTCTCTGTCACCAGCCAGGATACAAATAGCCAACGAAACAGATCTGTTTTCTGTTCTTGTTACATTTCTGGATATATTTTAAGGTTTCTCAGAAAGACCAGAACAATGAAACACCCTTTGACAATAGCAATCTCCTTTCTTCGTGGCACAGCCTGAGCAAGCATTCAGACCCTTTCCTTCTGGGATTGCTCATTTCCTTTTTTTTTTCTCCTGAAAGAAAAACAATACTCTCCCGAAAGCACAACTTCTGCAGTGCCAGCCTCTGTCGCTCTATCAGGCAGGCATTGGATGGGATATTGTCTTCTGTTTTCACCCTCTCAGCTGCAACTCTGGGAAAACAAATAATAGCAACAAAACCTCTTTTTTCATATGTTGCTCTAGTGGTGTCAAAAATAGGAACTGCTGCCCACCCTGAATTTCTCTGTGCTTTTTCAAAGGCTTCCATCCTTTATGTGCATGGAGGAGAATAAAGCACATGGGAAATAAATAGCATTCAGTGAAATGGAATATTGTCAGGCAAATTGGAGCCACAATTCTTGGGTCTCCTGAAGTCTGAGGCTTTAGCCCCAAGCCTTGTTCAAGTGTGAGGGGAGACTGTCACAGACCTCCTGTGTGTCCCTGCCTACTTAGCGCTGAACCCACTGCGAGAGCCTGTGCTCTGTGGGATTCGGCCTCTGTTTTCCTGCCTGTCCCTTCTGATTACATGTTTCCTGATTGTCTCTGTGTGTCTTTTTTTGATTCCTTGCTGGTTTATGTGTGAAGGCCAGATCCCATAGTTACCTGGATTGTGGTGACTTCTAAATAGTTTTGGGGCTGGGAAGTTGAAGGGTATGTGTACTGCCCCATTAATAATGCCGCCTCTCTGAAGGCTTTCTGATACAGAAAGTTCTCCCAAAGCAGATAAATAACTCTGAGCAGATGGTTAGATTATAGATAGTCCTGTCTATCTGCTGCTTTCAATTATATGTTTTTACTGAAGCCTGTCTGTGACTAGTTAGAAGTTACTTCTGGAAAGGATACCTTTATTTGCACTTCTGCAGTCCAAACCTGCATTTTGAGTAGGCTCAAAAGTAGCATACAGAGGGTTTACCAATGTCTGTGAAGTTTGCTGGCAAACACTTTTGATGAGACACTGCTCAGCAAGTTGCTAGCCTGTAAGACCTGTGGTGGCTGCCTGCCTATACCATGCAGCAGACATGCAGTAAAGAAAGGGCACAACTCTAGCTGGTGGGTGCATGTTCTTTGCCAGCTCAGCCTGGCGATGGCAGGCTTTGTTACTACCTTCTCCATGCCCCATCCCTGGCAGTGTTCAAGGCCAGGTTGGATGGGGCTTTGAGCAACCCGGTCTAGTGGAAGGTGTTCCTGCCTGTGGCAGGGGGTTGGAACTGGATGAGCTTTAGAAGCCCCTTCCAATCCACAGAATCTTATGATTCCATGATTATAAGAGATTTCAGAATTTAAACTTAGACCTGTCCCTTTGTGCAAAAATCCTCTGCTGGTTGAAAACTACTTTTCTGCTGTGGGGTTAGGGAGGGCTACAGGATGCTGTTAGTACCTGAGTGAGATACTACCCTAGTGTCCATGCCTGTTGGATGTGGAATTGCCTTTAAAGCCCCCCTCAGCCTTGTCAGCACTGGAGGATTAGTACAAAGCTGCATTTCACTGTCTGCTGTCCAGAGCAGCCCAAGCTAGAAAATGCTGGATGGGGACGGAGGCTAGCTAGATGCTTGATCCTTTGTTTCAGGGCCTTTCTGGTCCATTTTGTAGCATAGCTTTTTGGAGGAGATCAGAGCTGCCTGCATCCCAGCTGTATGTCATTGGCTTAGTGGACACACTGATGGATGTGCAGCAAGATCATGCATTTCCCTGAACACTTGGCTTGGTGGTGGTGGGGCAGGAATGAGGTCAACACCGTTTTCTGCTCTCAAAGGCTATCAAGGGGCAATAACTTTTCATTTAGGGCTTTTTCCATTGGTGACAATGACCCTGATTTGCATTGTAGAGAAGCTGTTATCTAAATGGTGTCTGGCTCATGTACTAACAGAGCTCAGCTGTGCTCCAGCCCCTGTGAGATGTGAAAGGAGGGTAAGAAGTTTTCTTAGATATTTAGGCATGTGGAAGGCACACTTATCACAGAAATGTGGTGAGGAGAGGTAGGGAAATGTCCATCTGATGGTGTATTCAAACAGAGATTGAGCATGCAGGAAATTGGTGGAAAAAGGTGGAAATTACTCTCCCAGGCTATTCTCTGTCTTAATCTTGCCAGGCCATTTAAAGGGAGCATCCAGCCCTTCTGATGCCCAGGCACGAGCAAAGCTTGTTGTATTTTGATGAAGGGCTATTTTATTCTCAATCTGATGCTTGTTCATGCTAGTGCTTCAGTGATAAATCGTTATTGGTGTTTCTAATGAAGCTTTTAGGACTGCTCTGGAAACTTTAAAACCTCTAGTGGTAAGATAAGGCTGCAAGTTGAACACCTTGGAGGCTTTGTGTGTGCTTCCAAGGCAAGACAACCCAGGTGCTTTTTGTTTGTGGTGTAACTCTATGTTTTCCAGCTTTACTTGAAAGTTGTAATGTTTCCCCCCTCTTCTTCCTCTAATCCTGAATTTCCAGCAGCTCTCTATCTAACATGTTCAAGCACGCTCAATAAATCTATCAAGAGTAATTTGCAGTTATATAGCATTGACCATTCATGGCTGTAGAGGCATTCTGCTGTAGAGAGTAACAGTATCTTGCAGATGACGAAACTATAGGTATAGATTGTATATTCAGCAGTGGGATTCAGTTTTCCTTAAGTGTTCCATAGACACTTTCATCTGACCTAAGCTGTTTCTTTGAACTTCTAGGGAATGCATCATCTAACTTGCATTACAGCTACATCTAGATATCACGAGCGTCCTATGGTTGCTGGTTCCTCTCCATTCGCCCAAAGAAGGTCCAGACAGCTAGCTTAGACTAGATGGATCCTGCTCAAAACCACTTAAGTGGAGAACAATAAAGCTAGCAACCTGCTTTCTAGTCCATCTCCTGTGCCTTTTTTAGTTCTTGGCACTTTGCTGATATGCAATGGATATAAGGTGATTCTGTAACTCCATCTTTCTGACCTTTTAGGACATTTTTGCAGGAAACTCCCTATTAGGGTGGAGAGGTATGAAATTGGAATGTCACCCTCTGTTAGTGTCCTTACAAGTAATGTCTGTCAGGTGGGTTGCTAGCCTTGCAGTTGCTCCCTTACCATGAGGAGTGCTGGGTAATACTCCTTGTAGTGCTCTGATAGAGCTAAAGGAGCCTAAGGAGCGTGGAGACCGGTGCCAGTGGTTTGATCACTGATGCCAGTGCGTTTGTTTTTATTTTCTATTTCTCGCTTTGCAGCCTGAGGACATTCATTAATTGTTTTGGTGTATGTGCCATCTCCTACTTTTAGAATGACTGTGCCTGTTCCATCAGCTGAATGACATTCATTCACTCTGAAACAACCTGGGGATTTGTTTTCTTAGGGTTGTAAAACAGACTAGGTATAAATGCTGCAATTAGGAGGTGATGGGCTCATCTCATTAGTCAGTGGGAGGAAACACAGGGGTCAGTGGGTTGGATAATGAAATCTGAAGATGAATTTTGATGTGCCAGATGGCCTCGCATAGTGGTTCCACTAATCTGTGAGGAAGGAGAACCAATAGTAGCTTTGAAGAGCAAAAGCTGTAGCAAGAGGCAGCATGTGATTTCTCTGAGCTAAAATCCTGGTTTTGTGATGTCTCAGTTGAGTGCAGGCCTGTGGGATTCATCCAGGCCAGGTGTTTTTTTGGCCTTTTGGCCTGTTTTGGGCAGTATGAGACAGGCCTCCAGCAAAAGTTAATAAGGCACTGGCAGAATATTGCTGTGCTTTTATGATCAGTGGCTCAGCAGGAGGAAATAATCCTGACATCTCATTCTTCTGGAAGAGGCTGATAATTTAACTATCTGAGTTCTGTAGGGAAGGTTGTGTTTATATTGCTCCCTTATCCACAAATATGTAAGGCTTAAGATTTAGAAATCCTGATTATTTGTTTTTTGGGAAGAGATTGGAGGCTCTTTCAGCATAATGCTTTGTTTGGGTTCAGCTCTTCATTTTCTGTGATCAGTGCTCTCATTCCTGCTGAAGTAGGCTAGAAATAGAGGTTTGGGGGCTGAAAAATAGAGGGGGAAAATATCCAGTTTTCAAGAGTGAGTCTTGAGATAGAAACACCTCAGTTTTGGCTTGGCCCAGCCTGAGATACTGTCACCGGATTTTGCTTTCACAGAGAACCCACAGCCTCCTTTCATTTCCATTCATTTTTAGTGTGCTCAGCACCAGCATACACTGCATCAGCACACACTGAGGTGCTTTCCATCCTGCAGGGTTGTGGCCCAAGAGATACCCCAAAGGTAAGTGGGATGAAGTTGGATATGGCCCTTCTTCTTTCCCACTTTGCTCCATGCTCAACACAAACACTTATTCCTTTCCTGTCTCACCTACCCACACCAACATTTTCCCAGGAAACAAACGATGAACAGCGTTTGCCAAGCTTTGCTGCGTTGCCTAAAACAAGAGCTGAGGAAATCCAGCTGCACACTCTGGCCACCTTACCTTGCAGCACTCCGGCGCTATTTTCTTTTAAAGAGCAGGCAAAAGCTTGTCCTGGGCTCTGGGCCATTGCAGCAGCTCTTCTGATGAGAGCCTAAGCTTGGAACCGTCTTATAAAAGCTCTTAGTCTTTAAAGCCGTGTCCAGAAGAGTAGCCAGGCTTCATCTGGCTGTGAAATAATGAAAAGTGTATTTATGATAAGAAGTCTTATTGAAAAATGTACTTGTGACTGGGCCGCAGCCAGTCAGCAAGTGGATCTCCTGTCAGAAGGGAATGGAGGAACTTTTTCAGAGTAGTTTAGTGTGTTTGTTAATTTGGAAGCTTAATGGGATGGATCTTCAGTGAGCATACAGTAACATAGATCTGACAGCAGCGATGCTGCAGTGGTAGTAATCTGTATACAACCTTAGAGGAGCTCAGGTTAAACACAGCTGGACCAGTCTCCTAGGATCCTTTACCATCTCCACAGAGTAACACAGGCTCTAGTTTCTTAGCCCCCATCTTAAGTCCTATTTACATTACCATGTGTTAAACCCAACGCTTTTTACCCATAAATGCCTTGCACACTGCAGCACTTATAACAATAAAAACCAGTATGGCTGAGCCACTTCCAACCTACTGTCTTCCTTAGAGCACACCATGTACTGGAAGTAGAATTTAGTATGGAAAACGTTAATCTGGCAAGTGGCCGCTTCCTGCTCCTGCAAAGGGTCTTGGTTCTGCCGCTGTAAGGGGACCCAGCTGCCAGGCAGCCCAGTGAGCAGAGACACTGCAGTGGCAGGGCAAGTCCCAGAGGACACGCAGCTGCAGGGGAGGCTGTTATAAATCACAGTGGCCCCAACTGTCAGGCAGGGCAGAGGAGAGATTGATGGGGTGGGAGCTGCAGCAAGGAGAGTTCAAGCATCACCCTGACCCACAAGAAGGGAAAATAGCCCCAACCCTCAGGAAGGTTTGATTGAAGCCTGCTGTTTTCCCGAAGGGGAAAGGTCAGACTCTGCTTTGTTGGGCACCCTCAAACAAAAAACCCCCATGTTTATACAGGACCCACCCCCGTACCTTATGAGGTGGAGGGTAAATGGGCTTGGAGACATTCAGTGCCCTTCTCTCTGGTAGCATTTGTGTCAATGAACAGTGGAAATTCAGACTGGGCTGGTAGTAAAAGTGTGTAAGCAAGTGGGCAGGTTAAAACCCCACATAAACATTAACTACAGTTAGCCTCCATAAGTGGTCCATTGGTGGTCCAGCGATGATGCTGTTTAGCACCTTGGTTCCCCTGCAGAAGGCATGGATTATGTTGGAGCGTGGTGGTTGTTGCCAAACTGCCTGAAGCAGTGCACTGCTCTGTGATGTATCCCTGGTCCCTGGCAGCCTGAGCAGGGTGCTGCCAGCACCTGCCCAGAGGAGGGTTTCCATGCTTCATTGCCAGCAATATGCCACAGGTACCCCAATGACCTGGCATAAGATTGTGCTGGCCCTGATGGTTTAGCTGGAAGTGATATATAGCTATACTGTGTATCCGAGGACCTGCAGCCGGGAGGACAGTCATTTAGAGGTGTCTTGAATTCCCAGTGGTGGAGGTCTCTGCCAGAAAAATTGACCTTCTCTGCTCCCAGGCATCCTCTTTCCTGAGTCTTCCCAACATGTAGACAAGGAATATCTTCTGGCCACTTGAACTATTATTGTCACCTGCTCCCTGTCTCAGTCTTTCAGAGGGACTCTTGGTCCCAAGTAATGTGGTGGGTAGTTGTCCAAATGTCATATGATACAAACACAAAACCCTCTGTCACTTGTATATACATGCCAGAAACATGGATATTGAGAATCAGATATGACTTCCATGTCCTGTCCTGCATCTGGTTTGTACTCATATTATAAATAAAGCTGTTGAAATGAGGGGAGTTGCCCTAGGCAAAGGCACCTCTTCAACTAGCCAAAGGAAGAACTGGCAGTTCTGGAGTTAATTTGTGTGTGGATTGCATGTTTCCATCAAAGGAGAGGAGGCATGAAAACAGGTTCAACCATCTGATTTTCGTGTGCCACCATATGTCTGTCGGTGCTCTCCCAGCTGCTTTCCAACCTCTCCCCTCCCTTTCTGCCCTTACATAGAGGAGAAGCTGAACCAAGTACAGCTCAGCCAAGCATGGGCAATCTGGCATTTCTGCTCTGGTCCTGCAGAGCTTTTATCTGTTTGAAAGTTACCGGTAGAGAATACATTGATTAATGGCCCAGTAAATTAATTGGCAGCCTCTGTAGGTTGTTTTGCAGCGGATGGCTGCAGAGAGCTGTTGGAGTGGAAAAACATAACGAAGTGCCAGCTTACAGGGCTGTGACGGTGCCCGCTCTATGGCAGGCGTTTTCCGAACAGGAAGGGAAACAAAGGCATTTCACTGAGGAATGTTGCAGGCAGAGACTGACTCACAGGCAGGGTGGGGGAAAGAAATTTTAAAAAGCCCCAAACCAGGGGGGAAAAAACCAAATGCGTAGTTCAAACACAAAATTGGCACTCTTCAGATAATGGAGTCTTTGCCACAGGACTGTAGCTCAAAACTGACTTTGATTTGATTTTACAGAGTTTGATTATATGATGTTTTGTGTGTTGAAGATCAAATTCTGCCCACATCTGAGGATGTGAAGTTCTCTCTCTGCACTTTCTTTCCAAGGCAGCATAGACTTAACTAAAGAGGGAAGTACAACTGTATCTCTGCCAGGTGCTGCTCTCCAGGGTCACTTTCTCATCAGTAAGCAGAGCAGCAACTGGGAAATATGACCCTAAAGTACTCCTTCTGTGTGCCAAACAAACTGCTGATATTAAATATCAAAAGCAAAGTTTCTGTTGTCCTGTAGCAAATTGAGATTCTGGTCTGTGTGGGGAGCGAAAGGTGCCATCAGGAAAGAAAAATGAGACTAGTTGATACATATGAAATAAGAGAGATTACAACATTTTAAAATGTCATGAAGAGCATTCTCTCATCTGCTTGATGCATTCATTTAGCTCTTTTCTGTGAGTCCTGTTATTTTGTTTCTTCATTTTTGTAAAAGAAGCTATCAAGGCTTATTTGAGTTGTCTAGATATTACAGCTAGTAAAGCAAAATGCCTTGCTCTGCCCTGGTTTGAGGTAGTTACTTGTATGAAAAGCCTGCTTTGCAATGATCTTTCCTTACCTGGCAGACTGGAATTAGGTCCTTCCACATTCAGTATTGTTATGGTTCCCTTAATGGGCAACAAGGAGGGAGATGCAGGTCCAGAATTCAGTTCCTTCAAATGGTCTTTGACACACTGTGACTTAAGTAGGACCTGAACAAAGTAGGATCTTAGCTCCTGCTCATAGTCCAGGCTTCTTGGTTGATTTTTGGTGGAACGGGAGGATTTCAAGCAGAACTCAAGCTAAATATTGTATTGAATCTAGGTCTAAGCCCATGTTGCTGAAAGTTGATGGATGGTTTGCCTTTGGAATAACTAATGGTGCAAAACTTTGCTCTGGGAGTCTTATCTCACCAAAAAGGAGATCTGGCTTTAGGGCTTCTGCAATGAAAAATGCTACAGCATCTTAGTGGGAAAACGTGTACAGGATTTGTGGAAGGGACCATAGCAGAGAGCAGATTTCTACCTGTTGCCAGGCACTGTGGCTTTTTCCCCACCACTTGGCTTGCTGTCACTCTTCCTACCATGGGAGAAGGCCTGTGTGTGGGGATGTGAGAATAATCTGACCAAAACAAAATAGAGCAGTTTGGAGGTGAGAGCTAGAGATAGTGGGGCAAATGTCTGCTGGTTTGGTGGGTGCTACAGGTTCTTCAAAGAGTAATGAAAGACCAGGAGTATTTTACCTGAAAAAACTCATAGTGCAATCCAGAGGGACCTTGACAGGCTGAAGAGGTGGGCCTGTGTGAACCTCATGGCGTTCAATAAGGCCAAGTGGAAGATCCTGTGTCTGGGTTGGGACAATACCAAGCACAAATACAGGCTGGGTGAAGACTGGATTGAGAGCAGCCCTTAGGAGAAGGACTTGGGGGTGCTGGTCGATGGGAAACTCAACATGAGCTGATAATGGATGCTCGCATCCCAGAAAGCCAACTGTATGCTGGGTTGCATCAAAAGGAGTGTGGCAGCAGGTCGAGGGAGGTGATTCTCCCCCTCTGCTCCACTCTCATGAGACCCCACCTGCAGTACTGTGTTCAACTCTGGGGCCCCCAGCACAAGAGGGATGTGGAGCTGTTGAAGTGAGTCCAGAGGAGGCCACAAAGATGCTCGGAGGGCTGGAGCACCTCTACTATGGAGACAGGCTGAGAGAGCTGGGTTTGTTCAGTCTGGGGAACAGAAGGCTCTGGGGAGATCTTAGAGCAGCTTCCAGTGACTAAAGGGGCTGACAAGAAACCTGGAAAGGGACCTTTTACAAGGGCATGGGGGGATAAGATAAGGGACAATGGTTTTAAACTGAAAGAGGGTAGGATTTAGACTAGACATAAGGAAGTTCTTTCCCATGAGGGTGGTGAGGCTCTGGCACAGGTTGCCCAGAGAAGCTGTGGCTGCCCCATCCCTGGCAGTGTTCAAGGCCACGTTGGACAGGGCTTGGAGCAACCTGGTCTAGTGGAAGGTGTCCCTGCCCGTGGCCGGGGGTTGGAACTAGATGAGCTTTAAGACCCCTTCCAATCTTCATTCTGCACACATCATACACCCAAGGTGGTTGATCAATAGGATTCATTATAGAAAAATAATGTTAACTTTACTGTTTTGTTTTGTCTTATTAGCCAGACGCCACTGACCTGCTGCCAGACTATTTGTTTGTCTGTCTGACCCCAAGTGGCTTTGACTGGACGAGTGGGGTTGTATCTGCTCAGAGATGATGTGCATTGTCAGTACTGGTTGTGTGCTCAGCATTGGCAGGTCTGATAAAACCTGCCTTCTCTCCCCCTAGGGAAGAAGAGGAGCACCTTAGTGCCTACCCCAACCAATTTTTCCTTGCAGAGTCATGCCTCACATCAGTTTATGTGAAGACAGACTTGCAGCCCTTGTGTTTTGCCTTGTCTTTGTATAATGAGACACCAAAGTATTGCTTGTCTTGGCCAAACAACAGAAATTGGCTGTGATGAATTGCACTTGTGCCTCGTTCTGATCGGTTTAAGGTGCCTGTTTCAAGTGGCCAGGAAGAAAGACGAGTGTTTACATTTTCTTTAAATGGCTGGTGCAGGCTCTTTGCCCCTAAATAGTCCAGATTAGCGCATAGCCAAGCGTTCTGGCATAGGGCCACAGGGACAGATTATTCACTGTGCTTTGAAAGGGTGTTGGGTTTCTAGATCTAACCTTTTGAGTGGATAAATGGGAGGATTAGCTGCTAAGGAAGCAATTATCCACTCTCTATAATTAATATCTCCTTATTTTCTGGTGTTACTTGACCTGGAACCAGAACCTGTTGGTGTTGCCAGTTTTGTGTAATTACCACCTTTAAAATGAGGGCTAGAGTCTCAGACCTTTCAAAGTCAGCACAGTGGAAGTGGGGAGTAAGAACGCAATGGTGAAGTTATTGAATCAAGCTCCAGTGTCCAAAACAATGAAGATTAGGATGATTAAAGAGTGTAGTTTTGTCCCAGAGGTAACTCTCTACCCTTTAATGCCACTGTGTCTTTTGACAGGAAGATTAAATATGCTCGCTATTCTTCTTAAACAAAGCCTGCCCTGTCAATAAGGCAAACAGGTGCCTAATGCTCCTGCACATGCCTTTTTAAAGGTTGTCTTTCCCATCAATTCTGCTGTGTTTTCAGCTGTCACAGTTTAAAATGCCATCTTGATCAGGTGCAGCTAGAGATTGGCATTCTGCACCATCATTTCCCATTTACAAACCCATGCAGATGTAGCCAGATGTTGATAGCATCTGACAGTTCTAGGTGGAGGATATATTCTTCTTACTCTACTTTTAAAAGTCATCCTGTATTCCTTCTTTATCTCTCTGTCTTTTTTAAGGTATTTATAGTATCCACTGCCATTGTAAAGGAGACTGAGATTCAAAAAATATTTAATGATTCCCTGAAATATCCAATTTTGGTTGGTATCTGGATTATTTTTTTTTTTTAAAGGACTATAATTTTAAGAAGAACAGAGCAGTAGCTCAGCCATATCAAACTGGATTCCCCTCTTTGAAAGCATTTCTAGTTAAACTTTCACACACAAAAATCACTTTTGGAACGAAAAGCCGAAGGCGTATAAACTTTTAAAACACGTAGATATGAAGTTAAATATTAACTTCTTTTTAAACTTTTAACAGGATTAAGTGGAGCTTTTAAAATGTACTTGTAAGTTGGAGATTTATTGCAGACTCTTATTTGATGCCATTGTTGAAGTAGCACCATAGGTGGAAGTTAGTTATTTTTCCCCTGTGCTGTATTTTGAGGTAAAGGGAAATCAGAGTTAATAAATTAAGGACAATTAAACCTTTTATAGGATACATATTTTAGAATATGCTATCTGAATCCTAGGGGTTATCAAGAGGATTGCCAGCTGAGTGAAGAGTCACTGGGGAAATGCTGCTGGGTTTCAGAGAATGGTGAGGTTTGAGTCGGTAAGGTGGGATTTTGTACAGCACGTAGGTAAATGGGGGAATCCCATAACTACATAGTGAGATTATGCATCGCAACCCAGCTGTGGGATTATCTCCCTGCCTACCGCACACTGAAAGCAAAAACAAACAAAAAGGGTTAAGCATTTATAGTGCTGAACAGCAGCACTTTACTCAGAGGAGACCTCCTAAGTTGTCTCCTGGGGACCACATCTAAGGAAGAGCTAATCTATCAAGTGGTCTTCTGCTGAGTGCTAACTCCAGTAAAACAGCACCAAATCATCTGTTTACCAGGCACTGAGTGAATAGAAATTTTCATTGTCGTCAAAAATAAAGCAGAAATTTGGTATTTGTGAACTAAGATCTTTCTCCAAGTGAGCATGAGAGGCTGAATTCCTGGAGAATATACCTTCCGTGTTTACTGCAGATCCTAGAAAATGTTTTTTTGACAGGAGAGGGTCTTGGCTGCTACTAATACTGTGGAGTCATTCTCAGAGTAGTGGGTTCTCCCTGCCTCAGGAGGGATATGTGGGCTTGTTTGTCTGAGCTCAGTGGGAGACTGATAGAATTAGCCTGACTTAACCCTGTGCAGTGCGAGAACCTGACGACTGTCGTATTACCTTTAAGGCAAATTGAACTTGGAGACAAACATTGGCAGTGCAGATTCAGAAGAAGAAAAATGTGGGGAATGTGAAAGCTGGACATCCTGTATGCCCTTGCAGATTAGCGTGGTGCTGCCTTTTATTAAATCCAGGAGGTCACTCTGTGCTATTCTAAAAGTTATTTGTCTTGGTTTTCAGAATACACAGCGACCAGCCTGCAGGGAAACTTCAATTAATTCTCTGTTCTCTTCAGTTAAACATACTAGTTTAATTCAATAGAATAGTACAAGTCATCTTCAGTTAATGGATCACCACCAAGTGACAGCAGCAATAGTTTAAAGTAGTCATCATTTCTTAGTTGCTGTGTAGAACTTGCATGTCCTGGGCCAACTTGTTTTTCTTTTTATATCAGGACAACTGCAGGAGCTGCATCTGCCTTGACATGTTCAGGTTGGGAGCATGCTGATTTTTCTGTCTCAGGTGACATTGCGTATAAGTATCTTTGTAGGTTGTCTTGGCCAGAGAACTTTTCCTTTGGGAAAGCAAAACTTTGCCTTTGGACATTTCCAGTGATAAGAGTTGGTACTTGGTCTCTCAAAGTTACCAGCAAAGCTGAAGTGAGCTCCCTTGGTGCCTGCATCATTTCTGCTGGTGGTGACTGGCCAAACCTCAAAACTCTTGTGCTCATCTCTTTTTCTCTCAGCCCCAGAAGAAGGACTTTTTGGTTTCTTTTGATGTTCTCAGCTTTTACTTGTCTCAGAGAGAACTCTGCAGTCTCTCTCCCTCCGAACATGAAACAGTTGCAAATCATGACATCTGCCCTAACAATTATCATTATTTTCATGAGAAATGAGTAAAGTTAGAGTTAATTCACTCTGTCTTTGGTTGTACTCATGCATATGTAAGGGTACTCAAGGCACTTCTAGATTTTTCCACAGTGTCTAAAATGTCCTTTTAAAGTAAGTAAAGTAGTGATTCTTCCATAATCACCTGTCTCCAGGAGATGGAGCTCCAAGAAAAACACTAATTACTGTTGGGTTTGTAATTTGAATTATGAAGGTTAGCAGCACTAATTCTATGTCCCTGGCTGGGAAGACTTGTCAACAGCTCAATTACGATTAGTGAATCTCATTTTGTATTCCAGAAGGGTAGTGAAAGGAACAGAGAAGAGAAAAATACACTCATTTACCTCAACTAGAGAGAGCCTGGGCCTGCATCCAGTTGTGAGTAATGCTTGCTGGAAACAAGGCATGAGCATTTAACAAAAGGAGGGTAATTAACTATTAGTGTAGTTTATGAAGATATGCCACAGATTTTTGCTTGCTCAGAGCTTTTCAATCCAAAATGCAGGGGTTTACTCAGTGAATACTTTTTTTTGAAGCTTTTGAGCTTTAGTTGAAAGGTCTGTTGTGTGAACACCTAAGACTTGTGTTATGTGGAGGTCTGGCTAAACAGGCTTAATACTGCTGCGTGGCTTTGAAATGTCAGTAATTGGGTTGCACATGGGGATATGAGGCTAGGATTTGGTTTTTACTGATTAAGAAAACTTATACCAAAGAAATCCTATGCATTTGGAACTTGAATAGACCACTTTCTTTTGGCTCTGACAGCTTTCTAAAGAAAGTCCTGAAAGAGGTGAACTCCCCGATCCATCAGCAGCAGAGGCCTCGTGCCCTGCTGTTCCCCCTGCCCTGGCTGCCTCTCCTCCCTCCCTGGCTGGCCTGGATGTGCTCTCCTGTGGTCTTTGAGAAAGCAGAGGTTTGCCTGGAAAGTGGTCTCCTTCCTGAGGGAGAGCTGGCTGTGCACATGTGCTGATCCTGGGCTGAGGTTTGATGGGGAGAAATTCAGCCTATTCAGCGTTGGACTTCTTTGCAAATGGATTAATGAAAACTTCTGCTCCGTGGCAGGGACCATGACTTCACCTCAGTCTTAACAGGCTACCAAATAGTTCACAGCTATTTAGCAAATGGCTAGTCAAAAGTGTCTATTACTATTGTGGTGGTGGAAAACACCTCATTTTAAAACAACGCCAAGTAACAGTCACAATTTTTATTTTAAATAAAAACGAAAACAGCTTCTACAAGTTCTTTTTTCCTATGAGGTTTTTTCCCAGTTTTTGAACCTGAAAATTCCAAATAAGATGAGAATTTTCAAAGATAAAACAAACTCAAACTTTTGCTCAAAAGCCTTACTTTTAATTTAGGGGGAAAAGTGATAAGAGAAAAAATCGATAGTGAGGTACATAGTTGTGTTATTGAATTTATTTTTAATAATCTAAGACAGGCAGGGGCCTTGGGTCACAATGAATTTTTAAGTGTTGTAGGAGTTTTTTTCACCAATCACTGAAATCAATAGTGAAGATTATAAAAGATAGCAGCTCAGCCTGAAAAATAACTGTTGCTTGTGTAGGCAGAAATGCTCACATATACCCAGCTTGAGCCCTGAATTTGTTTTTATGAGTTTAGACCAAACATCTACCCAAATGATAGTCTGTCTAGGGGATGAAATCAAATTAACACACAGTTTTGTGCTGTTGCAATGCTCAGAGCCCTTTTTCTGAAGATGAATAATACACAAATCAAGATGTCCCTTCAGACAGAGAGACCTGCTTTTGTGCATGCCATTATAACTGTAATTTTAATGTTGTTTTCGGATATTGGAAATGCTTTAGCATGCAGGTGAGGCTTTGAAGTGCCTAGTTCTGTCTTTTTATACTTATACTGTAATCCTCTCCCTGGATTTTGTTATTCGCCATAGATTTTTGGGAATGATATGCTCCCATCACTTTTCAGGCTTTGCATGAAGTACAGTAATGACTGAAGTATGTATCTGAGAGGTTGCTGCTATGCCGTCATTGTGGTATGGGCTATATCCTCTCCATGGCTTCTTTTTCCTTGTGATTTATAGGAGAAATCATGGATCGTGACCATAGTGCCAGTGTTTCATAGTCTGTTGTACTGTCAGATCCGTTCTCTAGCGCTTTCCTACCCAGTTTGTGTGCAATTTCTGGAGTTAGAGATGGGCACATGGGGTCCAGCAGTACCAGTTTGGAGGCTAAAAGGGATAACCATACAGCCAAAACCAGTGGAGGAAATGTCCTGAGAGTGTCACTTATTCACTGTTTGGGAAATATGACAGTGCCACACAAAAGCATGGAGCAGGTGTCTCCGGAGAATCAGAGGTCCTAATAGCTGCTATCCCTAGCCCCACGGTGCAAATACTTGTGAGTACCAGCTTTTACTTCTGCTGTTTCAGTGGTTGGCAAGAGGATGGTTTGCTTTGCCCTTTCTAATTTGATGTGCTTGGCTCCTTATGAATTTCTGGTCCACATTGTTTATTATTGGGCAGAAATATCAAAGGCTGGGGATCTGGAAAAAGCAGTTGAAGTGCATTGCCTTTCTCCCTGATTTGCCACGGTAAATTCTGGATGAGCATGCAGGTCCCTCTCTGCTTGCCAGTGTGAAGAACTAGGCTTTCTATGCAGCTAGTGTTTCTTGGCAGCCGCCTTAGGTGGGCTGACTATGTTTGCAAGAAATAGGAGATGTTTCTGCATGCAGATTTACCCTGGGTTTTCAGGGGTGATTCAATGAATCCTTCAGGGTTTCATTCCTCTCTCCACTGGACCCTCTTCCCTGCTTCTTCCACCAAACCATCAGAGCTGCTGCTAATTGGCCTGACAAGTGGAACAGCTCCTTTCTGAGGGAATCCCATAGTCTGTTGCAGAGAGGAATTTGCTTTGAAGTTGTCTTCCTGCCTGGTATTGTCTGCACACCTTGCTTTGTGTGAGTACGATAAATGGAAATCAAACAGTCCCAGACCAAGGAAATGACTGTTAAGTCCTGCCTGTCATTCCAAAACGTTTGCCGTGTTTATAATAAAGCTGTCAGGGTTGCAGTGAGCAGCCATATTTAAAGCAGCCAAAATGCTGAGTAGCCAAATGTCTCTCCCCTTGATTCTTTTTTTTCTGGGTAAGAATGGACCAAAGCTGATGAAAGTGGGTTGAAGTGAGCTTGTTATTCCTAACATCCATGTGTGACACAGTGTCAGAAACACTGTGACCCAGCACAGTGATACTGTTGCAGTAAGAAGCCTAAGACAAAGTTTGTAATAGGGATACTCAAATGGATTATTCCCACAGTGTTATTATTGCTTAGAGCCCTCAAACTTTTCTCAGCCATGTGAAAAGGATGATTTCATGGTCTAATGGTTAGATGAGTAGGGCAGTATCATTAGGGCTGGGCTTCTGTTCCCTGGTACTTTCACTGAATTGCAATGTGACTTGGTAAGGAGTTTAATCTCTGTGTCTCTCTTCTTCCTCTCTTCATTTGCCTTTATTGTCTGCTCTGAGCCAGACAATAAGACTGAATTAGACTCTATACTTACAGGGGTGGTAAATTCCTCAATTTTGTTTATTTAATTCATCTGGATGGGAAAAAATGAAGCAACTTTCCTTAAGAAAATAAAAAGGCGCAGGTTTTCAGCTGCTACTGAAAACAGCTAAAGTGACTCTGTGGCTTGAGAGGGAACCTGGAACAGAAGGGGAAAGACACCATTTTTTTCAGAGGAACAGGCCAGTTCCAAGTTCCTCAGACTCTGGGGTTGAAGTGCCGGTTGATAGCTACGCAGTGGGATCAGCGAGTGGGCAGGCTAAGGGACCTTTGCTGCTTGGGTGTACTCAGAGACGCTGGTTTGTTGCCAAAGTGATTGGGGGTAGGCAGCAGGGAGAGCATGGATCCAGATGGATTCAGCAATGCTATGGTTTTCTAGCTTCATGTGCAAACCGCTTGCAAAGAAGGATGTGTGCTTAGCATCACAAAGAGCTAGAAGGGACAGAGATTATTAGTCTTTTAAAAGTTGCTTAGAGCAGCCCAAGCCCCTTGTTGCTGCTGTTGACCAACTAGCATGAAGGGTGTGAGTACCACATCACTTCCTAAAACAATGTGACATGTGGTGAGATGAAACTCCAGAATCACAGTGAAGCCCTCAGATGATGGTGTATCAGAGACCATGTATGCAGTAGACCCTTCTTCCCTATGGAAGCACCCCAGGCCTGACTGCAATACAAGGGGACTCTGCACCTCCACACAGTGGCTGGCAGCTGTGAGATTTAACATGACAGTGGGGATATACCGACAGAGAAGGGTTACACTGGCTTGGCAGAATTTTGGCTTCTTACCCAGGAGATTTCTCTTTCCCACCACAGATGTAAAAGGTGTAAACTGGGCAGGGAGGGAAAGCCCATAGCTGCTCAGGCTGTCCCCCCACTCTGGAAGTGGCACTGGCTAGAGGATCTCTCCCTGCCAAAGAGCTGAGCTGTATGGGGAAGGGTGCAGTGGCTTTGAATGCCAACAGGAATAGCTGTGTAATCCAAACTTTCTTGTTTCCTGAATAACCCAGCCTCTGGGCACAATTGGGCTTCAGTGATATGGGGGAATCTTATTAGGAGGTTGCAATGAGGGAAGAAGACTGGCTTTTGTAAGTGGTAAATGAAGTAGTTATTAAAAAAAGAAGGACAAAGCTACCAAAAGCCTCATTCATGTTACAGGTTCAGGCATGGGACAGAAAAGAGAAATCCACAAAAATCTCCCTTTCAGCTTTTTCTCTTGCCTGTGTTTGAACAGGAAATTGGATATCCCCAGGATCCTGGGAGACAGCTCACGTGAAAACAGCACCAAATTCCTCCAGGGGTATACGAGGAGGAAGTGACATCTGTTTTGCATTCAAACATTACTTGAAGTCTAGTTAAAACCATTGTTGTGACAGGGGGGTGAAAAAACACAGGGAAAATCCTCCTTCCCTTCTAGGAATCAGTGCAGCCAGGCAGAGGCAATACTAATGGAGGTCTCTGATCTTTCCTCCACTTACAAATCAATGCCATCCCCATTTTGAACAAGCCACTTAGTCACCCATGGTCAAGTCTTCAGTAAATGTGAAACAACTTGTTAGTGATAGATGGGGTCATTCACATTGGGCTATCTTGGCCTCTCTGTATGAGGAAAACAGTCTTAATCTAAGGTATTCACTGTTCTTCAGT
Organism: Strigops habroptila; assembly: GCF_004027225.2. Lineage (NCBI taxonomy): Eukaryota > Metazoa > Chordata > Aves > Psittaciformes > Psittacidae > Strigops > Strigops habroptila. Next base: position 56,097,970 of record NC_044282.2, read on the forward strand.
TAATCATCTTGACTTGATGGTTGGAAAACTGGCTTATGTAAGTTAAGGCCGGTATTTCAAAGAAAACATGAGATTTAGGGTATTGAAAACCCATGGTTATGGATGGACAGAAAATGTATGTCATGAAATATTTTGAGGTTTTTGGCTTTGAAGATCCTTAGACATTTTTCATAATCAGAGACCCTTACTCCTTTTTCTAGAATACACTTTCTTTTTGTACACTCACCTGGGAGCTGGGAGAGCCACATTCAAGTGCCCAAAGGCCCAAGCTATAGAGTCCATTTCTCTTTGAATCACCCCACTTGAAGCTTCTCTGTCCTGTGGCATGTTCCTTTGGTGAATGAGGTGTTAGCTGATCTTCACTGTGAGAGTGCAGTAGTTATGGCAGTCTGAGATAGAGAATTCATGAACAAGAACCTATTCCACATAGGACAGCCCAGAAACCTCTATATGAGCTTATTTCTCTATTCTAAGGTTGTAGCTGCTCTAGCATTTTGCTTTGGGAGTCAGGAAACATCCTCATCAAAACGAAATCAGAACAGAAACTAGTCTGAAAGTGTGGAAATACTGCATTTCGTTTTGGATCCTTACCCACAGAAATAGCCTTGTTCTTTAAAATGCATTCTAGGTCTTTCAGGCATACCTAGGCAGGTAGGCAGGCCTGCCATATAAAATATCCCCCCATTTTGGATGTGCCCTGTGTTGTGGTTGCTGTTGAGCCTATGTGGAAGACTGTGGTTGAAACAAAAGAACTGCAGCTGAAGAGCTGCATGTGAGTGGCTCCCCAGTTAGATTGTGCCAGAGCTTGAGTTTTGTGGCAGTTAGGGCAGTGCATCCTTCACCCTGCTTGCAGGGAACTTGAGCTGCTGCTGTCTGAACTGAGATGCTTCTAAGCACCCATGTAAACAAGGCTGAAAGCTGAATTGTTTCATTTTGTTAGATAGATAGAAGGATCAAGCAGGCAAGTTTGGGCTAAAGTTTACTCTGCCTTATGAGACCACCCAGCCAATCTCACCTGCTCTCTGCTAGACAAAACACAGAGCCTGGAGGTGGGAAAAAATGCTGGAGGAGGCCAGTATGGGGAGGGACTGCTGAGATTCAGTCAGGGAGATTTTACCTGTGTGGTATGATAAGCAAGACAGCTGTGCTGGGTTTCCTCTTCTTCATACGTGGAAATGAATAATCAGAGTATTAGCTATCTGGCATTTATCCTATTTCATACCCCAGTTTTGAATACACTTCTAATTAGAGAAGAACGAAACAACCTAAGCCCATAAGTCTAATTGCAGGAGCAGGTGCATATTCTCCATTGGTCTGTGCCTAGGATGGTTTGTGGATTTGTCTGATAAAATCCTACTGTCTTTTTCCCTTCTTGGCCCAGTTCCACAGCCTCCTCAGGTAGTCTTGAACTCCTCACTATGAAAAGCAGAGAGGGAAGATGGAACACCAGAGGTATCCTGGTAAATGTGGGACTGTGAGTACCATCAGTCAGCTTATAGCGTGAAACATGTATGGAAGAAGATGCTGCAGTGCAGTTATATTTGGCTATGGAAAACTTTGCCAGTCTTGTAATAAAACTGTGGTATTTTTTGCCAAACAGCAGGTACTGTAGCTGAGCTCCTAAACTTTTTTGTTATAAAATTGCGTGTAGTGTTAGTACTAAGGACGTGGTTAGTTTCACTCTTTGGTGAATGCTGGTGTCATGCATGGTCATTCTTACATTGGCACAGGTAGCAGATGCATTTGCACGGACACCTCCTTGGGTAATAGAAGCAGCAGAGTTCACCTTGCTTAGCATGGCAGAGATGGTAAATTAATGCCTCAGATCTGCACAGACAAGACCCTAGTCTACTGAGACACATTAGTGAATGCATGCTCAGTTTTAGTAAGTGGGTTAATATTTCCATGTGTCTTGCCTGAGTGTAAGGTCAAATGCATAAAATATTGGCCTGGATTGAGACCTGAATGACATAATAGCACCAGGTCCTGATTGAGATAGTGTCTAATATCAGGCATGACAGCAGGTCTTGAACTTAACACTTGATCAGTCTTTGAATGTCCCTTTAGTCCAGCAATTAGTATTTATAAGGCTCTGGAATTGAATAGTTCTGTTAAGTTTTAGATCCTCAAACTGCTCTGCTCTGGTTTTGTTCTCCCAGGGTGACTCAGGGGCCTGATGTATGCCAGTGGCTGTTCTTGTAAAGAGCTGGATTATAAAAGTCTCTTGGTTCTTCCCTTGTTAGAAGCTTGTGGTTTATGAGGTTAGAAACCTTTCTGAGTTAAGCTTTCACTTTGTGATGATAAGTTGTTTTACAAGAGTGCAATGAATTTCTCTGAGGTTATTTTTGACTAAATAGGCCCTTTTCACTATACCTACAGCAGAGGAGAGATCATCTTTGGGGTTTTGAAAGAAAGTCTTGCAAGTGAGTAAGTCAAAGACAAACAGTGGGTAGCTGTATCAACACATAAAAGCAGGGAAAGTTTACTGAAACCAAGAGACTTTTTTGTTGGACTTGGGAATTCAACTAGGGATTTATTTTTTCCCTGCCTGTAAGGGTTTTGCCAAGAAAGCAGTGCCTGGTGTAGCCTTCCTGCAAAGAGTGGGGGGATAGTGAGAGACTGGATTTCTCTGGGTGATCTCCCTAGATCTTCAAAACCAGCCTAACTGTTTTCAGTATCTAAGTGTTGGTCTTTGTGTCATCGTGTATTCTTTGTTCTACAGACTGTAAACGCAACTGCAGCAGAGTGGATTCAAAAATTATTAATGTTGGTGCTGAGAGATTGGTACTATAATATTGGGGCCAAAGTAGGGACTGTAGGAGCACATAGCGACTGGAAGACTTTAGGGGACAAAGGGTGTAAAGGGAGAGGGCAGAGTGGGAAGTAACATGTACAACAGGAAATGAAGAAAACTTCCAGGACACCACAAAGCAGTTCAGTGATTTGGCTGGAGCCTTAGAAACCCTGTCTAGTGCTTTAGCCATTAGAAAGTGGCCCATTCTTGGCACATTCGTGTTTGTTTTTTTTAAGGTTGCAGTCATCACGTTTCACATCACACCATATCACACATACTGCTTTTGTGCTGAGTGAGCTGTGTCCTGGGCGAAACTGGGATGGTCTCTCTCATGCGCCGGTGGTCTCTTTGGTGGCCATGTTCTAGGGATCCTGTGCAGATCTTTGCACAAAAGTGGTGGAGGTCGATTTACGTTTCTCCCTCAGCCTCAAAATGTTCTTGCGCTGGGAATGACCCAGGACTATTCCCTGCCCCTTGGATTCCTGCCCAGATGGCTGCATGGGGAGGCGCCTGGAGGTTTGGGTACTTTCCCCCGCCTATGTTACACTCATTCAGGCAGTGTGTGGCCCTATTGGCTGCTGAAGGTCTGGCTTCTTATTTCTGTCTCTGTAGCATGTTCTGGAGTTTGTTAGTGAAAGATATGAGCAAAAGAAAGCCAAATAATTAGCTATACCAGCCCTAATTCCCTGGGCAGAAGTTCACTTTTCAGTAACTGAAACTGGCTTAATCCTAATCCCCTGCAAATCCCCTTTCCGAAAAGTCTTTGTGAGGCTCCCTTACTGGTAAGAGCTTCCAAAAAGACCAGTGCTGCTGTTAGGGTGGATTTTCCTAAAGCCTGTGAATATTGTATCTGCAGTGTGATGTAATACAAGGAGAGTGAATCTCTGAAGCCACAAAACCCCTTAACGTGTGGGTGGGGTTATTAGTGTGCAGAACAAACTGGAAGAAGAGCTCTAGTGTTGCAGGCACAAGTCTTCTCCCCTCGGTTATTGATATAAGCCTCATTTCGTGCCTCTCGCACAATCTGGCCATTTTCTGAGAGAAGCCTTCCTCTGAAACAGCTCCCACTGCCTTTCTGCTTTGTTGACTGACAGTGGTGGGTATCAGGGGATGGACTGGGGCCACTTGTCATTGCTGCCTCATTTAGCTGGTGGAGAAAAATTGCCACAACTGAATCATTTAGATCATAGAATCACAGCATGGTTTGGGTTGGAAGGGACCTTCAAAATCATCCAGTTCCAACCCCCTGCCATGGGCAGGGACACCTTCCGCTAGACCAGGTTGCTCCAAGCCCCATCCAACCTGGCCTTGAACACTGCCAGGGATGGGGCAGCCACAGCTTCTCCGGGCAACCTGTGCCAGCGCCTCAGCACCCTCACAGTAAAGAACTTCTTCCTTATAGCTAACCTAGATCTCCCCTCTTTCAATTTGAACCTCTTGTCCTGTCACTACATTCCCTGATGAAGAGTCCTTCTCTGGTGTACTTGTAGGCCCCCTTCAGTTATTGGAAGGATGCTTCTCTGTCATCACTTCCATCTGATGATCTGAGTGATAGGCTGCTCTTCCCTGTATTGTCTGTGCAAGGAACCAGAGCCTTACTGCACAGATCAGCTCCTTGTGCTCTTAACTGTCAGATGACCCACTAGCTAGGGCACTGAGTTAGTCTATTGTAATTGTAATTCATGGGCTGCATGTCTTGAGCATATATAGGAATTAAAAAAGGTATAAATCTCAGTCATGAATCCTCCTTCGTCTTCACAGGGAGGGGAGAGAGATATTACAAAATGAGATGTTCCTGTCCTTTGCCAAACTTTGTTTGTTTGGGGTTTTTTTTTATTTTTATTTTTTTTTCCCAGACAAATAGGTCAGTTTCCCCTGTTTTCTCACATCCCCCCTTTACCTCTTACACCTGGTCTCTCTGCTGTTCCAGTTTTTGTCCTGGAAAAGGTCTGGGTAACAGACTCTGTGGTGAGTGGTACAGGTACTGCCTATTCTTCCTCTGCTGTTGCCTTGTCTTCTCTGCCACAGGGATCAGGTGGGGCACACCTAGTCCATGGCAAAAAGGACAGTTATTTATCATGACAACTTGGGAGGTGAGCACCTTTTTTCTTGAAATAGGTATGCTAACTCAAGGCACTAACGGACTAATTACTTTGTTCCCATTGTAACCAAGAACTTCAGGGAACTTGCTTGTCTCAACAATAAAATGAAGAGAGGATGGTTTGGGAACATTTATGGTCTAATGCTAAGTGAAGCTGCCCTTTTTATCCCTATGGATTTAAAGAACAGTCTCTTTTACTTGTTTCCTTCATAAACTTTTGGATTGATTAGCTTGGATTACTTATCTTCTGAAAAAGGATTAAAAACAAAGAGTTAGGAGATAAATGAACCTTGAATGTATATTTTGACAGCGTTGCTGTTATTCTTTTCTTCTTTTTTAAAATTAATTACAAACTGGATCCGTCTCCTTTTCGCTGTGCATTGCTAATGAAGTGCCAAGGGTCTGAGATCATCTTTCTGAAGCTTCATAGAATCATAGAATGGTTAGGCTTGGAAAGAACCTTAAGATCATCTAGTTCCAACTCTCCTGCCATGGGCAGGGATGCCTCACCCTAGACCATGTCACCCAAGGCTCTGTCCAAGCTGGCCTTGAACACCGCCAGGGATGGAGCATTTACCACTTCTTTGGGCAACCCATTCCAGTGCCTCACCACCCTTACAGTAAAGAACTTCTTCCTTTTATCTAACCTGAACTTCCTCTGTTTAAGTTTGAACCCGTTACCTATCACTTCATCCATGCTTTGCGATTCCACATGCCTTGTGACTGTGTTTGGTAATTGTTTTTCTTCCTCCATAAGCTACCCCTCACTCCAGTTCAGCACATACAACTCCAAGGAGCAGGGACATAGTGGCTTGTCTGGAGCTAGGTCCTAGATCAGTGGCAGCAGCTTAGGAATACTTGTGTGGGATTTAAAACAGTCACAGCGCAGACCTGTAAAGCTGTTATTTGGACGCTAACAAGATGTTGTTTCTTATCTTTAGAGGAATTCACACCTGTCAAAGGTTTAAACAGCACTAAGGCAAGTAACCTGTAAGTAAAAGAGATGTCTCTGTTAGGCACGTATGTGGCCTGGGCCCACGCTGTGATCTGTGGAGGGAGCCAGGCACCTCAAGGCCAATTGGTATCCCAGGCTGCCTGAATTGCCCTGCTGAAGCGCCCCTCTGTCTGCATGGATGGCAGAGGGATCCTGGGGTGTTGGTGGTCCTACATAGCTCAGTAAATTGGTGATATTAGGTAGGTGACTCTGAATGCATTTGCTATAGCCTGGTAAGGACTGCAGTGCTGTTTTTAGAGATGCTATACAATTGCCTTAAAAGTGCCTCTCCTTAATCTGAAGCGAGCATTAAGTCCTAGACTGCAAACTGTCTGGGGCACTGCCTGGTGCATTCCCCTGGCTTCCTCGCAGAGGAGAAGGCAGTAATTTCTAGGTGTGGCATTGCTACTGCCTCCCTTTGTTGCCAAGCTGCCTCATGCAGGGGGACCAAGTGTGGGCATCAGCGTGTGTTCAGAGCCTGAACTAATCCAGATAGCTCAGCTGAGTGAAAAGAGAGGGACTCAAGTAATACTGGCTTTGGTATCCTTGAGGACTTTCTAGATTACTGGCTTTTGCTGCTCTGGTTAAATCTACCAGCCCTTACTCTTCTGCAGAGTGTGCATTGGTAGGGGTTGGCTGCCCTAAAGTGAGGGAGTCCTGATGTTAGCTTTAATGAGGGAACTGACTTCAATGTACTGATGTGGGAAACAAAGGCTTCTTGAGAGGACCCATGTTTCTGAATATAATCCTTTGTGCTTCACTGCTCCAGAGACCCACTTGTCTCAGGGACTGGGAGGGCTGCTTAACGTCATGCTTAATTTTAGGAGCTGTCTAGGAAATGTCCTTCCCCAGCCTCCATGCTGAATGGAACTTACACAGCTTCTCCTTGTGTCCATGGGTCATTTACATTTTATGGTTAAGGGACAGCATAGCTCAGATCACAGTGCTTTTCAGAGAAAAGTGATAGTTCCACTATCAGCTGAGACTTAATACTTCCACAGCAGGCAAAGCCTGTCATACCAATTTGTTGGTCTGGCCCATTCCCAGGCAACATGCCATTTCCCAGTACAAAAGCACCTATTGTTGCCACTGACCCAGTTCCAATGTAACATACTATATGCCTCCTCCATCAAAGAAGTGCAAGGTGCAATATGAAATACAATTTTAAGGATTACAGATTAAAACTAATTCTCAGTAGTTCAACAAGGTAGACTATGATAACTATGAAAGTCTTGTGAACTGCCTGAAGATGAGCAGTAGATAGAATGTTACATTGTGTAGGATGGAGAAATTAGTCCAGCATTACATGCTTTAATCCTCCAAATTATTGAAAACACATTTAATAAAACATTCTATCTTTTGGCAAGAGAGACTTTGGTTAAAATTGGTTGAGGGAAGAGAAGGGAAAGGAACAGGTCCCTGACTCTCAAAATCACACCTATCCTGTGGATAACAGTTGTACTATGTGGCTACCTACTAGAAAATGAAACACTTTCAAGGGACACCAAGGGGCTGGAACTCAATCACAGAATCATAAATGGATTTAGGGTAGAAGGGACTATTGGAGGTCTTCTAGTTCAAACCCCTGCTTAAAGCAAGGCGGACCTCAGTTGTGTTAGGGTGTTTGTGACATGCCCAATTGAGCCTGAAAATATCCCGAGAATAAGGCTTCTACAGGCTCTCTGGGCAACCTGTTCTTGGACTTAACCTCTGTGGTGGTGAAAATGCTGTCAAAATACACATTCAAGGTTCATTTATCTCATAACTCTTTGTCTTTAATCCTTTTACAGGAGATAAGTCATTCAAGCTAATTTGGCTTTGGTTTTGTTAGAATAGATACTCCTCAGGGAGCCAGCACTCTTTTGGTGTCATTTTAATCATGTGGGTAACTGTTATTACTTGTACACAAGAGATGTAGAACAAGGAAGTTTTTTGCTGTGTTTGCAAGATTGCATGTGGTAGTTTTTGGGAGGAAGACCACTACTACGTCATGTTGTTGCTTTTGTCCCTCTGAAGCCAGGTGTTTGAATGAGATTTTCCCCCATCAGAAGCTCAGGGGTCTGAAATATCAATACAGTTAAGCCCACTCTATGTTAAGAGGGGGGATTTTGTAAATGCCATCCATCTCTCTTTCCCTTGACTCACATTGGTTCTGATGGAAAAACAAGAGTCACTATTACTCTTTTCAGTGATGGGTGTATTAGTTAAGCACTTCAAAAAGTTTCAGCCAGCACGAGCCTTCCTTCTGCCTTTGGAAGTCTTGCTGTGGATCACCTACCTCCAGCACTCTTTGGGAAGAATGTGCTCTTTGATCTTCCCTTGTGATTTTGGTTGAGAACTAGGTGATGGATTAGGGGTTTGGCATGACCATGAGAACCTCATGACAGCTACGTGTCCTGCCTGCGTGTGAGCTATGCTGAGGCTGCCGAGAGCTACTTGTACCCAAATATTAATGATCCTGTTCCTTCTCCATCTCATCTGAGAAACATCTTGATAGCTGGCTGGGTCAAGCATGAACAAAGTATAATTCTGTGGCAGTGTTGTTAGGTCTAGTGTCTTGACACAAAGAAACTGGTGTAAAAATCCTTCCAACCAGCCCTTCTGCCTGGGGTTGGACAGGTTGTGGAAAAACTTTTCAAATTACTGTTGATTTTGGAAATCCCTGGATCAATGAGCTGTATATGAGGGTCTGAGTAGCCGATCTGTCTCTTTTAGCCGTTGGTCCCAGATGGATCTACTGAGTTAAGTATCCCAGGAACCTCCCATTTTCACCTTTTCCTGTGGGGAACAAGAAGTGCTGGGAGGAATTATTTCAGTCTCATGAGATCTTACAGTCACTAAGCTTTGAAAGCTGCTCTTTGGGATTGTTAGTTTGTTTTTGGCAATTATTTCTTGCTGCCCTACTCTTTCCAGTCCTGATGAAGGTTTCCATCCCACCTAAATGCTCTGTTTTTCGTTGGAGAATTGCTTGTCCCCTATGACTTTAAAAACAATATGTAGGAGGGTTTTGGGGCTGTTTCCCACTCCTTAGCCAAGAGGTAACAGTTCTGTTGTTTCTCAATGCAGGGAAAGTAATGTCTACACTGAAATTGTATCCAAGAAGTTTCTCTCCTTGTTAAGGTGCAGGTTGAGGAAACCCAAGCTTTGTGCCCTTGATTTATCCTCTGGGAGGGACAGTTCTGCCCCACAGAACCCGAGGCATTCTGCCAACTCCCCACTGTTGTTTTTATCCCCTGACCTTTCTCCTGGCTTACCCCCCTCCCACCCCAAGGGTGAGAGACAGTGAAAGGAAGATGGAGTTACAGCTTCCTAGACATTTGGCTGGTTTGTCTTTTGTACATCACTTTGGCTTTGACTTTTTTTTTGAGAACATACCTCGCATGCTAATCTCTGTGCATTAGCTGATCACAGCATAAATGCTTGTCCATTAATCCAGTGCCTTCCTGTTTGTCTTTCATCTCCATTCTCTCCAGCGTTCTCCCGTTTCACTTTTCTCCCTCCTTTGTCTTTAACTCTGCCTAATACAATCCACCTCAGTACCACTGCTTCAGGCTATGGAAACAGGGATAGATACTGTAAGCACATTGATAGACTCCGTTAATAAACATGCCACCCAATGCTGAGGGGTATACTCTTCTGCAAAGGGCAATCTCCATGTGACTTTGACAGACATGTTCCCTTCCACTATTTCTTCATCTGCTAATAAGAGTAGCCTCCTGACTTTTCTGCTGTCCTAACGTTACCTAATATGCTACACCTTATTTCCAGAGAATTCAGCTATTATTTGTGCTTTTTTACGTTCTGATAGATTGGGTAGGCTTGAGAGCAAAACTCAGTACAAAGTAGGGCTGGGATTACTCTGTCCGAACTTCTTCTGAGTCTACCACGCAGATTTCTGTATTTGAGATACTCATCCTTCATTCCCTGTATAGGCGCTGCAGAGATGTAGGCACTTTAAACATCACGCAGGAGCAGCTAAACTGGCTTGAACCAAAGGGCACCCATAACCACTCTGGGCAACCTGTTCCAGTGTTTGATCACTCTCACAGCTCACCGACTTCTTAAATCAAGGGTTGTGTGTGAGTTTTTGATGGGGTTTTCTTCCATTCGTTGATGCTGTGGTGTTTTTAATCCAGGTAAACATTTGAGACCTGCAGAAGGGCAGTGGCAGTAAGTGCCACAGCTCAGTTTCGCAGAAGGTAAAGGAAATGCCTCCTTTTGTTTTCCTCATTTGATGCCCCTACACCAACTTTTTTTTTTTATGGAAAGAAACAACACTTTCAATCCCTTTACCTCCCTCCCAGTTTCTGTGTGGTCTGCTGCACCTCTCAGTTGTCTGTCTGCCAGGTAGAGGAGGGCTAGCTACAACTTACCTTTCTCTTAACTGTCTCTAAGTCCACTGCATGTGTGGAGGAAGATGGGAGGAAGACCCAGGAATGCAGTCTTCTGGACTTGAGTCCTTGAATAGTTATACAGTGATAGCCTGGTGGTTTCTGGATTGCTTTCTATTCTTTCTGAACAAGTCCTAGTATTTTTTTTTCCTGGTTATTAGTGAATATTGATTTTTATATTTTCACAGAACCGTTACTACTCCAGAACTCCTCTGTCGTGTGTTACTTTACATTTATTTACATTGACTTTTATCTGTGACTTATCACCAAACTTCTCAGTATCAGGTGATCTTTCTGCTGTTCGCTCTGCAGTACTTCCAGTGTGTGACACTTCAGTCCTGGGTTGGAAGTATGCTTTAGCATAGGACATTACAGAAATGCCTGCTTCTCTTCACTAGCTCTAAGGGAAGGCTGAACATGTCACTCACCTACGAAGCCCTTTTTCTGGACAGCGTGTGAGGATAGACTGGAAGGTTGGAGACTCCACAACCTCTCTGGTCAACCCATTTGAGTATTTGACCACCCTCACAGTTGTATGTATATGTTTAAATGGAATTTCCTGTATTTGTGCCCATTGCCTCTTATTCATCCACTGGATACCACTGAGAAGAGTCTGGCTCTGCCTTCTTTACCCTCAACTGCTCCTCCCAGTTATTTATACACATTGAAAAGATCCCCCTGAACCTTCTCTTCTCCAATCTAAACAGGTCTTTCAGCCTCTCCTCATAGGACAGGTACTCCAGTCCCTTGATCTTCTTTGTAGCCCTTTGCTGGACTTGCACCAGCATGTCCATATCTCTTTTGCACTGGGGAATCCAGAACTGGACATAACACTCCAGATCATCTCACCAGTGCTGAGGTGTAGGCTTACCTCTCCTCACCTGCTGGTGATAGTCCTACCAATGGCTGCCTTTATTGTGAGGGCACATTACTGGCTCTTGGTCAACTTGGTGTCCACCAGGACACCCTGGTCCTTTTCTACAAAGCTGCTTTCCAGCCTGTTGGTCCACAGCATGGTGCATGGGGATACTCCTCCCTGTGAGCAGGACTTGGCATTTTCCTTAATGAGAAATTAATGAGATCCTGTTTGCTCATTTCTGCAGATTGTCAAGGTCCCTTTGAATGATGGACCTATCTTGTCTATCAACTGCTCCTTCTAGTTCTGTATCACCTGCAAAATATACAGGTGGCATACACAGGTTCAGAAGTGTTCCTTAGTGTGACAAAAAAACATAACATTAAACCCAACAGCATGATAACTGGGTGCAGTTCCATGTCCTGTCCCAAACTAGGATAATGTAGGAGGTGGTATTCATCAATCTAAGCTGTTTGAAGATTAAAAAAAATAATAATAAAAATAAAATCGCCTTTTCTGGGGAGGAATGATGTTGTCTGGTTCCAGTATGGTGTTGGGATACAGCTGGGGTATGCACTCAGATCCAGTGCTCCCAGGTCTTGCAGTTTAATCACAGCCTTTAGCTGTGATATATGCTCTCCATAGATGAGCACAATTCTCACTGAGTTTGGCAGCAGCCGACCCTGAAACTGTTTTGGCCTGTGATGTGTTTTGGTACATAATACAATAGGTAGGAGGAAAACATGTGCTGTGGATGTAGTTGGTGTTACGGCTGTGAGGCAAAGAGCCTTTCAAAGTGTTACTCTGCAAAAGAAATCCCATTCTCTAGCCTATTAGTCAAAACAACTGCTCTGTGTCAAAGCAGCACAAATAGCTTTTAGCCAAAAACCTTTTCTAACTGCTGTTATGCTGGGGCCATTCTGCTCTGCCTGATTGCTGTCCCTATACAAGGGGTTAGTGCAGTATGTGGCTTAATAAATTCCACTGTCAGATTTCTATTGTGTCTTTGTTCTTCGTTGCCAAGGAAGCCAAATATTATTTCTGTCCTTGAAAGAAGCTGCAAATATGAGGAATGGCCTCAGCAAGAGGTGGGGGAGAAAAGCGACGCTGTGGAAAAATACCTTTTGTGTTTTCTCTTATTACCTTTATAGAGATGATTGGGGTGATGTGGTAGAATGGGGCTGTCCTGTCTTTCCTCTGTTAGTCAGATGTCTTTATTATCATTATTAACTTATATTCCAGGCTAAGCAGTTCACTCTCTTTTGTGTATCCTTTCATCCTCTGTCATGTCCTGAAGTGCTACTAGGGTAAAGTCATTTAGCCACTAATTTTTAAAGCCCCAACGAGAATATTACACATTCTGTGATTGAGTGATGTGATTCTTTGGGAAAACTAAAGCTAAGTTAAATTGGTGAGATATTTTGAGACAGGCAAGGCTTTTCACTTCAGCACCAGGAGGGTATAGCTTGTTTAATAAGCAGAAAGGAAGCTCCTGCATTAATGCTCGATCTTCAGCCCAAGGTACAGAGACTATCTTGCTTTTACTCCCAAGCTCTAATTTCCTGTCCATACCTGCAACATCTTTTACAGGAGGAGCATGTGGGAATTTGAGGTTAGTTAGCTTCGGGCTAGTTGTGCAGCCTGACAGCTCAAACAGATGATGCTCAGGATGCCTGTCTTTTGTTAGGATTGTTTATATCAAACAATAAAAACACAATTTACCTCCAAAATCATCATTCCTGCTACCCTGACATTTATCATTGCTCTACGTGGTCCAGTTACTGGCGAGTAATAAATTCCCTCTTGGCTGAAGTCAATGGCTTAAACAGAAGATGCTGATCTGGCAGTTTTGCCTGGTTGTTGCATGTGCAACACACTGCATGTTCTGTTAAGGTAATATTTGAAGTTTGTAGCCAAGTAATCAGACAGAGATAGGCCATACCAGAAATTAGGGGAGACTCAGGCAAACCTACTTTTTCATCTTATTTTTTTTCTCTTTTTACATCCAGTCTGAGCTCACTTTTCTCCTGGATTATTTTTATCTCTAACACAGTCCTTTTTGCAAGCAGGTATGATTTTGAGCTCAACCAAGTGGGAACATAAAGAGAGATCATTTACAAATATATATTCTTGCTCAAAATCTTTCACCATTTTAGTATTTTAAGTCTGCTGCTGTTTCTCCAGTTTCAAGCGACCAAGCCTGCATAATGCTTCCAGCTGATTCTTGCAGGCAGGATGAGCTCCTGGGACCACACTTCTAATTGACAAATGACAAAGAGATTTATTTCTTTATATGTGTATATATATATAAAAACTCTACCCTGTGTCTCCTTTTGTTGTCCCTTTTTAATTTCTTTCTTTTTCTCTACTCTATTTCTTCCTTTCACTGTTTAGCCTTTTCTATCTTGTCTCAGTCTCTCCTCATTTCCTTTCCTCTCTTGAGGTTCATAAAGCTGCCAAGGCATGGCCAAAGCAGAGAAATATGCATTTCACAGGTGAAAGTCATGCAGAGGGCAGCATTATAGTTCTTATTGCAGGTCCTGGGGAAAAGGATGCAGGTTCATTCTGGAGCTGTTGCTTTCATTAAATTTGTCAAATCTACCATGAATAAGTAAATAAAATATGGATTTGAAAGCAGAAGGAAGAGGTATATATTAAAATTCCAGTGTTGGAAACAAGCTTTTGCCTAATTTTTGAATTTTCGTGGAAAGTGAGTTCTGGAAGATTAAGCACAAGGTCTCTAGTTTGGATCGGAATGACAAGTGTGGATTCTCCACAGTGTCTCAGCAGAACTCACACTATATGTCTGTGAGCAGTATGTACCCTTCCCACCATAGACAACAATTTGTCGTTGTCCTAAAAAGTTTCCCGCTTCTTCACTGGAAAAATTTCTAAGATGCAAAGCCAATCCAGAGTGATTTGACCTACTTGAGCAGGAAAATTGCCTATCCCCTGCCCTTATTACACAATGTCAAATGAGGAGGCCTCAAATTTCACACTTTGCAATACAAAAATTTTTCTAATAGAAATGCCCATTGGAGCGTTGAAGTTCTTGTTCAAATCAGTGAGAAAGACTACAAACTGATTGGAATTATTTCCTGTAGGAGAACTCTTCACTGCCAAGATGGTATTTATACATTTAAGTCACACTGTATCATTTCATGCAAGGTAACAGGATTTCAGATTTGCTCTCTGGGATTACAGGAATTGTTCAGCATTGTGACCTGCCAGTTGAATCTACTTTTTTCAGGGATGTAGGTCACTCTAAGAGCCCCAGAGCTGGCTCCAGGCACTCGCATCTACTCGTGATGGCTATAGCAGCAGCTCCCGTAGGGTTATGCACTTTTGCCTTCACTCCTGCCATTTGCCCTAGTCTAAACAAAGCTGCCATCTCTCTGTACTCATAGTATCGTCAGAGTGAGTTCTCCCGCATGGGCAGAAACCTGTTTGTTTAGTGTTGGTGTTTCTTAGCCCTTGCCAGATTGTCATGGCTTCGTTTTTGATTTGCTTAAAGAATTGGTCAGTGTGCATGAAGTCGTCTGTCACTTGTGTGGTCAAACAACTGTTTTCTTTGTTCCATGTCACAGTGTGATATGCTGTGCAAAAGCTTTCTGTTCATTTGCGTGGGAACAGGATACTTCCCTGCTGCTGCTGCTAGTAAAGCCATAGGCAAAGGCCAGGCTGCCTTTAAGCACTTCTGCTATAGCTCTGCAGACGCACATTGTTATAGCAAGGCTGATATGTATTTCCCTTGCTGCATGTTTCTAATACAAACCCTTTCCCCTGTGTTTGCAATGGTGAAAGTCTGTGTTTTGATCAAATTGGACAGTCCTCAACCTTCTCTGTTGGCTGGTGCTCTGTCTTTTACTGTCACACTGCATGGGGACATAAAGGAGCTGTCACAGACCTTATCAGAGACATGATACACAGCAGCTGCTTTCATGACAGATGCTGAGTATCTCCTATTTTTAAACAAGACTTGGGACTGAATTTTCTTTGGTATGTGATCTTGTAAAATACTAGAGGAAATACTAGAGGAAAAAACAAAAGGTGTATTCTCTGGGAATGAGGGTGCACCAGAAGACGACTGCTGTCAGGCACTGTGCTCACCAGCATTGACTTCTCTGTGGGTGATATGGCTAAGGAGGGCCCAAGAAGAGATTTAATGGAGATAAAGAGGTGCCTTGCAGAGACTTACAGAGTGCTTCTTCCCTGGGTGTGGAGAGAGTGGGACAGTGATTGCAAATTGACTGCACAAGTCATGGAAGTACAAATTCTATGCTATGCTGTGCTGTGTTATGTTGTGCTATTCTATTCTATATTGTGGGTTAGGTGGACTAAGATGCTGATCACTATAAAATGTTCTTGGCTTCTTGAATAAGTAGTAAGACATTTAGTGAGCTCAGAGCATGTCCTGAGGGAAGTGGACAGATCCAGTTCCTGATTCCTTTCCCTGTTACATAAAAATATTGTGTTGTTTAATCAGTTTAGCAACACACGAATAAGTTAGTCCCTGGCCCTTAAGAAATGGCACAAATTTGATTTCAGCTATTTTAGTGACTGGTGCGGAAGATCTGTCAGTCTCTTGCCACAAGACTCAGTAATGCTTATAGGAAAGGTTAAGCATCAGCATGCCCTGGGAGCAGGCTGTGTGGGGACAGATCCTGTCTGAGCTCCTGAACTTCTCTGCAGGCAGAGCTGCCTATGGCTGCAGGAAAGACACCAAGCTTTGGGATTGTTTTTCCTTAGCTAGGGTGTTTCCTTTTGCATGTTAGATTTGTAATGATGTTGATTTCCAAGGGAAAATTTGTTTTCCGTAAGAATTGTCACAGGAAAGGGTGGGATCAAAAGGACTTTATTGTGGAACTGAAAGTCAGAATAAACACCAGCGAAGTTTGTCTCTATGAGGAAGTTTACCAGCAAAGGTGCATTGGTAGTTATGCAAGTGTGTTCCCGTGTGACTGTGTTTACTATGGAAAATTATATGGGTATCATTATGGCAGCCTAATTATAATCACTGTAGTTTTCTGTTAAAAATATCTTGTATATAAGCCACCTAGAGAAAACTGCCCTTTCAATAGAATAAGCCTGTTATAACTTAATTTGGAAGAGCTACATGACCCCTGGTGGTGTGAGCTCTTTATCACTACTTAGAATGCAATAGCAAGGCCACAGAGAGCAGTGCTGTGATTTATTTGTGTGACGACTGTGTTTTGGAAAGGCCTTGGTTGAGAGCCAAGGAGAAAGGGCCAATTAAAACTGCTCAGGAAGTATCACCCATGTAGTTCCTTCAGCTATAAAGTGATGACCTTAACCCTTACTGCAGCTGTATCTCTAGAATAAAATACTGCCTAGCTTGTCTATAGTGTGTGGAATTGACCTTTTTAGTCTGTAAAAAGTATACACTAAATCACTTTCAACATTATAGCTCTCATTATCTGAGTACTGAAACCCATCACGCTTCCCAAGGTGACCAGGTAATTATCTTTAGGTTATGCTAGACGATATATTTTATAAATATGATTGTGCTATGTGCAATATACTTTATATAATTGGCACATAATGCGTACTAATGCATGCTAAGTTATACTTTTTACAATTAGACATTAATATTTATAATGCTGTAACACCAACATATTAATTATGAAATGTATTAATATTTATAATGCTATAGTACTATTTTAACAAAGTGTTCTAAAAAATCTAGTGCTGCAAAAAATTAACTCTGCAGTTACAGTGGGGATCAGGCTTCTCCTGTAACTTAAACTAGGAAAAATATTCTGCAAAGTTGTTTGGGTTTTTTTAACATGTGTGTATATTTGTCTGCATATAAATATATTATATACACGTGTACACACATGGATGGAATTTTTCGTGGGAAGTGTTAGGAATTATTATATCTGGTAGCCTGAAAAAGGCAAGGCAATGACAGCTCTGTGTTCCCAGGTGCAGGCAACAGTGATTCTGAGCAGCTATTCCCAGTAGAGAGATGTGTGTGTCTCAGGCCACTCAGATCCACACAGGCAGAAAGAGCACTCATGCAAACACAACAGCACCAGCGGCCTCATCCTGTTCCCCTCTCTGGTTGATCAGGATGAAAGCATGTTAGGAGGAAATATACATGCATAGATATGATATGGATCCCCTCCAGTAACTGGCCTTAGACAGTCCATGTAATAGCTGGTTGATGGGTCTAGTCCTCTCTTCTCCAGTTACCTCACACAGATGTGTGCATGCAGACATGTCTCTCAGTTGACTCCCTGAACCCTGGTCTTCCCATAGCTGGCCTGGACCTTCTTGTCTCTCCTGTAGCCAACTCACAGGTTGTCTGGTCTCTCCAGTTTTTGACCTAGACCTGTGGCCGCTTTCACACCCGGCTCCTAAAGCTCTTATTCTACACACCAGCTAGTCCAGCTTGACAGTCTCTAGTGATCACAGACAGACACGCACAATATGCACACCCTCACTTGCTCTGGTTGCTAGCCGGACACATGCATGGACTGTGGTCTGACTCTGGTTGCTGTCACTGAGACCACATACATCCCCATACACACAGATCAATGGAAGAGGCTTTGATCTGAAATAAAGGAGCAGGAATAAACAGCTGGAGAGAGGGTTGCAAGTTGGTGAAGTCCTGGGGCAGCTCCTTCCAGCCAAATTCTCTGTACTGTCAAATTTCCTTACACATCGTGGCTGCCTGCATCCATACAGCTAGTAAAACAAGAGTTTTTTAAAAAATTCCTTAAATCCAGAGGAATTGGGTGGTCAACCCCTTGAATTACAGGTCATGATGCTGGTACAAGATTATAAGAGAAACACTGACAAACTGGAGGGAGTCCAGTGGAGGGCCAGTAGGATAGTTTGGGGTTAGGGCACATGTCATAGGAGGGGAGGCTGGAGAAGAGGAGATTGAGGGGTATCCAGATGCTTCCTAAAAATGGTCATGCATAAACTAAAGCGAGGTTCCTCTCAGGTGCAAAATAAAAAGGCAAGAGACAACAGACGTGAGTTGTAACAGGGGCAATTCTGAGCACTTGTTTGGAAAAAAAGTGTTTTAGTCAGAAAGGTGGTGAAGCACCGGCATGGGTGCTTCAGAGAATCCCTGGAGAATCCCTGGCCTTGGCAGAACTTGCTCAGGGCTGAACAAGGCTAAATTTCCTTGATTCTAGAAAGGTAATTTTTAAACTCTGTTCATTTGCGTTTTCAAATTGTAAAATATCAGAAAAAAACCACCAAATCTCCATAACCACAAAGGCTTTAAAAACTTGTTTTAGAACAAAATTAAATTCTCAAGAAACCAAGGCTTATCGGTCATTCAAAGAACATCATCTAAGATGATGTTGAAATAACAAACAAGATTTGTTGTATTGGATTTTTAGAGTGATTCTTTAAAGTTCTAGGCCCAAAATACTTGTATTTGGACTTGCTTATTAAATTCTCCAGAGTTATAGCAGCAGTCTGTGGAAGGGCTGTAGTGGTTTATTAAATTCTATAGGAGTTTACAGTTACGAAATTTAAGGGAATAATTAGCAATATTCCTCACTAGTATCTGACCTAGATTCAAGTCTGCAGAGTTTAAAACCACCACGTTTTTATTCCTGTCAACCCTAGCCTTCACCAATCTAATTTCCACTACCTTCTCATCCTTACACAAACCCAGTATGAAATACTACTGCTCAGGATTTACAAAATGTTACCTTGTTTAGCCTTGAAATGCTGGCACTCAGCTGCACTTCTAAATTCGCTCTTGTTTTAAAGCTATTTTGCTAAGGTAACACTGGGTGCTGTTTGGAGCTGCAACTGCAGTACAGAAGATCAGACAGTGGGCAAGGAACTGTTGAATTAAAATAAAAATATTTTCCTAAGTATGCTTACAAGTTTATTCAGTGCTTTATGGTATCTGAAAGGTGAAAGGGTTGGGGAGTAGCTGAAGTGAAAGCAAATCTCTCTGTGGAAGGTTTGTAACAGCAAGTTTTAATCTCCAGTATTAGTAACAAAGCAAAACAAACCCTACTTGTCCATACTAGGCTGCTCTGTGATTTGAGAGAGCTGTTTTTACTACTGCAGCCACAGGATTATCAGTAATGCCTGGTATGAAATACATTTATTGAGTTACTTGCTCTGGCTTCAAGCCTTGCCCGGGATCACGTTTCAGCCCTGTTGGCCTGTCCTCGTGGCCTGTTATTCTATTCCGCTGGCTTAGCACTGTTTCTGTGAGATGTTACGAGTATCAGAGTTCTGCATATAAAGAATAAGCTGAAATTCTCCACTCCACAACCTATCTGAGAACCAGCGTGGTATAGGGGTAGTCTGAGCTCCAGAGACATATCTGATTAAGGTCTCTCCTGGAAGAAAGTTCTGTTTCACATGTAGTCTCAAAAAATCCCAAGGAAGGTGAGGAAAGTAGGAGAATATAACAGTAAATACTGACACCCCTTCCCCTCCCTCCCCCCAAATAACGGGATTAAAAATAAAAGAATCTGTGTCAGCCAAGAACAAGGCAATGTTTTATTCACTAACACAGTTAATTGCACTGACTGCATGTGTTTCAGGTAACGGAAATCACTTGTTTCCAAGTATCATGTTCTTTATTCAATATGTTGGTTTTTCTGTTATATATATCTACCTCTATATGTGTAACTGCAAAAGCTCAGACTTGGATATTTTAAGAAGGCAGTACTATAGCTTAGATATAGCTCAATGCAGATATTAATGAAGCTCTGGCTTGAATTATGTGTAGTAGTTCATTAACCATTAAAATCATTTGAGTTTCCTTGTAATTTATTAGAAGTTTCGGGTCATACCCAAACTGTACAAAGTGTCAGTTTTGTTGTGATTGTCTCTATTCCTCCAGCACACACCCACAGAGGTATTTCCTGGTGAAAGATGCAATTCGTTCTCTGATGACTGGCAAGCTGGTGTGTCGCTATGGCCCTTGTGAATCAAAACTAGAACTGTATTTAGTGGAAGCAGAAAAGGACTTGCTGCTTTTAGATAACCATAGTTAAAAAGGATGTGTGAATGAGCGTTTGCATACTCTACTCTTATCCTACATTTGGATGCGATGGAAGCTCTTATATCATTTGTGCTTTTGTGAAGCACTTCCTTAGTTGCTTTGATTTGAAAAAGGCAGGGCTGTTGCTCTATGAGAGTAAGTAAAGGATTATGATTAGATTTACAGTACCTGTAAAAGGATGATATTCTGTATGAAACTGTTATTTTTCTCTAGTCTGCATATGTGTTAAGGGTTAGAACTGGCTGTTGGATGAGAACTGAGCAACAGTTCCCTAGAGAGGCAATGGTGAAAATGGTTCTTGGGAACTGACATTGCTGGGTGGGATAGAGTTACAGTCAGCATTAAGTGTTGTTTTTGGCAAATAGTGAAGTTAATTGCTGATGACTGATAGGAGTCGAACTCTGGACTTTGGAAAAATAAATTGGAAGTGGTGTTTGAAAGGAACATTTCCCTCTTGTTAGAGGGAAACTGACCTATTGTTTTTGTGATCTGCTTCTTTTGGTTCTTTTTTCTGTCTTTACAATGTAAATCCCTGCTTTGGTAGTGACATTGGTCTTTTGAATCAAGGATATGTTTAGCACTTGACTCCTATACATTGATTTAATTTGGGAGTACGGATGCCCACCAGCAAAGATTCCATGTCCTCAACACAATCCTTGAAAAAAGAGAAGTGCTAAACCCAAAAGATTTTGAGATTATTTTTGTTATCCTGGATTTTCAAAATTTATAGCATTTGGGAAAGTTTTGGTGGGCTTAATGCTTTAAATTTCTTTTATGTTTTTACCAGGTTTTCAAATGAAATATAAATTTTTAAAGAAATGCTCAAATTACTACCTGCTCTAACACTGTCTTTGCCACGCAGGCTAATTAAGTGAACCACTAAAAAATTTCCTGATAAAATCATGACTATTTATGTCACTTCCACGCCTAGATGAACCATGCCAAAATAGGGCAGATTTGGCTGTAGCAGTACAGCTGGAATGTTTTTCTCAAATAATTGCTTCCCTTCAGGCCCTGGGTATGACAATGGTGAAATCACATCCCAGAATTTGCGGGTGAAGAAAGGAGAGGCAAATGTCCTTGGCCATCTTTAAAACCAACCTGCCTTATCTTTGGAGTGGGTGCTTGTAAGGCTGTAGCTTATATTCCATAATGCAGAGACATATACTTGATGAGGAATGGTAACATCTTTTGATAATATGTTTATTGTCTCAGTTTCTTGACTCACATTCTGTGGTCTATGAATAGCTGATTGGTGATCTGCTGTATCATTTTCCTAAACTAAAATAGTTTCTTACAGCCATCCAAGAGAGATTTATTCATGCTTGCCAGGAAAGAGTCAAAGAGTTCTGTAAGCTATTCCTTGTTTCCTGATGGAGGGTTTCTTACCTTGGTATGCAAGTGCTATTGAAGTCCCCAAACACCTGCCATTTACTACATGTTTATGCATTTCATCAGTAAAGAGCATCCTAGTAGTTCCCTTCCTGGTACCACATGTAGTGGTACAAAAGGTCACTGGAGACTTGTTACCAAAAATTCAGCAAGGATGCTGAAAACAATTCAGGTTTTGGGTTACTGAACCATGAATCAATGGGTAATGAAATGCCAATGCTTTCAAAAGAACAAGCAATGAATGTAATGCAAATCTGGCACACTTAAAGAGGAAAAAAGTGCATTAATTCTCTACAGCCACTTTTGCTCTTTGAAGATCATAATGTCATCCTTGATCATGTCCATGCCTAATCCAGTGTCTTCTCTCTGACAGTGGTCAGTGCCAGATGTTTCAGATACTGTGCTTAGTTTATTATTAGCCAGAAACCATCAAAGTGTTCAATCCCTTCAATATCTTGAGCTTGAATGAACTCAAGTTATTTTAAGATTGCTGATGAGAGATGAGGGGAAGGAGTTGTTTCAACAAGTGATCTGCACTAATTGCAAGGGTTGAAGTCTTCCCTGATCCTGAATTGGTAATATGAAAGGCATGTTCTAGGATGACAGTCTGACAGAATAATTGAATATCCAGAGAAACCAGTAGAGTCTTGACTGCATCTTGGTTGTATTTCTCTGGCTCCCTAATAGGTCAGCCTCAGGGAAAAGTCCTAATGCACTGGAGTAACAGCATGGAAATTAGGGTTTAATGTTTTCTGTTATATTCTGGTTTTGCTTGCAGTTTGCTTGTCCTGATGCCCCATCTTGTATGATTGCCTTACTTTTCATGGAAAAGAGCTAATCTGACTACAGGAGTAGGTGTACAGCATCACACAGAGCATGTATTCTACTGGCTGGGAAAGGAGATGCACTCCAGTAGTTCATTTTATTCCCAAAGTGCTTCCTTGAACAAGTGAGATAAAGGCACTAAATTAAATAGTGCTATTCCCTGATCTGATGCAGCCCTGTCACTTACTCTAATTACTGGGGCTGTGTCTCAGCCTTTTTCTTATGAGCAAATGCAGCCCTGGGGACTTGGAAATTAATATGTTGATTTGAGTAAATATCTATTTGGCACACACCTTGAGGCACTGCAGCAACAGAACTGCTAAATAAGAACTAAAATTTAGAGAAATCAGAGGATCCAGACATCATTGTGGCAGCTTGAATGCTGAAGCTAAATTAGCGTGTGTTGGTTGTCTCTGAGAACAATAATTATAGGCGTTTTGGGCATCTTGATATTTGTTCGGACTGGTATTCTTTCACACAACTCTTGAGCTAGGTTTCAGTGTTAGTATGGAAGCAGAACTATTCCCATTAAAAGTTCTGGATGTAAGCCATTCTATTTTGGAGAGTAAGAGGAAGTTGCTGGATATGGCCTTAGAGACAGAGAAAAGGCCCTGGGAGCGTTTAACTTAGTGGAGTAAGTATACTCTACAGATATGCCTACAAGGATACCTAGAGATGATTCTGAGAAAGCCATGTGAATTCTCTCAAACCACATGAATTGTGCTTCCCTGTGTCCATTATCATGTCTTGGAAGACAGGATGATGAATGTGAAGAAGCAGCGCACCTTGCAGTAATGCAGGGTAATTGCATACCAAGCTGGCCCCTCAGTATATCAAAGATGTTGAGATCTAGAAAGAATCCCTTTGGCTGCCAAGAAGGCAAGGGTACTGGAACATATGATAAATAAGAGTCCAAGAGAGCTGCTCTGTTCATCTAGGAGAAGTAAAGAATAAGGAGGGTGGGATCTAATTACTGTTTTACACTACCTAAAGGTATAGAGGAAATGGAACCAGTCCTTTATCTGAAATGTACAATGGAAGAACCAAGGGGAACAAAAAAAGTCATAACATGGAAAATTCCAATTGCATGTAGTGAAAAAAATTTTCACTGTGAAAATTGTTAAGCATTGGCACAGGTTACCCAGAGAGGTTGTAGAGGCCTTATCCTTGGAGATACTCAGAACTGGGCAAGGCCTTGGGAAACCTGGTCTAAGTATGTCCAGCTTTGAGCACAAGAGCAGGCCAGGTTGCTCAGGGCTTTGTCTGGTAAGGTCTTGAAAACCTCTAAGGATGCAGGCTGCACAACTTCTCTGGGCAACCTGCTCCACTGCTTGACTACCCTCACAGTGAAAAAGTTGCTCCATATATCTGGTCTGAAACTCTCGTTTTATCTTGTGCCTGTTATCTCTCATTCTCCCACCATGCACCACTGTGAAGAGCATGGCTCCATCTCCTTTATAATCTCCCTGTAGATACTGGCAGGCTGCTACTAGTTTCCCACAACGCTGTCTCTTCTCCAGGCTGAACAAGCCACTTCTTACAGGGCAAGTGCTCCAGCTCCCAAACATCTTGGTGGCCCTCTGTTGAATTCACTCCAGTTTATGGAAGTCTACTTTGTATCAGGGGTCCAAAGATTGCATACAGTATCTAGATGTGGTCTAAATGATGAGTCTGGCTCAGCTGCATTTCCTTTAAACTTGATAGATATGCCAATGGAAATAAGTGGTATGATTGGACTAAGCATTTGGAGCATCTGAATATTGCTTCCACCAAGTATGGCTGAAGGTCAAGTCACCAAGCCTCCACCCCTGCCATGTCATTGTCTCTCTCCTTTGCACATGTGTGAGATGAGTAATAAAATCTGTGTCCCTTATTGCTTGTAAGATGTGCGTGTGTTGTATTGCAGTGGTGTAAATCACCTAAATATTAACTTCCTTTCACTGACAGTTTTTGCCGTGGTTTTTGCAGGTTACATATCACAAGTACTAAAGAATTACACTGACCATGCCTGCGATGGAGAATATGTCTCCCTGAGATGTCCTCACAGAACTACCATCAGCATCCAGTCTTCTTTTTATGGCCGAATTGTACCAAGTCATCAGATGTGTCCTTCTCGCTATCCCCACTCCTATGCAACGTTAATTAAAGAAGATGTTGCCTGTTCAGTTGGCACTTCCCTTCAGGTACGGCATGTTAAACTGAATCTGTTCATTTGGGACTTCATCTTTTCTTGGCCAGGCTGCAGCTGTCTGTGCTGGTGCTGCATAGAGCTCTATTAATGAGCACTACCCAGCATGGCAGCACTGACACCTCACACAGCTTAGTGGGTAATTTGTCTTGGTAGTTTGGGCAGGACTGAATTAGATTTTGCTGATGAATCTCTCACCTTTGCTGTTATTCCAGTCAGTAACAGTTCAGGAATGTGGCTGAAATAGAATTACTCTGTAAGACCACAGTATGTTTGACTGGATTTGAAGGTGATTTTGTTTGTTTGTTTGTTTTTTTTTCCTTCCCAATGGTTAGCTTTTTCAACACATTTAGAAGTTGCTGTGGTGTTCTTTTTGCTTCAGAACTGATCCTATTTCAAGAGGCTTTTGGTAACTTGAAATGCAGAGAGAACCCTGGGCTTTACTTCTGACTCATTTAGCTCTTAGGCCATTGTAAGTGATCATACATCACTTAAGCTTGTAATGTCCCAAGCATCGGTAGTTAATCAGCTCTGTCTGTTTGTGTAGGGGATGTTGACTACATGTATCCTCCCAAGAGAACGTGTGACGTCAGCAAACCAAAGGATTATTTGTAAGGTGCCAGTGTTGCTCAACTGTCAGTAGAACAACTAGAATCAGAAACATGAGTTGGCTGATGTTGTTGAGATGAATGGGGTCTGCTACTGGATGCTGAAGTAAGCACAAGTCTTTCCAAGTGCAGGATTTGGGACTGAAAACTTTTGGGCAAAGATCTCAAGCACCTAGTGTGTTTATGGCTATGAATCAATAATAACTCATAATAAAAGTTATAGCAGAACTAGATTAATGCACCTACAGGGTGCATAATAATTTATTTTATAATTTGGCCAAAGGCCAGGGTTTCCCACATCACTTCTCACTCTTGCATCAAAGGTTTTTAAGAGGAATTTACAACTTTTTTTTTAAAGTTGATATGAGTGCTTTGGCTTCCAAATGTTAGTGGTAAATTCTCAAGAAATTGCCCAGGGTTGGTGTTTGCTGTAGTGTAACCCTTAAGTGACGGGTTTGCAGTTGCCCTCATAACACTTCCACTGCACAGCAAATGACTGCGTTGTAGTGTGGGAGGACATGGTCCTTATCAGTGGAAGGTTTTCCCAGATATGATAACAAAAGTTCATAATACAACAGACAGGAGGCAGTTGTGTTGTTTAAGGTGGGGGAACATGGATTGAGAACTTTGGCAGAGGCTAACCTTCCCTACCTTCCTCTATTGATTTACTGCAAAATTTACTTGAAACACTTTGTTTCTGAGCATGATTGATAGCTATGTGCATAGCTTTAACCCTTGTGGGTAAGTGGCCCACTTAAGACATCTGGAAGAACTTGAGAGCAGGGGAGATGTAACCTTTGGCTTTCCATGCCATGGTTTTATGTCCAGGAGGGATTTCAAAGAAATCCTTACCTGCTTGGCTTAGCTCCTTATGTTGTCAGAGCTGTTCCCATTAGCTTTGCCTCCAACACTTACAGTGCTTGTAATTACAGTTCCCCTATCTATTAGAGTGAGAACTGTGTTCTCTGTAGGTAGTCTTGTACAGTATGTTTGTTACATGACTGAGACCAGAATACTCCTATTCACCCATTTTTGGGGATGCAGATGTGCTAAGGAAGTAGCTGACATTTTCTGTTCTGCCACAAATTTCTTGGGGGACCTTGGGCAAATTCCCGAGTCTCTTTGGAGGAGATCCACAGTCCCTCTGGTGCTCCCAAATGTGGCTTTGATACGTCAGTGTGCTGTGCTTGGCTAGGGTAGGATGAGTCCGAATGCCAGAGATGAATCTTGTCTTCTTTCTTAATCCTGGAGGGGGTGAGGCCTCTCTGAAGGATAATCCAGAAACTCCACAAGCTGAAAGGCAAGCTGCCTGCAGCTTGCTGGCAGGAAATGCGTGTATGTAGGAAAATTGAAAAGTTGTAGACAAGGAAATTATGTGTAGTTTTGTGGTTTTGAAACTCTGCTATATGGCTGCTATAGGCAGGACCAATTGTGTGTGTATTCTGACTGTCAGTAATTTAAAAAGTCAGCCAAACCCTTCAAAATTAAGTTTATAAAATTACTGTGTCTAATCAAACCCATGACTGTATAAATTTGCTGCTTCTCTGGAGAGTGGCCTGGAGGGAGTGTAGGGGGCAGTTTATTCCCTGCAAACTCTACCTGTGAGTAAGTAGACATTGTTCAGACATTGTTTCTATGTTAAAAAGGGAAAATAAAGAGTTGATTACACAGAGACAACCACAGGCTTGTGTGGTTGGCTGCCAGTATCCCTTGCTTTATTCACTTGTTTTTGTTTGAAATGAAATGCAGACCACTTGGGAGAGCATGTCCAAGACATTAAGGCAGTGACCCCAAACTACACATTTCTGTTATTCTAACACTGCAATGTCAGATTCAATGGGAGATTTCCAAAAGTACAATGAGTTTGGACATTCATACTGGGATTTTAGTTTTGATGTGGTTGGTCTCTTGTTAACTTTTTGATCAAGTCACATGAATATGGAGAGATGAGAACAACAAAATAAAGTTGTGTTGAAAGCCAGACATTATTTCCTTTTTTAAACAGCTCCCCTTGCTTCCCCCACTCCACTCAGTTTAACAGGAGAGCCCAGAGTTAGCCCAAGTCACATGAGATACATGTCAGGAAGGAAGGAGAGTTGAGGCATCTTTGAGATATTTTGAAGGAAGTGTAGAAAATTCCCACTCATCCATTAATAGCAGAAGCTAATTTGGGGCACTAATGTTGTTAATTAGCAGTGTGGTCTTGTATTGGCTCTTTCTTACATTTTTTGTGGAGTTCTGCAGAGAGTATTCCTGGTTGTGAAGTAATGGAGAGCAATGTCCTTGTCCCAGCCAGGAGGGATGGTCGGAGAGAGAGAAGAGGAACATCTGGAGCTTTGGTAGCTGTGATAAAAGAGACCCACAGAGTGCACTGTCCTGCTTGGCAGAAGAGGTCTGTTAGGAGGAGCCTCATGGTGGCTGAACCATCTCTTGTCTTCCTTTCAGGTCAGGAAGAGCAGCTGCCAGGACCAAAATCTATTAATCTTTTGCCCAGAAAAGTAAATCCTTGAATATTAAGGGTCATTTAGGTGTATTGAAGTCATGCCACTGAAAATGGTTGGCAGTAGGTAAGAGGGTGTTCATCCACGCTGCATAATTTCTGCAGAGAAATGAGTTGTATTCCCACTAGGAAGTCTCTGTCTAGTTTGGGTCCTGAAGAGCAGAGCCACATTAGCATGGTCCTGTGTGTGTCCACATTAGCATGGTGCTGTGTGTGGTGTCTTTGTGATGACCTGTGACTCCCACATACCTTTACCCCTTTGGAGAAATTGCGCAGGTGCAGTTGGTCTGAGCTTGCAACGTAACAATTTTGAGAACTTGGAGATTTTTGGTAGGTGTGAGAATTTTGCTTTTTCAGTGGAATTTTGCTCTGTCCCATGTCACCCCAATAGCGTTGGTCAAGTTTGGATTTGTAATCCACCCAATGGCTGATTTTTACTGTAAGAGTGTGGAGAAGAAGCTAAATTACATTGCTGCTCAGCAGAGGGTGACATAGGAACATCTGAAGACACCTTTTGCTTGAAGGGTATCTGCTGGGGACCATCTTCATCTGCTTTAGCTTCTCCTTTATGCCATGGTTCTCTCACCTGTCACACTACTGCATACATTTGCACTTCCATGAAAAGTATAAGGAAGCCTCTGGGGAAATAAGGAAACTGATAAACTGATACATGAGCAGTGTGTGTTTATTCAGATCAACACATAAATGCTGGCAGAGGACAAAGGAGAAAAAGGAGTGTTAAGAATTCTGCATTGCCTAATGATAAGTGCCTCCCAATAAGTGAATCTATTTAATAAGAAACCTAGCCACTCCTGGGCAAGCTCATAATGCCCAGCCTGTGCCTGCAAAAATACATGGAGGCACGTTTATCTGAGGGAAGCTGCTCAGCTGAAGAGGAGGACTTTGAGAGTAGCTTGTTTACAAAGCTTTCCGCAGCTGCTCATTCCTGGATCAGTATTCCTGATGTCACCTGTTTTCAGCAATAAACCACTCAAGGTCTGTACGGAATAAAGTTTAATGGTTGGTCTAAAATTATTGCTTATTACTAGAAAACTAGATTACAGTGGATTACCTGCAATATTGTCATTTTGGTAAATTGACAGAAAGTAAAACCACAGCTTATTTGGAAGGAAAACAGAAAGCCCTGGGGCAAAGCTTAGAAGGAAAATAAAAAGCCCTGGAGAGGCAGTTATCCATTGGTTTCTGCTCCCAGATATTTATCCCAGATATTTACTGTAGGATAACTTCTGTCTTCATGTATACATGTACTAAAATAAGCAGGAAACTGCACTTCAGAAGGCAATGTTTTACCATGTGACTTATTTCCCCAAGAGGAGCGGTGCTTAGAAGATGCTGTGGAGCCAGTCATGCCTCTCCTTAGAAAGATTAGCTAGTTTCGAGAGGGAGCACAGGCATGGCCTGTAGCCTGGGTCTCTTTCAACACTCTCCAGGACAACCAGTCCTTGGTGACAAGAATCACTAGTGCTGCTGATATAGTATTTCCTTTTGTCCTTGAAGTGAGATACAGGACACCTTTGCTGCCACCGTCTCCCGCTGTCACTCCAGCAGTGTGTGAGGCAGCAGTACAAAAGGGAGCGGATTCCTTGCATGCTAACCGCAGGATTCCCTGAGCCGCTTTCTCCCATTTTTGTTTGCACCTACCAGGAAGGTTTCTGTGACAGAAAGCAAAGGGGAGCTGACCTCTTTGGTGATGGATGTATGAGAGAAACTTTCTGGTAGCTGTGTGAGTCTCAAAGCATGGGCCAGTTGTTGATCACAAAATGAGGGGGCTGTAAGGTGTACGCGTTTGTTACCATTTCTGAAAAGGGTTTTATTTTCCCCAAGTATTCTGGATTAACAGTATGGCAGAGTAAAATACAAAGTAGAAGAAAATAATCCAACTGCTCTAGCTTTCTTGGTACGGCAAGGACAGTGGCTTCTGCCATGCCCAGACAGAGGATGTTGCACGGTCCCACTGATAGAACAACCCTAAGTGGCCTCAACAGAAATGAGAAAGTGCCCTTTCTTATGCCTCTGAATGTCTATAAGATGGTGATGGTCAAGGAGAAACAGGGAGGAAATTGATAAAAAGGAAGAATAATTGTCCACTGGAAGAAGAACACAGTCATATTGCATATTAGATCTCCACAGCTTACAGGCACCTTGAACAAGTAAAGTTTCAGTCTCAAAAATGTCAGTGAATTAAAGAGCACTTTGGACAACTCTTTGTCAGTCTATATTCATTACTTTGCAAAGGATGGTGAGCCGTGAGCTTGGGGTCCAGAAGAGAGGTTACTGCAGTGCTGAAGTTGCTCTTAAAAATCACAGAACCAGTGCAGCTTCATTCATGAATTTTGCCCAGGCTGAAATATTACTCTCTGTCAAGCAGCTCCCCCAGCTAATTATTTGCAAGTAGAAGAACTGCTTGATGCAGAGGTCATGATAATCTCTAAATTGCCATGTCTGAAATCTTTGGCTTGACTGAAATAGCTCCTCAGAGCAGTGTGATCATGTACTGCAGAAGAAGAGATGCTGGAGGCAGAGGTGGCCAGTGCAGCCTGTCTCCCTGATGAGGCAGGGCTGCTCCCTGGGGTGTAAGCCTCCTAATGCTTTGTTTACTCTAAATTTAAACTTTCCATGTCATGGGGCTTCCATCATTGCCACTACGACCCTGCTTGACAGTATAATGGTTTGCTCTCAATGATTTTTTCCCACTTTGTCTTTAAGCTTTCGCTTTCTTTAATCCCATGACTTTTGGTTATGCATCCTTTTGTATTTCTTAAGCTTAGACCTCTCCCTTTGAAGCCGACCCTGCATACAGATAAAGTTTCCCACTGTTAGGAAATGTAGGTAATGTTAATTAGGTGATATTTGTAATGCAGCTTTTATCGGGTTCTTCTACTTGTTAAGCATGTTCCTGCTCTTTGTGAATCGCTGTCTATGGGCTTTTTCAAGGCTCTGCCAGAGGAACTCTGATGAATCTTGCTGTGATGTTTTAACATTCCAGACTACTGCTGTCTGCCCTGCTGCCCTGCTGGCATTTACTACTCCCATAGCAGAACTGGTGAAAGGGAACCTGTGCCCAGTTTTCAGCTCTTTATTTCACAGTCTGGTGTGTTAATGTGAGTCACCAAATGTGTGAGCATAGTTCCCTCCTGCTGAGTCTGCTGTGAGTGTTGCAAGGTCCATGGGAGAGTGATAAGAGATAGCTAGTAGAGTGCTAAAACCTGCCACAGACCAGCAGTCAGGATTCAGGTCCTTTGATCACTTCTTGCGATGCACAGATTGAATGTGGTAATTTGGGCAAAGATGGATTACTTTCTAGTGAAGCAGGCTGGGAAGGTTGCTTGATGAAGCCATAGGTGGGTAACCTGTATCTCATCAATATGGATTTCACTTCCTTCCACGCTGCTGGTCCGTGGGAACTCTTGCTCCGTGGACTTTGTAATTTGTGTGAATGAATAGAGAGGAATGTGCAATCTTCAGATAATCAGAAAAAAGAGCTGCCAGTAAGTTTGCAACTTGAAATTACCAAGTTTGCTGTGTGTTTTAAAGCAATACCAATATTTAGGGTATATAAAAGAGTATCAAGACTCAAATGAAACGCAACATGAAGGGAGCTTGGAACTAGGTGATCTTAAGGTCCTTTCCAACCCAAACCATTCTATGATTCTATGAAGCCATTATGAATGCATTGTGCTGCGTGGCTTTGTAGGGAGAATTCGTGCTGCCTTGTTTTATTGTATTTATTTCTTCCCATTGCAAAACTCATGGAGGTGCACCAAATGTAAGTGTTGGTGTAGCTCCACCATAATGGCTGTACCTGAACTGAATTTGACCTAAAAATGCTTAATCATATTTTTAAAAATTACTGGTATCTTCTTGTGTAAAATTCTTAGTACAAATTTCTGCCCATCTTCGTTTGACGGTACACAGCTCTGACCCATTCATGCAGTTTGCTCTCTGAGTTATTCTCCTCAGCAACATACAATTTGGGCAATTATTTAGTGGGGTTCCTTTTTGTAATTTCATGCCTGACTGACATGCCCTGCAGTCATCTTTATATTCGTTTGATGATGGAGGCTGTACAGAGAGCAGCCCTGTGGCGAAATCTTAGTTCCCATTGAATATTACCATTTGCTTCTATGGGTCCAAAGTTTCACCCTAAGTGTGTTGAACCTATAGACTACTACAAGGGACTAAGAACTGAGATAAGTTTAATTGCCTTGGGTGTTAAGCTCAGTTGTGGTTTATTTTAAGCGTGCAGGGGAAGCACTTCTCAAAGAGTGATTTGAAGAGATGGAATAAAAATGAGTGCACCCTTGGGAATGGCTGAGGACAGCCTTCTTGCAGAGCTCACATCCAGTTCCAGATTTAAAAGGTTGTTATCTAACAAGAACAAGCAATTACTTAGCTAATGAGCACAACAAAATGAGCACGAAAAATGTGTTTCATCTGCAATGCCCACTAGAAAGACATGGTTTTGAGCTTGAGGCTGCCTTTGCTTTAAGACCTGGGTCACCGCAGTGAGATTAATCCAGGGCATAAATCACAGGGGTTAGATTAGTGTTTGTTTTACTTGAATTCACATTTCTTGTTCTCTTATCTCTGCTAAATCTTGCAGCTTCTTAGCTCAGTCATGAACCAGAGAATGGAATGGTTTTGAACAGTCACAACTTCCCTCCTGAGCACTGGCAGTCAGCCCTCAGGCTTGATCTACCACTGGAAGACAATTATAGAACAGCACAGTGTAATTAATGTGTCTTCCCTCTCTGTTCATGCCAGACAGGAATTTTTTCTCCACCTTCTTCAGTTGGAGTGATTTTTATAATATAATCTAATCCAATGCAACTTTATTTTGCATCAGTCAGTGGTCTACCAGGTGGCAATGACATAAATAGCTGATTATATATCCCAGAGATGGATGATTCTCTCTGCATACTACTGTTTCTGTGCAAGTTCAGATTGCTTGTGAGCCTCTTTTTGTTTGGTTTTGTGCTTGTGTTTTCCCACCTTTACAGCTGACAGTGACAGCCAGAAAAACAAGACAAATGTAGAATGAATTGCCTAAATTTTTCCAGCCACTAAGCAAAAGCTGCGTGATCTCAGGACATTCCCTCACTACGAAGTAAACTCACAGCCTTCCTTGTGTCAGTCCAGCTGATCATCTGCAAATACTTCAGAAATGACATGTGACAACTGCCAGAGCTCTGATACTGTCTAGAAGTATGATTTTTGAGAGTAAGACCAGAAAGCCAAGATCTTGGTTCATAAGGGCCCCTGTGACACCAGACGCACTGGAGCTGCAGGAGAAGTGTATCTGTAGTGGATCATTTTGTCATGCATGTTCTGTAGAGTTGCTGTGTTGCACAGTATTAAAGAAGATGCTGGTATATAGCACATACTGATGAAAGCAGTGGGGAAGAAGATCTCTGTGTATGTAAGGATAGGTGAAAATTGTATGTGCAAGTTTTTAAGTTAATGTTAAAGCTGGTGTAACATCTTTGTTCTTTATTTTTAAATAAGAAAATTGCACAACCAACCATTGCTAATTTTCTTTGCATTTTTTTCCTGGTGTATTTCACCAATGAGCATTGAACATTCTATTTATTTATTTATTTATTTAATTCTTTGTGGATCTATTTCATTATATCTAAGACTTTACTCAACATTCTGCAGGATAGCTGAAATCTTAATGATTTCCCCCTTCAGGGGGAGACACATTAGAATTATGTGAATAAAAAGGAAATATTGATTTCTTTCCGCCATGAAGTAACTTCTCAGAGTCATGACTGTTATGAAATTAAGTTGAAACTGTAGCTAAACACTAAAACCAATTAGTAAAAGGCATATTCAGTCTCAAGAACACTTCCCTTTTTCTATGGTCTCACAATGGCACAGAGGACTTTTGCTCCTTAATTTAAGTACAAACTTCTCTCTAGGGCTCTGTGTTACTTTGCATAATGCAGGAAGTAAACTCAGGAGGTTTTACTTATGTGAATACATGAAGTAAGCAAGAGCTGCCAAAAATTAGAGGAGAGCAAGATGAAGTGGCAATATGCGGAGGCTGTCCATGATTACTGTTCTCTGAGGTTGGAAAGTAATTGCCTTCTCTCCTGGTGCTGAGCCTAAGGACAGATGAACAAGTGCTGCTCAGGCATCGAAGCTGAGGTTTTCAAAGAGGTTTGTTGTTGGCCTAATCAGTCTCTGCTAAAACCCAGGGTGGTTTTCCCACTGATTTTAATAGCACCTATTACACAATGCTGAAGGCTTTTGAAAATCCCTATCTGCTATGAACGAATTTCTTGACCAGAAACCTGAGTCTGCTGCCTTTGAGGGCAGAAAGTTTCCTTTGTGGGAAAGAAAACATTTGGGGTGCTGCTTCTTTCCGTTCGCTCCATATTCTTAGCACTGCTTGGGTGTAAACACAACCATGGCTGTCCAGTACCTGTAAATCCTTTCAGGTCTGCAGTGATTTGGAGAGGATTCCTCTCCATATGTGAAGCACTCAAGACTTGTTCCAGTTGTTCTTTGCCTTTTGAGATCAAAAGAGGTATCTGCGTAGAGGCCTCGCTTACATTCCTTTTCAACTCATTGGATTTTGCATTAAATTAAATTTCACATGCTGAGTGAGCAGTCAACCCTTATGAGCCTAGAGGAAAGAATATGTTGTTTCTATGCATTTTAACGTGACGGTCAAGTTGGGGCTAACACTCCCAGGCACCTCCTTCAGTGTTCACCTTTCAGCCTTTCCATCCTGAGCCCCGTATTTTGAAATGAGATGCCTGCATTTTATTACCTTTGTAAGTGGAAAACGACAGCATATGTTCTCTGCTTGCTAGAAAAGGCCTGAATTGTCTTAGTTTGAACTTTAAAATAAAGGTCAGACTTGAGGCAGGCACAAAAGGTGAAAGCTTTAGGAAGTTATGAGCAACCACAAATGAGGCAGTTTCAAATTGCATTTGAAACTGGAACAGCTGTTGTTCCTGTTGTTTGGGGGGTGGCATTCAGAGTTATAATGCTAAAGATTATATACATTATGTTCAGGGAGAACTCAAAAAAAGAAAGTAGTCACTGAGGCAGAGAGAAAATTGGTTTGGGTGGTGTGTGGTAGAGAAGGAACAGCCTTTATGTTAATGGCACAGGGATAAGATTGTGGGAAAGCCCAAATATCGAGGTGAATGTAAGAAAAGAGAACAGGGAGAAGACAAAGGAGACCAGGGGAGTCTAGGGGAATTTCTGAGAAAGGATTTTCCAGTGTCTCCTTGGATGTGAAAATTAATTGTTTTGGGACTGAAATTCGCAGCTCTGTGTCGCAGGGATTTAACGAGGCTGGTGGATTACCTCGTTCTCTGGTCTCAAAGTGCTCTGACAGGTTCATGTGTGTCAGGCAAACATTATTGTAATTTTAGTGCTTTAGGGGCTCTACAGGAATACGTAAATACCACCTAAGTCATCTAGCTGAATTTAAAACTTAATTACTGCCCCACTTAATAATATTTTCTTCCCCCACTACTGCTTTAGAGGATCATAGGGTTAAAAAAAAATCATTAATCTTCCTTAATGAAGCTATTTTCTAGCAGGAGACAGAATGTCTTTCCCCTGTGGATTCCGAGATGGAGTTTTTATGAGTATTGTGAATGGAGAAGTGCGGACCAAGCGCTAGAGGAAAAGCAGTGCAGAAATGGTGATAGGACCTAAAATGTCCGTGGTGGGAGGACCCTCTAACTCAGAGGCCCTTGCTGAGTTTAGCTAAAAGGAACATGATAGTCATGGGGGAAGAGGAGTGAGCCCTATTAAAAACTAAGTTGGCCGTATAACAGTGTTCTCACCAGAACTACTAATTATTGGAACACCAGCAATTGCCAAAGCTTTTATATAACTGAGGCAAGACCTCTCTTGAAAGCTGTGCTTGAAATTGTGCATCTCCAGAGAAATCTAAAGCAGAATTGTGGTGGTGGAATTCGGGTCTCTGCTTTTAACTGTCAGTGGTGATCCGCACACGTCCTTAAAGCTGCTTTTCCTGGGACAGTACTGGCTTATACTACAATTAAATTGCATGCAAATATTTCAAGATCCCTGAGACCGTCCCAGTGCAAATCCCTCCTTTTGTATGCATGAAAGGGAAAGAAATCCTGCTACTTTAAACAGTTCAAAGTTTAGTCCCTTGCTAGTCCACAGCTCCTGCGGTACCCAGTGCACTGAGCACCATTGCCTGCCTTGTGCTGGGGCCAGTTGGGAAGCCAAAAATGACCTTCCTGTTCTCCTGCTTGTCTCCATTTGACAATCCCTTTGGTGGAGATACTGAAATGCTGTTGTTTCTCTGTTTCTTGTGTGCATCCCTGGCTGCAGAAGATGCTGGATGAGTGTCAGGACAGGCGGAGCTGCCAGTTTCTCGTCAATAGCCGGCTGTTTGGTGCAGACCCATGCCCTGGAACTGGCAAGTACCTCATCGTGTGGTACAAGTGCAGGCCAAGTAAGTATCTTGCTATCAAATCTGTTTGCTCTGGTGAGACCAAAACATTTTTGTACTTTCGCCAGAAAGGCCTCCTAGGACTTTTTGTTCCCTTCCTCCTTTATTTTTGGTGTAACATAACCCTTTGGGTGTGGAGCGTTTTCCCTCTCCCCCTTGCTTGCTGCCTTGCTGGGATGCTGCTGCTCCAGCTCCTTCCTCCTTGCCAGCAGCCCTAGTTGCAGATTGTTTTTGCAGGTGCCAGCAAAAGCCTTTGCCAGCGCTGCGCTCAGGCTGCTGGCGGTGGGTGGGCTGCTCCCGCTCCCATCTGCAGCCGCTCTCCTGTCCTGGTGGGCTAGTGGGAGTTGTTCCCTCTCCGTCTGCCCCACCAGAGGGACCGGGAGCTCTTTGCATGGGCAAAGACTTCAGACCTGGGTGCCTAAGGCAGGCACTGAAGATGGTGGTGCAACAGGAAGCTCACCTGCCCATGCCATGCCATAAGTCAGCTTTTAATTGCTCCCAGATCAGGCTGGGAAATGTTAACTTGTGTTTTGCGTGATCTCATTAGCTGTGTTTAAATTAAATGGGGCTGGCGCCTGGATACTGGAAGTGTAATCACGCAGAGGAGTGAGCCTGGTGTGGCTTTGGCCCTGGACACCCAACACCCTCTTGGCCAATTCCTGGCCCCACTGGGGAGTTAGCACAGCCTAGGCACTGTTCTCCATCACTGCTTTGGAAGCAGACACATTAGTTAGGGTTTGATGATGGTCAAGCTGTGCCAACTGATTTCAGCCAGAGAGCAGGACCCAACTCTGAATTAAACAGTCTGAACACAGCATTTCAGATTGGCCTAATCCCAAGCCTTTTAGACAACATAAGTAACATGGTTCCAGCACCACATCAGCAAACTTTTTGGGGAAGAAGTAGAAAAAAGTTTGCACAGGAAAGAAAAACATATCTGATTTCAGAAAAGGTTTGAAACGAAAGCAGAAATATTCAGACTGTCAACAGCACAGAAGAAGACTTTTTGCCCCAGCACGCAGAGGCCTGTGCTAATGAAGCAAAGGGATCTGGCAAGATCTGTGAGGAATTCAAATGAAAAGTAGGTAATGAAGCACCTGCATTTGTTGTGGGGATTTCGTGAGTGATTGTAACATCCCCTGTTGGGTGAGAAATGCATCTCTCAGAGAGGGGTGATTAGCAGGGTGTTCTGACAAGTCCTCCTGAACCTGCAGGTTTTGTATCAAAGCTTGCTTGAAAAATCTGCTTATCGAGGCCTGTGCTGATCTTCTGAAGGTACGCAGATCCCATCTGTGCGTAAATATTTATGGCTTGGCATTCTTTGCTATGCTAGGATATGCTAGGAAAAGAGTTTGTGTGTGCGCTGGGTAGGTGATTTTCTTGCAAGGGAGCAGGGGAAGCTGCTTGAAAACATTTCCCCAAGACAATTTTTCAGGCAGCTCCAATTTTGCAGGGTGAAACAGGGTAACCTGATACAAATTACTGTCTCTTAGTCACAGGGCAAATTTTTAGTCAGAACCCACTGGATTAATAACAAGCTCTGATATATGCAAGGAGTAGCTTTGCACAGAGTTACCAGGACATGGTCAACCTTTCCTTGATTGAAAATGTGAATTTTAAGTGTCACAAACAGAATTTAATACTTGTGTGAGTTCAATAAGCCTTTCTGTCTTTGTTTTAATGAGGGTACTGAAGAAAGATGGATCCATAGAATGCAAAATACAGGACCGTCAGAAATTTTGATGGGCTTTTGTGGTTATTGAGTATTTGAGTATTGTTTATGACCTGTAAATGACTATATGTTAAAGAGCTGATCCCAAAAACTGTGGTCCTATGAAGTGGTGACCTGCTCCAGGAAGTCTGAGCATGCATAATTGTAACTGAAGAGTACCAGAGAGTCCTTTCAAGAGCTCAGTGCCTGACACATGGTTCGATCCATATTCTTTATGAAAAGACAAATGCAATTTTTTGGGTTCTGTTCTGGAATTTGTACTTCTTAACAGTAGGCATGATAGAAGTACTTTAATGAGAAGCTGTTTAAAGTCTGAATTGTCCTCTAGAGACATGTATTTTCTTTGCTTACTGAGGGAGCCTGAGATGCCCATGCTACTGAAGTAGATGCCTTGGTTAGGTGCCCACTTTGGTAGAATGAATGTGAGTTTTCCTGTATACAAGTATGAGAGGCGCTTTGGGAATTGGCCTGCAGAGTTTGGACAGGACATCTTTAACATAAAATAAATATGCCCAAGCCCTCTCACTCTGAGTTGTGCTGGAGCCTCAAAAGGCCCCTGAATAGAGGTAGATATGTAAAAAGAAAGACTTACTTGAAAGAAAGCAAACTAAAGTTAGTGGCATTTACTCGTACTTTTGCTGAAGAATAACTAGATGGTGTAGTCATCCCCTCCAGCCACTGTCACTGCAGTTATGCCTCTCTAACATTATGTTGCATTTGAAATCTAGTGGTTTCGATGCTTGCTGGCTGTATGGGGTTCACTCAAAAGGCAAGGTGCTATTTCGGTTTCTCATGGGCAGAATTTCAAGGAGATGGAGGACAGCAAATCATGCTGAAACTGAAAGCTCTAGATTTTTCAAATGGTGGGGCTCCTGGGAGCAGGGCAATTGGAGGGATCTCTACTGCACTAATTGCGCTGAGAGTGCTTTTGCTGGAAGCAGGGAATACTCATGCAGAGGTGTGGTTCACCTTGTCTAGAAATTCAGAGACATAGAGAAGTACATGCTTAACTAGAAGCAGTGAGAAATTCAATAGCTTGCGTGTTTTGGGGCAAGTCTTGTGCTAATCATGGTCCCCTCTGATCTAATGAATGGATCTGGGGTCTAATGGACACTCATCTTGCATGTACAGGATTCAGATATGTGCATGGGACTGCTTTTAAATGTCAGGTATTTGGCAGTCCTGAGTATTCTTTGTGTCTGTAAAAAAAAAAAAACCAACCAAAACCAATATGTGTGTGTGTGCTTTAAGTTTTAAGGTATAGGATGTTTAAAGAGATCAGAAATAATAAAATGCTCTATTCTGTCTCAGTTTGGGGCAAGTGAGATTTATTGCTGCCACGAGATTTGAGGGCTAAGGTTCATCAAAGTGTATAGAGGCTTAGCTTTTATTTTCCCATAGCATGTGGGCCTTATTTTCTAATATGCATCAACCTTGGGGAAGATATTCAAAAGCACAGTACATGTCTCAGCAGAGCACAGCTAGGAATTGTGATTCTAAACTTGGAGATGCCCCTGCCAGTCATCCTAATATCAACATCTTCAACAGAGAGCCCCCAGAATGTCACTGCAAGTAAGTTTGGAACATGTTGCTGTAGTGGTGAAACCTGAAGTTGTTCTCTGCTAGTGTAGATGTAGTCTGGCATTTAGAACTAGTTTAGGTGGTTGCCAGTGGGAAGTCTGGATACAGCCACCCTGTTTTAGAGGCTGAAAAAGTTAATGAGAATGGCTGTGCGCTGTCCCGTGCCAGTTGGCGTCAGCACCAGAGAACTTATTTGACTTATGTGGGCCAACGTAGCTGGAGATCCTCATCCAAAGCACACCGAAGCCTAGGACCAAGTCCTGAACACCCAGAGGACTTCAATCTCCAGGGTACCTTTCAGGATCATTAAAAAATTGCACACAAATCCAGTTATTTCTCAGGTAACATGCTGATTTGATTTAGACCCATTAAGTATAATTACTGAGTAGGCTGCAGGAACACATAATTAGAGGGAATTGACATACTATTTAATTGGTCTAGCATGAACTCCCTCTAACTGAAATCTGGATTCACCAATATTATTCAAACAATTCAATGTTTGTTCATCCCCCTCACTTCAGAGACAGAGAACTGTGTAAGATCGTTGTTATTGTACGCTAGGAAATATTTGCTTTGTGTGCCAGACTTTCTGAAGGGGCTGTATGGTCTAATCCTGGCTAGGGCCGCCCAAATCATGCTAAAGAAATAACTTCACCTCTCTGCAGCCCAGCAATACTATTGCAGCTGATTTTACTGGGGCTGGTTGCTGCTCCAGGCTATTGAACAAGCAGGGATTGATCTGCCTCTGCACAACATCTGTTTGCCCATGGTGGCTTTCTGGTCATTTGGTTATTTTTTGGCCTTGCTATTTCAAAAGTGCCAATGCTCCTGAACAAAATGGAGACATAAATGCTTGTATTTCTTTGCAAAGGGATTACTTAGGATGAGGTGTGTTGTCTGAGTGGCCATTTGCTGGCACTTGCTTTTGTGGCTTCCCCCATAGTCCCCCACATAGTGCTTCTCTCTTGTCTCCTCCACTGCCATTGACACTCTGTCCTGGATGCACCGTCCCCTTTTCAGCTCTGAACAGCCTAAGCTGCAGCCTCCTGTAATGCTATAGTGATATTTTTCTCTCTTTCCTACTGGGCAGTTGCTACTTTAGCTTATGATTTGAAGGACTCCAAGAGAGATAATCTCCATCCAGTGTTTTTTATTAATGATTATTATTTTTATTTCATTTTAAAATGCTGTGTGGAGTGGCTGGATGTAATAATTGGAGGCTGGTGGGTATGAAGCCTCCCTGTATTAATCATCCCAGCGACGCAGCAAAGTGTAAATCCAGACTTTGCTGCTCTCCCTTCTATTCACAAATGTAAACCTAAAGCCTTTGAAGTTTCAGAAAGCCTGGATTGTGTCCTGGGCTCCAATTTCAGCTCAAATCCCTCTGTAACAATACAAAAACATTTTTGTGAAAGGCACATCAAGGCTCTGCGAAATGCATCTGGGAAGGAAACTTGCGTTTGTTGGCAAAGGGTGAAGTGCCAAAAGTTTGTGTGGGGGTAGGAGGAGGAAAGGGGGTGAGGGAGGTCACTTTGTTCTAGTTCAGAACCTATAGCTTTCTTTGATTTATGGGAAAACTTTTGTGCTGAGAATCGACCTGGGCACATGTTTTGAAGAGAGCAGGCAGTCATTCTCTGCCATAGACTTAGTTCTAATCTAAGAGGCCCAGTTAATTTTTGTGAAATGTCAATTACTTTTTTTCAAACATGGGGAATGCCCATTCTGATGCCCTTGCCAAAATCTTATTCGAGTAACTTTATTTTTCTTAACAGCCCTAGGCAATTTTAATTAGAAAGAAACTGAATTTTAAGGTCAAGTAGGAATTAATTCCAATTAGATCATCTTCTGATAAAAATGCCATTGTCAAATTTGCACTCTCTATCAGATAGTGATGGAGCTGCCATGCTGTGTCCTGAGAGTGTCTGCCTTTTGGTGAGGATGTGTGATTTCTTTTGCTAGTGATACTTCAAAACCTGTACAAAGAGCAGAATACCATTACTGATGGCAGAGCTCTTCCAGCTGTCAAAGAACTGCAAAGTCATCCTTTGTGTTGGCAGTTCCTAGTTGCTGGTGAATGTAAAGCTGTCTTCTGTATTTTGGGGAATTGATCAGGTCTGCTCCTCAGATTTCAGTTGGATTGTATAGAAAGGACATTTGGAAGAACCACCTCGGCTTGCAGTGAGTGCATCTTGTTCACCTTTTAATTTCCATACAATCCATTCTTTCAATAGAGTCTAGAGCGGAGTTTGCCATTGACTTTGCTTGGCTGAGGATTACACCGTTTCTGTTAGATTTGGTGACCATGGCGTGAAAAGCCTGGTCTCATCACACATCCTCAAGGCTTTCACTTCCTACACAGAATTTGCAAAATGCTATGAGGAAGAGTAGAGGGCTATGGAAAGAACAGAGCTTTTGTGGAAATTTCAGCTGAGGGCAAAGAGGGACCTGAATGTATTCTTGGTCCCTTTAACACTGGTGATTGATTTTAGTGCTGGGATAGATTGGTAATTCAGTAGTTATCAACCCTTTCAGAAAAGCATTAATCTCCTTTGTAAGACAGGTTTATTGGTGGCAGGAGAAGTTCACTGTATTGTTCGCTGCATTGCTTTTTGGTGGGCCAGGCTTTCCAAAGCCTCACGATGGACTGAGGGGTGTTTAATGGGCACATCCTTCTAGCCCAGCCATCGAGGAAACGGAATAAGCCTTTTGCCTCCTGCATTCATCAGCTTGCTCTTACTTATCTCTATTATGTCAGAACTGTTAAGATGGTGCAGGGAGTGGAAATTTATAAGGGCAATAAAACCTCAGGCAGCAAACACTGTGGTGATGAAAAGGTGTAAATAAAAGAGCATTATAAATAACAGAGGACAGATCCATCAGCCTACAATTGGGGTCAGAGAAACTTTAACACTAACAATTAATATTCTTTTAAGCTGTTGATGCACAGAGATTTTCAGGTGCTGTCAAATAGCCCTGTCTCTGTAGCACACTAATCACTTGACTGTCAGGAGTGGGATTAAGAGGAATGTGTGATTTCATTGTCAGAAAATGTAGAGGTTATTGTCAGTCCCTGCCCCCATGGAGAAGGAAACTGCTGCTGACCTGGGACAGTTAAAAAGAAAAAATAAATAACTCCCCCCACATCCAGTTTTCTTTCAAACCTCATCATTCCGCTGTGATTGACATAATAAAGAACCAGTGAAGACTAGAGTGGCTTTCCACTGGGATCGGGCCTCCAGTATCCAGATGTGAGCCACTAAAAAAGACAAATTCTAAAATCTGCCTCAATTGCATGAATAATAAGCTGTGGCTTTTATAGATCCCCTTTGTCCAATGGTATTTAAGTTTTCTGTGGGGTCCTAGGGAAAAAACAAGGGTAAAAAAACCTCCTTTTAAACCACAAATTTTTAGTGAAGGACATGGGAGAGAGACACCACAGCTATGCTGTGCTGGGACATGTGAGTCAATAGCATTAACAGAAGTAACTGTGAGCTTTTGCCCCCACAAACTTCAGGAGATCCAGCCCACCCTTAGGCACTGTGGGTACTTGTGATGCCTTCCTCTGTTGATGATGGAGCCTGTCTTGTGGACAATGCTTCAGGTGTCATGGGTGGCTTTGGCTGCTGCCAGAGACAAAGTGATCTGAAACCTTTCTCCCCAGAAGAACAAAGGGGTGTCCTGGGGGCAATTAGCCAGAATAAACACAGGGAAACCAAGTTTTTAAAAATGAAACCTGTAAATCTAAATCTGAACACAGTCCTACTGTGGTAGAGGTTCGCAAGCTCTGGATGATAGATTTCAAGATTTTCTGGCATACTGATGAAGAAGTGCAAGAAGAAAAGCATGTCCAAGAAACAATATGCTGATAAACCAAACTGAGATGCTGCAAAGGCTTACTTCTGTGGAATTTTGGACCTACAGTTTAAACAATGTGTATAGGCCTCACAGAACATGGAAGTAAATTTATACAGTGCTTCTGCAGGAGGTCCTGTGTATGGACTTATTCAAGACAGAAAACATAGCTCAATTGCTCTCCTTAAATAAATGTCTCTTGGAAAAAAAACAGAGAATAATAAATCTTCTCTGAAGCGGATGCATGGTAATGAATTCTTTCCAATACTTTGGGTTTCTGCTATATTTTTTTAATATCAGTCCTATATTTAGTTTTCAAATTAATTATACATTTTTAACACAGGTATCTGCTGATATTTTCAGCTTTTTATCATACTAATGGTCTATCAAGCTCTTCTCAGTCACACACTTATTTTCCTGACTACTTAAAAGGCGCTGGAGGTTGTCACCTAATCATGTCTCTGGGAACTGGGACTTCAAAGCATCCGTGACTGAATTTAGGAGATTTGGTAACTATTTCTCCCAGCTACCTTTTTTCTTCTTAGGCAGAGCCATTGAGAGAATACTGTGCATATATTTAGGACAGTAGTGAACTAGCTTTTAATCTAGTAGACCTCATTTTCCCATATTTTATGCTCTAGGCAGTCACATGGATTCTATGTAAAAATATCAATCAGGTATGCTTTTAATGTTCCTGTGTCAGAATTATTATTGCCATTATTTTAACTTTTGGAGAAGACCATTTTAATGATATAAGACTAAATTCTTCCTTTCAGCTATTTTAATAATAGCTTTAAGCAGCATTACTCCAGATTTACACCATCACTGGAAGAGAAGAACAAAAGTGCCATGAGCAGTAGTACTAATGAAGTCTTTTTCCTTACATATTCAAGAAATTTTTTCCTTAGTGCGTCCCTCCCACCTTTTTACTGCAGTAACAAAGGTTTTCACCATGCTTCCTATGTCGCCACCTGTGGTGTAGCTAGTCCAGATTTAGATTCATGCTAATTAGCCAGGCATTAATTACATCCATGCTGGTTGTCT
The DNA here is from genome assembly GCF_004027225.2 of Strigops habroptila. Taxonomy (NCBI): domain Eukaryota; kingdom Metazoa; phylum Chordata; class Aves; order Psittaciformes; family Psittacidae; genus Strigops; species Strigops habroptila. Next base: position 56,142,317 of record NC_044282.2, read on the forward strand.
GGTGGGACAGTGCAACAATTCTAACCAGCTTTGGCACTGATTTGGCTCTCTTCTGTAATTACCTACCAGTTCTTAAAAAATGTATCAAGACTTACCTGCATCTGTCATCTCAACATTTCTGACAACCTTCACTGAAATCTAGCCAGCAGGTTCTCAGGTCCTTGGAAGGAAGACTAATAAATAGTGAAGCAGAGGCTCAGGCAGCAGAACACCAACAAGTCACAGCTGCTTCAGAAAATCAGCCCAAATTCATTAATGGAAGAAGTAGGATGAGAGTTAAATTTGTCCCAGGCTCCCAAGTGTTTTTGCTTAACTCATCATCTCACAGTTTAGCATATTATTTTGATATTGTACCCTTTTTCCTCCTTAGATAACCATATACTTCTGTTTCCCCAACAGGAATGTGCAACTAGGTGCTTCTGAACTCTACTTTGGAAATTAAATGTAGCAGTTAATTTGCAGCACTGCCAGCCTTTGCACAGCAGGATATAAAAAGACAACTACTTCAGACTAATGAAAGTGACAGTGAGGAAAGGTGCCTTTTAAATACTGCAAATTGGATGGGTGCATGATGAATGTAATTTTAAAGGAATCTGACAAGGTCGTTTGCAAAGAACGATCTTTTTGCTTGTTGAAATAGTTTCAGACCTTTAAAATTTGGCACGCTTGAGCTTTCAGGGTACTCCTGAAGTTGGCAAACTGCTTATTAGATATAACTCTGGACTGTCACCCAAGCTGTATCTTTCAGAGTTTCAGATTAGTTTCTGCAGAAGTAAGCCATGCAGTCCATGCCATCAAGGGTAGCAAACTTCTATTTTTAAAAGTTAAATTATGGCATCTTCACAAAAAGTTTCTCAAGGGAAAATTGAACAGAAATAATGTTAAAAGATATTTCTGTACAGATGTATGAATTCGTGACATTCTGACTTTTGTATAGTCTAAATAAAAGGGGATGATGATTCTTTTTAGATCCTGGCTGTTGAAATGAGGGAATAACCAGGTATCCCACAGCTTAAGTGTTTGTGGGGGAATCAGAGGAAAGGCTGTAATTGAGGACTCTAGAGACCTTTGCTGTCCTGGAAAGGTTTCCTCCACTCAGTCCTGCCTAAGGGAACGGTGACTTAATTTATATGGATTTATTCAAATCCTGAGATTAATGGTAGGTGAGTAGTATTCACATTAGTAGCAGGTTCATGAGGATGAGGAGGAAGCTCTGGAACTCAGGATATGAGGTACATGTTGTAAGTGAAAGGAAATTGGAAGAAAACAAAAGGCTGATAGTCACAGCAATGTGCACTGATCTAAACAGTGGGCATTTGCCACTGTGAGGAATTTCTAATCTATGTTGATTTATTTGCATTCAGGGATTTGGAGGCCAGAATTTGCTTATATCTTCTAAAGTGTAGAAGAGGACAGAAAACTCATATAACAAATGCTTGCTTGAAATGAAAAGTAAATATACAAACACAAAAACAGAAGTGTGGGGAAAATGTTTGAAGGGGAGCACAGACTAGAGAATTTCCTTTTAATACTATTACCTTCTTCACAGAAAAGTGTAAGAGTGAAGGAATCAGTGAAAGTTGTCCAAGGCACCTTTGGTCTCTCTGCTTTAAGATGTACTTATCTATTTCAATTTTGAGAGGATGGACTTGGATCTATATGCACTCAAAAAAAACCCATAACCTATAAATCTTACAGGTCTTGGGAATTAGCTGATTGTGGGTGAAAATAAAAATATATAAAATGAGGGTCAGAGGTTACAAAGAAGGCTATTTGACAGGTATCTCCAAGATGAGCTGTTCTGTTCTCCAAGATGGGCAGTCCTGTTGCTAAGGCACTCTTGTTCAAGGATGCTGCTTATAGGGGCCTATCCTAGTGTTTAATAGGTTTCCTGTGTTGGAGACTCATCTTCTTAGTTTCCCTGGCAGAGACAGTAACAGGTACCCCCCACACTCATCTCTCACATGGTTAACAGGATCACTGAAACAGGCTGCCCAAGCAAGTTGTGGAGTTTCAATACTTGGGGGTGTTAAAAACTTGAATGGACATGGCCTTCAGCATCCTGCTGCTCTAGTTGACTCAGGTGTGAACATGGGAGTTGGCCTAGACAGTCTCTAGAGGTGCCTTCTGTCCTCTGGGACTCTGAATGTCTGGAATGTCTGCATGACTACATCCATAGTAAAGTGTTCGTGTTTCCATGATTAACTCTTATTTTGGCTTTTCTCTTTGGGATGACTCAAAAAATTGCTTACGGTGACTTTTACAATGTAAGTATTCTGCCTAGACATGTGCTGAAATGAGTAACATCTCACCACATCTGAGATCATCATCTTTATTATTTTTTCATGACTTCCAGTGTCCGTAAAAGTTTGCTGAATTTTAGCTTGTGACCAAAAGGTTGTGTATTGAACTTGCACTATCTGGCCCACTGTGCGTCTCAGCTGTTCAAAATTGCAACCAATCTGTATGTGGTAGGTGCAGTAAGAGACGTAGACAGAAAGAGTGACAAGGAGCATTGGAAATGTATTTGCTGTTAACACAGTTCATCTGGAGAGAGTGGCCGAGTGAGAAAGGGAATTGTCCCTATGCCCTTTTTCACAGACCAACACTAACCACTACCCAATAGTTAAACATATTCATTTATCAGTTAAAGGAAAATAGGTGTCAGTGGAGAGGATGGATATAATGAATTTCAAGGCAAGAAATGCTGTTGGTTTTGGTGCTATGCAGTGGAACAGCTAACAAAGCTGGGATGAATATGAGCAAGGCAAAAGTTGGGCTAAAGAGAAGTTACTGGCCAAGATGAAGTGTGGTTTGGTTCTGAAGTGGCATCTTGGGTGCAGTCTCATTAATTTAAATTATAAACTAGGTAAGATAGTCTTCTATCTTGAAGTCTAAATACTGACCTGATAAGGAATTGTGCAAAGCCATCTCTGTTTCCTACAAAATCTTTCTTTGATCAGATTCCTAATTCTAAGATTTAAATCCTTTAGGATTTTGTGAGGAAGACAGATTCTCTTTGCATGTATTTCCAGCCCTTTGATCTGAGAAATAGGGTCAACTATTATGCACTGACTATGTGAAGCATGCATATTTTAATTAGCAAAATTTAACACATTTTTCCTCAAGTTCTGTTGAAAAATACAATTTTAGGCAAGGTAGACCTTTAGCTTTAATGCATTCCATCACTGTGCTAGAAACAAAGTCTTCTTAGGAGCTTTTATATCTAAGGTGTTGCAGAGATTGAGCCAATTGACATTTAGTACTGAACTTCCCGATCATGATCATTCAGAAAATTGTCATGGACCATAAGTGAAAATATTCTCAAGACACTGGGTAAATGTATTTACTACAGGTCAATACTTTAATATTATCGTATACATCCTGTAATTACAAAGGGTCTTCTTGTTCACTTTACTGTTTGAGAGAGCCAATTTTTCCATTAGAAACATTTATAATTGTTTTCCCTTAATTGTTCTAGCTATGTTATATTCATGTCATATAATGACCTTTAAAAATGTGTCTAGAAAAGCCTGCAGCTGTTCCCTCCTTGGTTTCTCTCTACTGAGTTATATTTAAGCCAGTGTCTCTGAAAACAGGCAGCAATAAAAGGCATATTATCCTTAGCAAATATCTTAATCATGGTAAATCTCTGTTGCCCTACAAATGACTGCACGGGGGATTAGAGTTGAGTAAGCCATTTGCTGAATATCACTGCCACCTTTCCTAGGCCATTTAAGCATGTTTAATTTTTCAGGGTGAAACATGAAACCCACTAATACAAATGTTTGCATTTGGACTGAATTATATCCAGACTGTAACAGTTATAGCAGGCTTAGGACCAGATTGTGATTGATCTGTAGGAGGCCGGTTCTTCTTGGGAGGGTGAGAGAGAAAAATGCAGGTCTGTTCCCAGTCCCAGCTCTCTTATGTCACTTACACTGCCTTGGTTCTTTTCAATATTTATATAAGGCTATTATGGGTTGAAGTACCAGTAAATATATGGATGATGCTTAGCTCTGTATTTTTTTTTTTTTACATCAATCACAGTCCTTACCATTGTCCAATGCCTGGGAGACATCAATGTCTGGCTTTGATTCATCCTGGCTAAAATGGACGTGGCAATGCTATGAAGCAGAAAAATCTTTTAGGGACCTGTGTTCTCTGTGACATCACTTTCTATCATCTGTTTATCTAGATCTCTATCAGGCGGCCCAGAAACACTGACAGTATCTGTCCTCCAGTGATCAAGCTTTAGGGTACCTTTTGGGAGTCTGAAATACTGCTGTATATTTAATCCTTTCTTTTTTGTTCCTTTTCTCTTCCTTTTAAGAAAGCAGTGTCTTTTACCTGTGCGAGCCCAGGGAACTGCAGCCCTAACCAGTTTGGACTCAGTCAGAGCCTTGGGAACTGGCAGCTCCGATCGATAGGTGTTTCCTAGGGCAGAATTTAGTGATCATGAGGTGGTATCTGTTTCGGGTGGCACAGCCCTCTTACTCCGCAATGCGGTGTGCCAGCAGCACATCACCCATAAAGTGCGCTGCTTCCTAAGGAGTGTGCACTCAGATTCACCTCCCCAGTCTGGTATCTTGAGCCATTCATCAGGCAGCTTCCCCCATGAGTATGAAACATGACTTCCCAGAGTGGCCTCAAGGGTAAGAACTGCAAATGTGAGAGGCAGAGTTTTGTTGCTGGCTGTCTCATGACTGCTGGGCTGACTTGCAACAGAAATGTGAATATCTGTGCATCCCAGTGTTAAACACTCTGTGTTTAAAACCCAATCAAGTTTCCAAATGGCAAGCCCTGACTTTGAATGGTCAACAGAATTTAATAAATACTCTAAGGACCTTATATGGGTTCACACAAACATATAGTTAAGCTACCAGTTATACTTGTTAGCTGGGAGATGTACCTAATAATAAACAAATCAGAAGAGGAAATTAAGTTAGTGCCTTGTAAGAAATAAGACCTTCGCAGAGGACCCTGGCATTTGCTCATTAGAGACTTCAAAATTGATCTTTTCCTAAAGTTAATAAACCATTTCATATTTCAAACACTTCTGCCAGTCACAAGTACTCTCCCTTTCCGTGATATTAGTTTAACATTGACTATGTATAGCTTGTCCTATTGCAGAGTTTTGTGCTTTTGTGTTTTTGTTACGTTTTACGCTGTATAGTCAGGTTAAAGCTTTGATTCCATGTCCCTCACAGAAGAAACAAAAATCCTATGGGAGACAATTATAGGTGAAGATGATAACTTTCAGTGTGTTCAGTGTATTATTCAGATGCTTTCATGGTGATTATGGATGGAATACCTAGATACATAGATAAAATGATGATTGATTCTTCACAGCTGTATGAAGTTCATCTCTCTCTCTCTTTCAACATCAACTCTGATGTTGAAAAGAGTTTCTATTCCTGATTACTGTTACTGTTTTACAAGCTCAGCTGGTCATGGGTTTACCCTATAGGTATTGCTCAACGATGTGTGTTCTTCATACAGATTGTCCCATGAATGTGTTAGGTTTCATCCACAGGGATGGGTGAAAAAGTGTTTTCCCATTCAATAAATATTTTAGAGGTTTGAAAGTTTCCCCGTAATGGGATAAAACCAGGATATTTCAGAGATTTTTGTAAACAGGCTGCAGAGTGAGAAGGAGGGTTGCAAACTGGAATAGTGTCTAGGGTTAAGATTCTCACCTGGACTGTGAGGGCTTGGACCAGGGTTTTCACATTGCAGGTGGATGCAGGTAATAAGCTATTTCGAGGGAGTTATTTTTTGGCTTTGAGTAAGAATGTCCATGTTGAGCTTGAGAAGCCATTTGTTCTCAGGTGTGGTGTTTTTTTTGAATCAGCATGTGCCTTTTTTGGTATAATACGTATTCTCTCCACACAGTTTCTTCTGAAAAAAATCTAATCTAATGTAGAAATTAGCCCTGCATTGAGCATGGGTTAAACCAGATGACCTCCTGAGGAGTCTTCCAACCTAAATTCTTCTATGATTCAACTTAGGTGGAAAATTCCTCAACATCTCCAATAAGGAAAAATGATTCTTGAACCTATAGTTACAATGCAGTCAAAAATGTCACGTTAAGTGCTTAGCTGCCATGATGTAAAGACTTAAGTATAAAACTATAAAGTAATAAATAGTATTCTCAGTTGCTGAGTAGGTGAATGCATGTGGACTTATGCATAAGTCCTCTTATATATGTGTGTGTGATATTAGGCATAGAGAACCAGTGACAGGGAGAGACAAAAGTCATGTCTATGCTAGTGAATGATACAAGGCCAGGCACAGCCCCAGGCATTGGCTGATGATTATTCACACTGGTTGGTTGATAGTGTACTCTGTGGCACAATTTTGACCTGGTACAGCTGGAAGCATTTCAGATGAAACAGCTGATCATGCTTGGGAGGTTACCATGGGTCAGGGACCCTTTCCATTAAGCAATTTGGATGCCATTGTGGCTATATTTCTAACGGTGAGTAACACAATCAAGTGGAAGGTCATTCTACAGAGGCTGGGGAGGTTGAAGTTGTATTCCTGACTGTGCCCTGGGTTGGCTGGGGTGACTGTAGATGTGCCACTTCAGTTTTCTTAGTCTCTTGCTTTCATAGTTGTAGATGTCCAACTGGCAAGACTCAGCTCTTCAGAATAGTGTTTGTCTTCTGTGGTGTGTTGGTGGACATACATGGAGAGGGCCTGTTCTAGGCTGGGACCTCTAGAGGTTCCCATAATACAAATAATAGTAAGAGAAAGGAATGACATGTGATTTCTTATGAAATAATTTCCCAGTCTCCTTGACAGATTTAAACTGAGTGACTGTTCTGTGTGCTCCAGCCTTACAAAAGCAGGAGTGTATTTTGCATTCTTGGGCTGACCATCTCAAGAAGGATTTGGGGAGCAGCTTTGCATATCTGTATTTGCAACAAAAGACAAAAGCAGCTTCCAGCATTAACATATTTAGTATACCTCCTATTGAATCTGCCAAGGGAGAGCAGCTGTGAAAAAAAGCTATCAAGAGTAATTATGACCTGCTGTGATGTAAAATAAATGCTTGGCACATAAAGGGCTGATCTGTGGATGAGAAAGGTGTCTAAGTATGGGCTTTTACCTTCCCCTGCCGCAGGCTTCTAATATCACTGCGTGGAAATCACTCAATTACCTTACTTATTTGTCTGCAAAATGAAATTATTGGCTATTTACTGGAACTCACACATGCTAAGTTAAAATATGTGCATTAAATGTGATGATAATGCCAGAGAGAGAATGCATAATGCAAATGATCAGTGCTACTCCAGCAAATGCAGTTGTAAGGCTGGGATTGTGCTGGCAGCTGATGTGCACCCCTGGGCTTATGCCCAAAATCTCTGCTGCCTCTGACAAGCTCACACCATGGGGAGGTGAAGGGCTCCCTTCGTGCTGAGTGTCCACCTCTGGATCTGCTGAGTAATTAAGTGTTTGTTTCATTCCAGATGAATACAAGAGTAAAGTAGCCTGTGAAGATGACAAGCTGAGGTTAAGCTGTAAGAAGAGCATGGTGATTGCCATTTACTCTGCTATCTTTGGAAGGACACAAGGAGGCAGCCTGGAGTGCCCATACCAAAACCTAGGGATGCCCATGATTGGTAAGCAGGGGAATGCACTGACAGTTCGCACTGATCTAGGCAGGGTGATTTCATTTACTGTCTGCATGGTAGAGCTGGCACAGATCCTGATAAGGAAAAGAAGGACTGGGACATGCAAGCTGCCATGGTGGTGCTACTGATGTGTGGTACTCTCTTAACCAGTGGTGAGTTTCATGATGGGCACTGAACTGAGGTTCAGCTAGATGCCCTAGCCAAGTTACCAAGCCACAAGCTTTTAGCAGATTCATCAGATTATATGCTTGGAGGTACTCCTTCTGTTTCTTTAATTTTCTGTCCTCCTGGTTGTTCATAGGCTAAGCCTCTATCTATAATGTAGAGGAGCATATTACTGGTGAATGTCATGGACCATCTATGGCAAAGTCAAGCCTTGACACTGCATTTAAACTTTTAGTGTATTTATAGCAAGGGGTGAAAATTCAAAGAGCAAGTTGTTCAGTTTCATCATGTTATAGTTGACTTACAGTACCTTCAAGTTTCTTCTTTACTCTCAGGCTATCATAGTTTCTTATATTCCTGTGTGTTAAGGGTCAATACATTTAAAAACATTCACTAAAACTGTCTGTTCTTGAGCCAATGTGAAATGACTTTGAATATTTTAGGCTGTGGCAGAGAGAGAAGCTGTCTGCAGTGCAAAATCCTGTGATCAGCATTCCTCATCATCCTCCCCTGCAGAGGTGAGAGGGAATTAACTAGTTTCCCAAAGGAATTGCTTCCAGAGGGGCTGTATAGGGAAGCTTGGCCTGCTGCTTTTGCCTATGCTGGTATCTGTTCAGTTGTATCTGAGGATCTTTGGCTTCTCAGCTGCTGATCCAGTGCCCTTAGGAGTTAAATGCTATTCAAATGGAAGCATGTGAAGTAACTGCTTGGAAATATGATATGCAGATGATGGGTGTCAGTAGGAAACCACAGGTGGAATCAGGCCATTCAGGTTATTTGTGCAGCATGGTGAGTGCCTTAGTTGTGTAGCTGTGAAAACCGGAGCACAGCTGAGCAGTGCAGGGTCTCCTTCCCAGTCCCGTGGTTCAGATGCGTGGCAGGAGAGTCATTGTCCTTTAACAAGTTACCTCCAGTCTTCTGAGGTGACCGATGCCCCTGGAGGTGCTCCTGTTGCCCCCCATTTGCCAGGGTGCAGAAGCTGAAACAGATATGTGTAACAGGTTAGCCTAGACCTCTTTCATGTGGTGTTTGGGATGGGCTAAGAGTGTGTACACTGGTTGCTGGGGTGGGGGTGGTTTGGCTGCTGCTTGATAACTTGCCAAGTCAGCGAAACTTGATGGGTTTCTAGCATATACCTGAGCACACCTTTGTCCTTGCTGAGAGAGCAGAAACAGGCAAGTACTGGTGACAAGGTAGTAGCGCTGGGACCTGGTCTTGAATGTCAGTGTGAAGCAAAGTGTGTGAAGCCACAAAGGGTAAAGTTTTACTTTTCTTTGCCCAGAAGCAAAGTCCCGAAACTTGTACTGGCTGAGAACAGGGTGTGTGGCACCTAGAAAACAGGATGGGGGAGGAGTGGAGCTGGGAGAGCAAAGCTGTAGCTAAGAGAACAAGCAGTGAGGTGTGATGGCAGAGCTGCACGTGCCATACCATCTGTAGTGCTTTTATGCCCTGTTGTTCTCAAATTGGCCTTGTGATCTCTACAAATTGGGATGTTTGCCCAAGATACCAGATCCTAGAGTGTAGCACGCCCATGTGCTGGGATGAAGCAGGGCCTTCATCCAGTGTCAGCTCTTCAATGAAACTGGTTACAAGAGCAGGCTCAGTACAGACTAAGTAATGCCAAGCTAGTGGTGGGAATGCTGAGGTAGCTTTACAATGAAATCCAGTGCAAGGTTTTAAGCTGTGAAATGATGCTAAAAATGACCAAGTTGTTGAGCAGGAGCAAATATCTGCATGTTTGGCATTACTGGGGTCTGGAGTATCTGTTAAGATAGCCTGGATTTCTGAGGGGGTAAGTATGTCCTGCCTGTGTAACAGCAAAGGGTAGGTAGGAAGTGTGTCTGGGGCAGTGGCTAGCTGCATGCCCTGCAGGGCTGGGGATGAGAGGTGAGGCACCCACTATAGATCAATGCCTTCCACAGATTTTCCCAGACTTTTGGGCACTGTGTGTGCAGGGCGAAAAACAGACAGTATAGCTGTTGATGCTGATGTTCTCTGCATGCTGAAATCCTGAGTGGAGAGGGTGTGTGTGTGACCTTAACTTAAAAAACCCCAAAAGTGGGTGAGCAGGTGGTCTTTCATCCATCCCTCAGTTCCCAGCTGTATGTGACAGTTTGGCAAGGTCTGCTGCTATGTTCAGCTCACTGATTCCCTTGGCATGATGTTGCCAATGCTACAGGCAGCCTCTGCTTAACGTGACCTTCCTTTCATGGGTAATGGCTTCAGACTTTGTGGAGATTTACGTTAGATATTAGGCAGAAGTTCTTCCCTGTGAGGGTGGTGAGGCCCTGGCACAGGTTGCCCAGAGAAGCTGTGGCTGCCCCATCCCTGGCAGTGTTCAAGGCCAGGCTGGACGGGGCTTGGAGCAACCTGGTCTAGTGGAAGGTGTCCCTGCCTGTGGCAGGGGAGTGGGAACTGTATGATCTTAAGGTCCTTTCCGACCTGAACTGTTCTATGATTCTATTTGTGTGAGCTGTCCCAATGGGACAGAGCTCTAGTGATGCAGGAAAGGGAAGGTGAGTTGTGGCTCTGGTTATCACTCCTCTCTTGGCCTCGTAGGAGAAAATGGTATAAGATCCATCTGCAACCCAAAGCAGCGAAAAGCATATTCACACCGTGCTTCCTCATGGCACGCTGCAAGAAATAATAGTCCTGCCTACATCTGCAGCCCTGAAGTGAGGGGGTTGTGCTTCCAGCTGCCACTAGCAATCGTGGAAATGGCACGTGGTGTCCCCCAGCTCCGGAAATTGTACTCCTGCCACGGGCCTGCCTAGCCCAGCAGGCAATGCTGTTCCTTCAGGAGCAGTGAAAACGTCACGGCTTTTAAATCAAAGCTTTCTCTAGCTAGAGAACGTTTCCCTGCACGTTTCCACAGTCCTGTGATACAGGGAGGACTGCTCCATGACAGCCTTTGATCCCAGGCATTCGCAACGAGCTGATCTTACAAATATGATTGTATGACTCAGACTTTGTGGCAGTATCCAGTTACCGTAAGGCAGAACCCAGCTATGTTCTGCACATGGAAGATTTATTCTGTTGGAGTTTCACTGGACTTGATGATTTGTGTCAAGTCTGAGCCTTGGCAAAGGGCCTCTTCCTGGGAAGTAGGTCCTGGACAAGTTTGCAGTGATTATTTTTTATCCAGGCAGCTTGAGTTACTTGATGAGTGAAGAACTCGTACTTGCCCCAAAGGTGGGGAAGGGTATCTTTTCTGCCTCTCCTGATGAAAAACAGTTCAGAGAATTTAATTTTATTTTTATTCTGTGAACAAAATGTACATTTGGGTTGAATTTGGAAAGCTACAGCTTAAACAGATGCGGCTTTTAAATAACTGAGGTCTAAGACAGGGAGGAGGTGTGGCCTAATAAAGCATTGCATATATTTCTGGCTCTGCCAAAAGGTAAGGGAACAAATAATTTAATTTGTGTTGTTTCTGCCTTGAAAAATCAGACCTTGTACTGCTGTAGGAGTGTTAAGGTAAAGTCCACTTGAGTTGGACATGAGTTTCTTGGATTCTGCAGACATGAGGTATGTTAGGTGCTCGGATGGAGGGATCTGAGGTATCATGATGGTGCAGCCCTTTAACACCTGCATACCCAAGCCATTGTTGTGCTGCTTTTGGGTTATATAAGATCCCCAAGTCAGACCTCACACACCATAACATGCCACATGCATGTTTTCTCTCTATTGTCTATATGAATGTGCTTAGCATCTGTGAAGGGGAAGTATTGTGAAGAACTCCATCCTATCCCTGTCATGTTAAAGAGAAAATCTGCCAGGAGCCTCTTTTAACTGGAAACATGCTGTAACTTGTGTCTCTGACCATAACGGGAAACCCCTGCAAACAGCTGGACCCTTCCTTGAATGCCTTGGGAACTCTAAAAAGCTCCTAAAGGAATTTGACCTTATTTGTAGCTCTCTTAATAAAGCCTCCACTTTGCTGCCAGCATGTGCAGAAAGAATACACAGAGCATAGGGAGGTCTCTGGGGAAAGGGCTATTCGCAAGCAACAAACCATTAATATCCTTCAGCCCAGTGAGCCCTTTGCCCCTTTATCGAGCTGTTTACATCTGTCTCTTGCCTGCGACTCCGAGTGACTTGTTTATGCCAAGGGAAGCCAATTTTAAAAAATGGCCTTTTCCCTACTTGTATCCGAGTGTGAGGTAATGGTCTAATTAGGAGACTGAAGAGGAAGAACTTGGATTTAAAACCATTACCCTTTTTCCATTTAGTGGAGTGATATCCTTGATCATATTCAGGGCACCTGACAGGTTCACATCTACGTTTTCACAGTAGCTGTGTCCCTGAACCACAGAGAGTGAGATAGACATGTTCAGCTGACCTCTAGCATCAGGATCCAGGTCTGCTTCTCAAGGACCCTGTGTCTCTCCATCACATATACAAAAAGCCCACAGCAATATAACTCCTCATCCTAGGTAGAAGAAATCTGGGCTTGGTTTTCGAGTCAGCACAAGACCATGGAAACTGTGGCTCCAAAGCCTAGCTCTGTGTTGTGGTGGGTGGATTAAGCTGAGTAGTCTGCTGAGAAGTGAAATGTCCTCATCACTTAACATATAAGTTCTCTCCTGTGCTTCTGTAGGGGGAAAATGGATGGTCAGTGGTGCTCTCTAACTCACTGGATCTGATAGCAAAAGAGCAGAGGAATGAGTACAGCAAAGGAGCCTGTCCTTTAGGTGCTCATTCCCTGGCATTTTTCATTTTACTGCAGTGACAGAAGGTGATCTAACCCAATTTGTTTTGATTTCCTCCTCTTAATGCAGATATATGACTCGAACCAGAGCCTTCACAGTTCCTCATATAAATATTTATTACACCATATAAATAATGGACTCTTCTAGTTTGTTTATCTGCGATCAGATCTAGCATGTGAATAAGTATGAAATACCTGCAGTAAAAAAAATCCATTTTATTCCATGATGCATGTTACTGTTCCTGCCAACCCAGGAGCTGGTTTAAGAGACTGCTGTCCCTCCAGCTGTGCATTTCCAGCTCTCTTCTGCTTCACTACCCATGACCATCCTGTGTTTCCGTTAGTACAAATTTGTGGCTCTGCTCGAATCTTGGTCTGAGGTGAAACACTTAAAATTAAAGGCCTCCAAACTGTGGAGCTGGAGCAATGAGGGCAGTAACCTTTGGCACTGATGGGGAAAGCAGAGGAGAACCAGGGTGGCAGGAGGAGATGGGGTATCCACTGAAATCTCTGCTGATCAGATAATACCATGTAGCACAGCTGTCCTTCAGCAGATCTGAGTGCTTGTGGCTGAAACGCTCCTGTGCTATGTCCCAATTTCACCATATGGGAGATGACAGCCTTTAAAACAGCTGTAAGGCTGGGCTTGTAGGATGAGCAGCACATGTGGGAGGCAGTCAAACCACATCTTTCTTCTCTAACGTGCACACCAGGCCTCCAGAATGCCCCTGCCCATAGGAGTGACATTTGTCACTCCTGTGTACATTTATGTACATAGGAAATATGTACATTTCATTTGCATTCAGTGCAGAAACTTTGTTATGTGTGTAGCTCATGATTAAGAACATGTTCTTAGAGGCAAATCTGTTTGTATATAATAAACCCCACAAATATCCAAGTGTGAAAACTAAATAAATGTCAGTTGCTGTATATTCACATATCATACCTTATTAAATTGAAATGAAATTCCCATATAGAACGCTAAGTTAAAGTGGGACAAAGCCTGCTTTCAGAAAGTTGTTTTTCAAATTTAGATACTTGGTGTGTTTCACTTTTTGTTTCAAAACACCAAGAGGTAATTAAAATCACTTTACAGCTGTTTCTAGAAAACCAAAAACTATTGTTGAATTCCAGAGAGTCATAAAAAATTATTTATATGAAGTTGGTTTTATATGCACACAATTGCTATTTTTTTAAAAAAGAAACAATACATTCAAATGTGCTTCTGGGCAAGATCTGTCTCAAAGGCAAGGTTCAACTTGGTTTTAAAAAGCTGGTTACAGTGGAGTATGACCCCATGCAGTGGTTGTAAATAAAAATTCTGAAAGTAGTAATTTGAATAGCACTGGCAGGCTCTGTGATGGTATTGGTATGTTATTTGAGGAAGTTAAGTGGCTATTTGTATCAGTAATATCAACTTCTTTTATCCAAATAGTAGAAGTACAGAATTTAAGAGATTCAAATCTATAGCATCTCAAGTTATTTCTGTGGAGATACTCTGAATGAAAACCAGTGTAACTTGTTCAGAGCTGATAAAGTTCCTTGTAAAGTAATTCAGATGTCACTCAAGAATATTACAAAATTAACACAATGGTGAATGCTGCGCCTGAGAAACAAGGGTAATGTGAAACCTGTCAGTTTGCAAGCACGCCATGCTTTGTTTTAGCAACCAAGGGTGAGAAGTGACTTGTAGATCGTGTCAGCTGGGTAGTCTCTTAAAAAACGTGGGCCAGTCCCACAGCTTCTGAAGTTCAGACCTTGCTTCAGCCTAGGTCTAGGCACTTGTTGAACTGGACCCATGTTCAGGAAAATACTTTTGTGGGGCTGTGATGAGTAAGAAAGACAAATGAAGTCAGGGACTTCACAGAGCCGTAGATGCACTGAACGCACCATTCCTATCTTCTACTTAAGTGAAGCAAAATTGTTAGCTTCTTTCCTTTTTATCTTGAATGCCTCAAAGCCCACAACCAACTCTTCTCTGCTGCAAATTAAATAATGAAATTTTACTGTCATTGCCAGCCCAAAGCAGCTTTGTTCTCCGAGACTTCTTGGAGCCAAGCTTGAAGCTGTCCCCAGATTCACACTTTAGCCCCCAAGCCTACAAAATGTTATTAATTTGCTCAACTTTACACACCCTGAATCAGGCTCTGCAAAACTGGACCCTTGCGATTTGTATGAGTTCTGGTTCCAGATACAAAGGTGATAAAATGATTTGAGTTCACGTTAATAAACCAAGGTGGACAGGCGGCCTGGAAGGAATACAGGGACATCGTCTGGCAACCTAGGGGTCAAGTCAGGAAAGCTAAGGCCCAGTTAGAACTGAGTCTGGCCAGGGATGTCAAGGATATCAGGAAGGGCTTCTGTTAGGTATGTCGCCAACAGAAGACTAGGGATAATGTGGGCCCTCTCCACAAGGAGATGGGAGAACTGGCTACCCTGGATTTGGAGAAGGCTGAGGTTCTCAATGACTTCTTTGCCGCCGTCTTCACTGGCAAGTGCTCTAGACATGCTGCTCAAGTCTTGGAATACAAATGCAGGGACTGTGAAAATGAAGACCTTAAGCCCGCTGGAGGGAGAGGATCAGGTTCAAGATCATCTTAGGAACCTGAACGTGCACATGTCCATGGGACCTGATGAAATACATCCATGGCTCCTGAAGGAGCTGGCAAATGAAGTTGCTAAACCACTGTCCATCATATTTGAAAAATCATAGCGCTCAGGTGAAGTTCCTGACGACTGAAAAAAGGGAAATATAACCCCCATTTTCAAGAAAAGGAAAGTGGAAGACCCAGGGAACTACACACTAGTCAGTCTCACCTCTGTGCCTGGCAAAATCTTGGAACAGTTTCTCCTGGAAAGCATGCTAAGGCACATGAAAAACAACGGGGTGGTTGGTGACAGCCAACATGGCTTGACTAAGGGGAAATCCTGCCTGACCAATTTGGTGGCCTTCTATGATGGAGCCACGGAACTGATGGACAGGGGCAGAGCAGTTGACGTCATCTACCTGGACTTGTGCAAAGCATTCGACACTGTCCCGCACGACATCCTTGTCTCTAAATTGGAGAGACATCAATTTGATAGATGGACCACTCGGTGGATAAAAAACTGGCTCGATGGCCACACACAAAGAGTTGTGGTCAACGGATCAGTGTCCAATTGGAGACCAGTAATGAGTGGTGTCCCTCAGGGATCGGTGTTGGGACCGGTCCTGTTCAACATCTTTGTCGGTGACATGGACAGTGGGATTGAGTGCGCCCTCAGCAAGTTTGCTGACGACACCAAGCTGTGTGGTTCGGTTGATACGCTGGAGGGAAGGGATGCCATCCAGAGGGACCTTGACACGCTTGTGAGGTGGGCTGATGCCAACCTTATGAAGTTCAACAAAGTTAAGT
The DNA here is from genome assembly GCF_004027225.2 of Strigops habroptila. Taxonomy (NCBI): domain Eukaryota; kingdom Metazoa; phylum Chordata; class Aves; order Psittaciformes; family Psittacidae; genus Strigops; species Strigops habroptila. The sequence goes on from NC_044282.2 coordinate 56,158,228, forward strand.
GCAAGGTCCTACACCTGGGTTGGGGCAATCCTAGGCACAGCTACAGGTTGGGTGGAGAAGGGATTCAGAGCAGCCCTGCAGAGAAGGACTTGGGGGTGTTGGTCGATGACTGAACATGAGCCAGCAGTGTGCGCTTGCAGCCCAGAAACCAACCATGTGCTGGGCTGCATTGAAAGGAATGTGACCAGCAGGTCGAAGGAGGAGATCCTGCCCCTCTACTCTTCTCTCGTGAGACCCCACTTGGAGTACTGTGTGCAGTTCTGGTGTCCTCAACCTAAAAAGGACATGGAGCTGTTGGAGCAAGTCCAGAGGAGGGCCATGAGGATGAGCAGGGGGCTGGAGCACCTCCCGTATGAAGACAGGCTGAGAAAGTTGGGGCTGTTCAGCCTGGAGAGAAGGCTGCGTGGAGACCTCATAGCAGCCTTCCAGTATCTGAAGTGGGCCTATAAGGACGCTGGGGAGGAACTCTTCATCAGGGACTGTAGTGACAGGACAAGTGTGAATGGGTTTAAACTTAAAGAGGGGCAGTTTAGATTAAAGGAAGAAGTTCTTTACTGTGAGGGTGGTGAGGCACTGGAATGGGTTGCCCAAAGAAGTGGTAAATGCTCCATCCCTGGCACTGTTCAAGGCCAGCTTGGACAGAGCCTTGGGTGACATGGTCTAGGGTGAGATGTCCCTGCCCACGGCATGATCTTAAGGTCCTTTCCAACCCAAACCATTCTATGATTCTGTGAAGTGTTTCTAAATGTAGCTATAGCAGTTGTAATTAAATCTGCAATTGATCCTTCTGTTGCAGTCTCTAGATGTGATTGGTTTCTTTTAAGATTCTTTTCTGGCCTACTGCTGAAGTTTCCAAAGTTTTATGAAGTGTGTGGTGAGTAATTTTTCTCTCTCTTCCATTAAAATGTACTTTCTAATGTAAAGCTGGCCTTCTCACCACATCCTTCTAATGTTGGGATGTAGCTTTTATACAGCTTTTATAGCCAGCTGTTTTCAGTGACATTGTGCAAAACACAGATGTTATATCCAGCTACATCAATGTCAAGTTCCCTGCTGCCATTTGTAATAATGATGATGGCAATTTATATCAGAAGCCCAGCTCAACAGGATACTGAAATACCTGGCACTGCCAAAGCAAAAACCAAATAGAAAGTTCCTCAAACATAGAAGCTCACAGAAAAAGAAAGAGCATGCTGGGACTGATGCTGATGTGGCAGAGGTAGACTCTTGGCTTCCATGTTGACCATAAGATGTTGGAACATCTCTCTGTTCTGCACAGCATGAGGTAATCACTTATAGCTGGGGAGCAGGGACCTGGGAAACCAGAGCTAACTGTGTGGGCTAAAGACCCAGTGGTACTTCCCCACCAGTCCTGCCTGACTGCAAACCCTCTTCCACAGCCTAGTGGCTTGCAGCTCAGAAGTATTTTTAACAATCTCTTCTAACAAATTAATTTATTTTAGTTCCCTACTTGAAGACTGTTTTCTTGTGCTTGGAACAGATTGTCCATGCAGGTTTTCTGAAGCCTGTTCTGTTTTGGCGTCCAAACCAGCAGCCTTTTAATTGTCCTGAGCTTTCCTCTTTATACATCTGCTTCTTCAAAATTTCTTGTGTAAGGGTAGTCTTTTGTTTTCATTGGTTGGTCTTCACATCGGTTGGTGTTAAGCGATAAGTATCTGTAGTTTGGTTTTTTACCTCTTGTCTTCCACATTCCCTGTGGTTCTAAACCCAGCTCACTTCTTGTAGCCTTTAGAGAGGCTTGTGTGCCTGTGTGCCATGGCAAGGAAGAGAAATCCAGTATATTTCTGTTGCCCCCATCTGAAACCATGTGGCAGCACTATGCTGATAAAGAAATTACCTTATGAGAGTGCTTACTGGTAGAGGGAAAGTGAACAAAGTGTATCTTTATTAACTGTTTTCTGCATTGGCTTTTAAAGAGAACATCAAACTTAATGGGCATGGGCATGGGATTTGGTATACCACACGTGGCGCAGACTGGCTCATCAATATCTATGATGATGCCCTTCACAGGCTGCTAGAATGGATAATTTTGGCTAATTTGCAGCTGAAGCAGAAGCTCAGACTCCTCCAGCAGCTGTCGCTTTATGAAGGAACTGAACTTCGTATCAACCACAGCTAACGAAACATCTTTAAAATATTGAGAAAGTGTCCAAGAGCAGAACAACTTCTTTCCCTCCTGTTTATCAAAGAGATTCTCTTGCAGAGTGTGGCAATTTTGAGTCACTCCCAAGTAAAATGTGAAAGAATTTAGGCAGCTGCCTCACCTGCAACGTTGGAATTACTTTCTTCCTGCTTGCATTGTTTTTGCCATTCAGTTGAAGTTTGCTTTCTCTTTTGGCAGGTAAGTAGACAAACACAGTGCTGATTCAGGCATCTTTCTTTTCAGGAACTCCTGACTTAGTTGACTCCTGCATCTTCCATCTTTCATTCTGTCCTCTCTGCTTCACAGGTCTCAGCAAGTAACTTTTCTCGTTCTATTCTTTAGCAAGAAATCATGCTGCATGTTTTGGAGAAAAATCCTGTCCTCTGCTTTGGAGGAGTTTCCTCCTAGAGCTGTCAATTGTTTGTAAATGACTTCCCTCAAGGAAATATTTATCCTAGGTTGTTCCTTTCGCCTGCTCCTCAAAAGATAGCGAGGAAAGCTAGGGTTCTGCTGACTGTTTTCATTAGAGTTGTAGGTCCAGTTCCTAATCACTTACCTCATATGCACTGCTGTGAGTTTCCTTTTGAAGCCTTTAACTGCAGCCAATCATTTGGACCTTTTGATACTTCAGGGTCTTAACACTTTGTTGATTGAAAAATTAGACTGAGTGCTCCAATTTTTTTTCTAAATCCATGGACTCTGTGCATCCTCTGATGAGCGCATGAAATTTTCTTCTCAGGCTGTACTTTTCTTTTTCCCAAGTGCACACATGTTGATATTGGGTTGTGCTCCATGCCCTGCTGTCTTCCCAGGTCCATGGACAGCCTGTGGAAAACCACTACCTGGCAGCCTTACAGCATGCTAACATATTCACATGCTCAGGTGTGCATGGTCCTGCTTGCTCTGGACAGCCTGCCTCGTCTGTGCAGGAATCCGCCTTTGCAGGCTCCACAGGGATGTGGCAGGTGAGTCTGGTGATGTGGTTAACAGATGCACAGATGTTCTTGAGTATCTGGCACATGCCCAACTTCACTGTGGAATTAGTCACCCATCTCAAAACTAGGTGTCTAAATCTGTGGATCCATCTGTGGTGACTGCTGTCTTGGAAGAGGCTCCTATCTTCACGAGAGCATCTAAGAGTTACAGTAATGCAAAAATTAAACTCTCTGGAAACATTCTTTCAAACCCAGATAGTTTTGCAATCAAAAGCAGCAATGTATGACTTGGATTTCAGATTTGGATGTGTCACCCTTGTTGGAGAAAAACAAGTAATAGTGAGTAACCAAAGTAACGGATGTGATTAATAGACATTGGCTTCAGTTTCTTTTTTTTCTTTTCACCAGGAGGACGTAATAAAGAAATAGTCATGCTGGGAAGCAGCCTTAAACTGACTAAAATCCATTCATTGTGGTGAGCTTGATGATATGGACATTACATCACTGATACTCATTCCAGTTTTAAAGCCAATGCTGTCTGCAAGCTGCAGCTGGTAAAATCCTCCAGTATGGCTTTGTTGCCATCTGATTTGCATTTTTACCCTGTCAGAGGTTGGGCTGATAAAGACAGTAGATCAGGGAGTATTCTTATACTAAATGCAACTGGTTAAGATCAATTACTTACTGAGGGCTTAGACTAAGACTTGTGAAGTAAAACTGGCTAGGAGTCTGCATTTGTCGAGTGATCCTGTGAAAGTGAATTACTCTTGTACCAGAAGCAAGGCTAGAGGGACATGCAACTTGTAGAAAGTGGGGCCAGGAATAAAGAAGATAAAGCAAGCTGATCCCACTCCCCCCTAAAACCAAACTTTAGTTTAAAATACCATATTCCAAACGCACAGCTGATATCTTTAAACACATTCACATATGGAAGTTTCACTGTAGCCAGGTTTGCATTTGCTCTTTGGCAGTGTACTGAAGGAATCCAAGACTAATAAAAGCCAAGGGTAACTCTGGCCCAACCTGTGTAAGTGGGCTCTCTGTCATGTATGAGGTCTTAAAGTGGTTTTTATTGCTCTGCTATGAGATTTGAGCTTTTGGGGCTTTAAAAGTTTCTTTGCAGAGGCCTGGCTCTGCTTAGCAGTACTTACCTCAGCCTTGGTGATATGGTGTAGGCATTTGTGAGTGTCCTTCCCATATCTCTGGCACATGTTTGTTACTGGCGTCAGGTTGGTATTTCATATAACATCTGCAGTTTGAATTTAGTAAGCAAACAAGCAGCAAAAAAAAAAAGGAGAATTTGCCCTGAATGAGCATGTCATCTGGTGCAGTAGGAGTGCCACATCTAGTCTCCTGCTTCTGAAGACCTGTAAAATGTGAATTTTGCCTGTTGGGACCATAGCCCAACCTGCTTTACCACATTGCTGGGTTTGGCTTCCCTGCATGTTTTTGAGAGGCTAACTGCGTGACTGACGTATAAGAAAGGCTCTGTTTTCTTGCCTGTCTGAGCTCTGGGAAGGGGCACCTGAATGCGAAGACTTCTGACCTGCAATAACCTCCTGAAGAGGTACTAATATACTTGGAGATCTCAATTCAACCCAGCTCTCTAGGAACTTGTTTACATTTGGAAGTTAAATTACCTACACGCACTTCATAACAGTCAAGAGGAGTGATGTTCATAGAATCATAGAATCGTAAGGGTTGGAAAGGACCTTAAGATCATCTAGTTCCAACCCCCTGCCATGGGCAGGGACACCTTGCCCTAAACCACGTGGTCCAAGGCTCTGTCCAACCTGGCCTTGAACACCGCCAGGGATGGAGCATCCACAACCTCCCTGGGCAACCCATTCCAGTGCTTTACCACCCTCACTGTAAAGAACTTCTTCCTTGTATCTAATCTAAACTTCCCCTGTTTAAGTTTGAACCCATTACCCCTTGTCCTACCACTACAGTCCCTAAGGAAGAGTCCCTCCCCAGCATCCTTGTAGACCCCCTTCAGATACTGGAAGGCTGCTATGAGGTCTCCACGCAGCCTTCTCTTCTCCAGGCTGAACAGCCCCAACTCTCTCAGCCTGTCTTCATACGGAAGGTGCTCCAGCCCTCTTATCATCCTCATGGCCCTCCTCTGGACTCGCTCCAACAGCTCCATGTCCTTTTTATGTTGAGGACACCAGAACTGTACGCAGTACTCCAAGTGAGGTCTCACAAGAGCAGAGTAGAGGGGCAGGATCACCTCCTTCGACCTGCTGGTCATGCTTCTTTTCAATGCAGCCCAGGATACGGTTGGCTTTCTGGGCTGCCAGCGCACACTGCCGGCTCATGTTAAGCTTTTCGTCAACCAACACCCCCAAGTCCTTCTCTGCAGGGCTGCTCTGAATCTCTTCTCCACCCAACCGGTAGTTGTGCCTGGGATTGCCCCAACCCAGGTGTAGGACCTTGCACTTAACTTTGTTGAACTTCATAAGGTTGGCATCAGCCCACCTCACAAGCGTGTCAAGGTCCCTCTGGATGGCATCCCTTCCCTCCAGCGTATCAACCGAACCACACAGCTTGGTGTCGTCAGCAAACTTGCTGAGGGCGCACTCAATCCCACTGTCCATGCCGCCAACAAAGATATTGAACAGGACCGGTCCCAACACCGATCCCTGAGGGACACCACTCATTACAGTTTTCCAACTGGACATCGAGCCATTTACCACAACTCTTTGCGTGCAGCCATCGAGCCAGTTTTTTATCCACCGAGTGGTCCATCTATCAAATTGATGTCTCTCCAATTTAGAGACAAGGATGTCGTGGGGGACAGTGTCAAATGCTTTGCACAAGTCCAGGTAGATGACGTCAACTGCTCTGCCCCTGTCCATCAGTTCCGTGGCTCCATCATAGAAGGCCACCAAATTGGTCAGGCAGGATTTCCCCTTAGTGAAGCCATGTTGGCTGTCACCAACCACCTCGTTGTTTTTCATGTGCCTTAGCATGCTTTCCAGGAGAAACTGTTCCAAGATTTTGCCAGGCACAGAGGTGAGACTGACTGGTGTGTAGTTCCCTTGGTCTTCCACTTTCCTTTTCTTGAAAATGGGGGTTATATTACCCTTCTTCCAGTCATCGGGAACTTCACCTGACTGCCAGGATTTTTCAAATATGATGGACAGTGGCTTAGCAACTTCATTTGCCAGCTCCTTCAGGACCCGCGGATGGATTTCATCAGGTCCCACGGACTTGTGCACGTTCAGGTTCTTAAGATGGTCTCGAACCTGATCCTCTCCTACAGAGGGCCTAAGGTCTTCATTCTCACAGTCCCTGCATTTGCTTTCTAAGACTTTTGTGGTGTGGTCAGAGCATTTGCTGGTGAAGACTGAGGCAAAGAAGTCATTAAGAACCTCAGCCTTCTCCAAATCCATGGTAGCCAGTTCTCCTGATAGCTTCTGGAGAGGGCCCACATTGTCCCTAGTCTGTCTTTTATTTGCTACGTATATATAGAATCCTTTCCTGTTATCTTTTACATCCCTTGCCAAACTTAATTCTAGCTGGGCCTTAGCTTTCCTAACCTGGTCCCTAGCTTCTCAGGCAATGCTCCTATATTCTTCCCAGGCGGCCTGTCCTCGCTTCCACCTTCTATACGCTTCTTTCTTCCCTCTAAGTTTCCTCAGCAGCTCCTTGTCCATCCATGGAGGTCTCCTGGCCCTCCTGCTGCACTTTCTTCTAGTCGGGATGCAACACTCTTGAGCACATAGCAGGTGATCCTTGAATATCGACCAGCAGTCTTGGGCCCCCCTGCCCTCTAGGACTGTATCCCATGAAACCTTACTAAGGAGGTTCCTGAAGAGGCCAAAGTCTGCTTTCTTGAAGTCCAGCGCAGTGAGCTTGCTGCATGCTCTGCTCACTGTCCTGAGGATCTAACTCAACCATCTCGTGATCCCTAGAGCCAAGGCTGCCCTGGAGCGTCACATTTCCAACCAGTCCCTCCCTGTTGGTGAGCACAAGGTCCAGCATGGCACCTCTCCTCGTCGGCTCCTCTATTGTTTGAAAGAGGAAGTTGTCTTCCACACAATCGAGGAACCTCCTGGATTGCTTGTGCCGGGCCATACCGTCCCTCCAACAGATGTCAGGATGGTTGAAGTCCCCCATGAGGACAAAGGCCTGCAAGCGTGAGGCTGCCCCTATCTGTCTGTAGAGCGCTTCATCCACAGAGTCCTCTTGATCAGGCAGCCTGTAACAGATCCCCACCGTAATGTCCCCTGTTGCTGTTTTCCCTTTGATCCTGACCCACAAACACTCTGTTACCTCATCACCCGTCCCCAGACAGAGTTCCATACTCTCTCCCTATCACTGACATAGATAGCAACACCCCCTCCCCGTCTGCCTGGCCTGTCTTTTCTAAACAGCCTGTAACCTTCCATTCTGACATTCCAGTCATAGGAGCCATCCCACCATGTTTCTGTGATACCAATGACATCATATTCCTGTAGCCTTGCACACATCTCTAATTCCTCTTGCTTGTTCCCCATACTATGGGCGTTTATATAGAGGCACCTTAGCCGAGCTCCAAATGCAGCTGACTCAATGGCTGGGGCAGCTGGAACATCTCTACATTGCTCCAAGCACTTATTACAGGTGCTGGCAACTGACCAGGAGTGTTGGGATGGATCAATGCTCCCCTCCCCCAACACATCTAGTTTAAAGCTTTCTTGACCAGCCTGGCAAGCCTCCTACCAAAACAGCTCTTCCCCTTCTTTGTCACACCAGCTCCACCAGCCTCCAGTAGATCTGGCCTCCCAAATGGAGCCCCATGTTCTAAATAGCCAAACCCCTGACTATGGCACCAGCATTCTAACCATTTATTAACCTGCCAAACACGCCTAGCTTTTTTAAGGTACTCCCCTTTGTCCTGGAGAATCGATGAAAAAACTATTTGAGCTCCAGAGCCCCTAACCACCTCTCCCAGGGCTCTGTAGTCCTTCTTAATGTTCTCCAGGCTACTGCTATCTATATCTCTAGCACCCACATGGACCACTAGAAGGGGGTAATAGTCAGCAGGACTTACTAGAGCAGGCAGCCTTTCAGCAACATCCCTGATCCGAGCCCCTGGCAGGCAACACACCTCCCTCGAGACTGGATCAGGCCGGCAGATGAGTGCCTCTGTGCCTTTCAAAGTAGAGTCCCCTACTACTATGACCCTCCTCTTTTTCCTGGGGGCACCAGTAGTGATCCTCTTTACTGGTGCATCAGCAGGATGCTCATTAGGTGTAGTGGGTGCTTTCTCATTAGCCCCCTGCAGAACTGCGAAGCAGTTCTGGGTGGGGACATCAGATTTAGGAGGAAGCCCCTTGTTGTTAATTGTCCTCTTCCTCCTTTTTTTGTTCCTTTTTTCTCGTGACTAATTCCCAGCTTCCTGGGTTGCTGCCCTCCTTCTTTCCTATGTGAGCAATGCGGGACGTTTGCAGCCCCTGCGCAGTTTGGGCCTGGAGCAAGCAGCCCAGCTTCCTCTCAGCTTCCCTGGCATCTTTTAGCTCTCCAACAGCCTCCCGCAGCTCAGCCACCTGCTGCAGGAGGACCTCCACCAGGGCGCACCGAGTGCAGCCCTGTCCATTGCGCAGCCTCGCCTCAAGAGACCAGTCGAGGCACTTTCTACACTCCGAGGTCTGCGCCGCAGCCTCCCCTCTCATCATCGTCTCTGTCTGGGTGCCTACGCTGGCCACCGCCGGGGCACAGCTCCCAGAGCGGGCCCTGCTCCTGAGGCGAGTGCTCACCATCCCGCTCGCTGCCCGCTCGCCCTGCCTGCGCCAACTGCCGCGCCACGCCCTGGTAGCTCGCGCTCCCTGGGGTGGGTTTTTACCCACTGAGGGCTGGTGCCGTCACTTCTGGCGCCGCCCCCTGTGAGTCAGCTGCTCGCGCCAGCTGAGCTGCCGGCTCCTGGGCAAGTCCTGTCGAGGACTTGAGGCTCCCTTGGTCGCTCTCGCCGCTCCGAACTGAGGCTCCGGGACGCTGTGCTTCCCCCCGCTCCGGTGTTAAAGGCGTCCTCTCTGGAGATACCTCGGCAATTGATACTCACCTCGGCAACTCGGCAATGTTGAGTGTTTTTATACTCCTGAGACATGGGGGTAAAAGAAAATACCACATTGTCACTTCTAGAGCTCTGAATGATATGGTGGTGACTGTGATTTATGAGGGTGTTGTAGTCTCATCTATCACTCAGCCATCTCTCAGATGTGTTATTGACATCTGCAGTGCTAGCTAGTGAGGGAATAAAGATGCTTGAACATGACATTTTGGCATCCAGCTAAATGACCTCCTTATCACAAATCCTTTGAAATATATAAGGGAGATGGTTCCATTTGAAGGTTTTAATTGCACAAAACTGTGCATAACATAGTTCAATGTGTTATGTGGAGAATGAACACTTTGACAGATCAAAAAAAAAAAACAACAAAACACCCAACAAGGGAGACAAAGCTAATTTCAGTATTGGTGTAGTCCTCCCTTAGAGTACTGCTGGCTGCTTGCCCTGACATTTATGGGAATGCACAAGGCATTTGTGCTTAGAAATTGGGGGTGGGGTGGGGGGAAAAAGAGAAAATTCCCCGTTGTAACGAAAGGGAAGTCGTTGAAGTGAATGCTTCGTCAAATTTTGTTCATAGAGTCCATTTCTTTTTTTTTTATTAGGGCTGGAAGAATATGACTGATGCCGAGAGAATGGCACAGGCCTTAACATGGGGAAAATGAGAAGAGTACTTGGATTTACCATGTGGGATTCTTATGTAGTCAGTAGAGTTTAGCTGGATCTTATAATGTGGGTACCTCAGATAACTTTCTGCCACTCCTGCATTCACCAGGTTTTGGTGCTCATTATGGTTTAGAGGTCAGTGGCAACAGTAGAGACTTGCCTAATTTGTGGCTGTTTGTTTGCTACAAAAGCCAAGGAAATAGACTACTACGAGAAACCTCCACAATGCTATGTTGAAGTCAAACTGGCAGCAACTTAAAACCAGTCCAAGATCAATATTGCTTAAAATCTTCAGTAATGACCTGGATAATGGGACTGAGTTTGTAGATGGTATGAAATTGGAAAGGAGAGTTTTTACAGCAGGGGTAGGGACCTCAAGGAGCCTCAAAGAGCTGGAGAAACCTTATGAAACCTTGTGAAGTTCAGCAAAGGCAAGTGCAAAGTTCTGCACCTGAATAACCCTCTGCAACAGCACAGGCTAGGGACCAGCTGGCTAGAAAGCAGCTCTGCAGAAAAAGGACCAGTGGGCTTTAGGGGACAAGAAGTTGAACATGAGTCAGGGGTGTGGTCTTACGGCAATGGTGGCTAAGTGGGTACTGGACTTTATTAGTAAGAATATTGTAAGCACATCAAGGAGAGGGTTTATTAACTCTATTTGACATTCCAGTACTCCATTTAACTGGAGTGTCCAGTTTGGGGCTTCCCAGATAAAGAAAGATATATTGAAAAACTGGAACAAGTCCAGTGAAGAGCCACCAAGCTGGTCAAGGTGCTGGAGCACACAGCATATGGGGAGATAATGAGGGACCCAGGTTTGTTCAGCCACAAGAAGAGAAAGCTCTGTTTTCTACTACCTAATAGGTGGCTCTATGGAAGAATGTTCTTGGAAACCCACAGAAATAAACCCAAACACACACCAAAAGCAATAAGCACAAGTTGCAGCAGTGGAAATCTGATTAGATACAAGGAAAAAATTATTCACCTGGAGAATGGTTTAGCCCTGGAACAGGTGCCCAAGGAGTTGGGGAATATTTATCTGTGGAGATTCTCAAAACTTGCCTGAGCAAATTCCTGAGCAACCTGACATAACATCAAAGCTGGATGTGCTTTGAGCAGGAGGTTGGACTGGATAGCATCCAGATATTGCATCCAACTAAATTATTTTATGGTTTATGTGCTGCAGTCCCAACAGATGACTTTTTTCCTGGTTATATTTTCAATGTTAAGGTTTATAAAAAGTCCATGCAAAAGAGGCTTTTAAAATCTTGGTGCCTCACTATTTACGCTAGGGGATTTCATCCCCACCTGTAATTGAAGCACAGAGAGTCTCTTCTGCTTTTCTGCTCATTTTGGCTAGTGCAAGTTGAGCTGGAGAGTTGAGGATTTTACTGCTGATATTTGTGAATGTGGAGGCCTGGTCTGTGCCTGGAAAAGCTGGGTAGGTAGGGCTACATATATGCTGGTAAACTAGCAGTACCAGGGCCTGGGCAGATACTGGAAATGGATTTTCTGTACTGTTAACCAATAGCATGGTCCATGGCATGGTTCGTTGCCTTGGCCCAGCTAACGCTCTCCTAGGCAGTCCAGAAGAGGATTTCAGGTTAGTTATAGGGGAGGGACTGGGTATCACCACTCTGTTTTGGAGGGTAAGAGCATTTCAATAGCATGGCTGTGGGTTGTTCCACCACAGTTGGCCTCAGGACCAGGGTAAGTTTTCATTTACCAGTGGACATGTAGCCAAACAGTGTTGGCTAGACGTGGGCACTGTTAAAATGCAAGTAGGGATTGCAGTGTTAGGACCTTCTGTGGCAGATGGAGCTACATAGAAGATGCTAGGTATCTAGGACTATGTGGAAGAAGCTCTTATATCTCAAGCTACATCTGCATTAGTAGCGGGGCTGGTGAATGGGCTAGAGCTGGGTCTCACAGCTGCCTGTAGGCAGTATAGCATGTTGTTTTCAGTGGGTATCGTGGGCAACGCTGTCTTCTGCTAGGGGAAGTAACTACCTGATAAAGGTACCATCAGGATTGTGATCACTTGCTATGTACACATCAGCTACTCTGTACTGAATACAGTGAGAAAGAGCCTGCTGCCTGGCCCTGTGGCTGGCTGACCTCATGTCCATGCATCTAATCCCTCTACCATGTACTCCTGCTCCTCTACTTTCTATCCAAAATATCTGGCAGGAAGGGGGACTTCTACATATTGATGATTGGGTCTAGCCCTGTTATATCTCGGACTGTATTACCTGTTTGGGGTAACCATGTAATCATGCTAAGGAATAGGGTAGCACTTAAACAAGGGGGATAATGGATTTGAGCCCTGTTTGTTTTCCTAGTGCAGATGGTGGAGATTGCAGCCTGCTCAGATCTGCATGGGAGGAGGGAGGTCATCAGCACCAAAACATGACTAGTGATGGCTAGCAAAGCTGGTGATGTTAGTGTGAGAGTATAGGACAGATAAAACTCCTAGACACATTTTAAATGTGCTGAATCCACAGATCTGGCACCTGAAGAGTGCATCTAGTACCACCAGTTAAGGTGGAGGGCAGAGTCTGTAGTTTGTTACCACTCATTCCTACATGAGGAAGGCTGACTATCTCTGGTGACGACGTATGCAGAAGACTTGCTGTGACTGTCACAGGACCAGTAATGGGTAATTCTGCACTTTCAGGCAGAGGCAGTGTGCTCCTGTGCCCGTGGGCAAGGCAATTTGTTATTGTTGCATGCAAACAATAACAAACAAAAAGAATAGGTGCCCTCCGTGAGATCCTGTGCAGTGCTTAGAATTGATGAGTTTCTCTAACCGGACATTTGACAAAGACAATAAAGCAGGATTGCTGCATGCCAGATGTTTCCACTGGAACCTCTGACGTTCGGATCAAAAATACCCTAAGGAAGTTTTAGTGGTTCAGCATGAAAATGCTCACATGGGGCCCTCTTTTGTCATTTGCAGATATGAAATAAAATGCTGCCTTTGATTTGAGAAAAAAAAACCCCATGTTGCCCTCTAGGCTTAGTTTTCTGTGGCTTTCCTGTGTCTCTCATGGCTTTTGCTGTTGTGCTGGTTCTAGCATGCAATACTTTTTGGGGTTCATTTTCCCTTTTCCTGCTGCCTTATCAGTGACCAAGAGGGGTTTATGTTCCCTTATCTATATCTTTCTCATTGCTTTTAGCAACAGCTTAATATTGAAGGAATGTCTTGTCATTCTAGCTTCCCCTTCTGCTTGGCCCTGGCTAGACAGTGAAAGCAAACTACCAGTTTAGCACCTAAAAGCTCGAGAGCTTGTCTGTACAAATCATTTTCACCTTAGCTGAGAAAACAGGCACAAGGCATCTGACAGAAAATAATACTTGGGAAAACATTTACTTTTAGAGCCTTCCATATTCTAAATTCCTGATGTGAGAAACATTCCTACTTTCATGAAATAAACACAATTCACAGAATATTTCTACTTAGATAGTAGATGGTAACATAATTATTCAACCTCATAGTAACCCTCATTAGCCTTCTTAGAAATACATCATCTTCTATGAGCAGACAGTAACATCGATCATGTCTGTCTGCAGATGGGGGCAAGAGATGGTGGCTTGAGACAATTCCCTTGCACATAAAGGCTAAACAAGCCTATCCAAACTCTCCCTACCTCTTCCTCTCAAAATGAAATAAGCTGCATTTGGTTTGTGTGGCAAGGGTTTGGTCGTGGGAGGGCTATAAGGGTAGCTTCTGTGAGAAGCTGCTGGAAGCTTTCCCCATGTCTGAGTCTTTTCTTTTTTGATCCTTTGCACTGATCTGCTGTTGTTAGTCTTTTTACTTTTCTATGACTTTTTTTCTCCATCTGTTAAAATGAAGATACTGATAGCTGTCTTAGAGTCCTTTCAGACTTTTATAGAATAAATGCTAGGTGAGAAGGAAATAGTTTTATTACGGGTAACCCTTTCCCTTTGAAAACAAGCCATCTTTTATTTGCAGCCTTCTTTCTACGGTTGTATGGGGCTTTCTGATTCTTTGCTGTTCTTTTTGCTGATTTCTTTTCATCAATTTACAGTTTATTAGAGGTGTTTTGGAATCAGATATACCTTCCCATGTAAACACAAAGATTTTCAAATACTCATGGAAAGCTTGTATGTTTGTGCTCTCACAGTCTGAATCTGGTAAATGTTTTTAGGCAATTTCTGATGTGAATGGAAAAATATTCACAAATAGGTATGCTTTTTCCCTTTTAGAGTGTCAGTCTGTTACTGCTCTCCAACTCATGATCAAGCGCTGTCATGGGAAAAGAAGCTGCAGCATATATGCCAGCACCTATGAATTTGGAGATCCTTGTTACCCAGGCATCCGGAAGCATCTTAATGTCATCTACACCTGTGGTGAGCCATGAAATTCTCTCACTTTAACTCTCACTGGGGTATGTGTTTGGTGAACAGTGGTGTGTGAAGAACAACAGGACTTGTAATCATACATAAAAAGGTTGAACTTCCAGTTGGCTCATGGTGACTCTTTGGTCGACAAGGGAAAGCTCTCCGGATCACCTGAGTGGTTTAATTCTGTCTCTTTTTCTACTCATTGGCTTGATAGAAAAATCAGAAAACATAGAAATTATATTTCGTTAATCCATTCAACACTGCCTCTGCAAGGAGGAAAAGCTGGTGGTGAAATCCAGTGGATGCTTACATGCGGAATGTTAGCATCCTGCTATTTCATTGGATTGCAGTGAAGTTGTGGTTATCAATAGGATCCTTATTACTTTGTCCTGTATTTCATTTTGAATGGTAGAATAAGACAATCACGAATCCATACTTATCCATGGCATTAGTAGAAAATCGTTCCCAAAATCTTCAGGTGAACATTGCAACATTTTTGTAACAAAATATTGTTATTTGGAAAAAATAAACAGTTGGAACTCTCAGTCAGGAGCTTAAGTCACAGTGTTGACCAGACTGACTAGTCATCTTATTTTGCAACAGAGAAAAAAATTGTTCCTGTGTGAGCTCTACGGTATGAAAACAACATCAGGTCTGTTTTCTTCCAGTGATGACATTTTGGCCATTTGCAGCTGATATATTTGAAAATATTTGCTTCAGGGTTTTGCTTATATAGTGGTTGCTAGGATCAGCTCAGTCTCTCTGTCCCTTTCTACATCCCTCTGGAAGAGGAAATTCTGATGCTATTTTGAATCTGCTGAGCGGATGGGGGAGCATGTAGTAGAGGAGGTGCTGGCTGTGACCTTGGACTGCAACAGGTCTGTGCGTCAATCTTAGTGTGGAACTGCAGTATGCTGAATCTAGTAGACGGTATTTGCGAAGAAGTCACTGTAGCATTTTGTATAGTTGCTATAGCATGGCGAATGTACAGCGCCTTGAAGAATAGAGGATTGATGCACGAGCATCAGGCTCTGAGCTCCTGTCTGGCTGCTTTCTCATTTGGCAGGAGTGGCAGGAAGGTTGATGTTTGTTTGGTTTGATTTCTTTTAGCTTCTTTGTTTTTTGTTTGAAATGCTGTAGAAAGAAGTAGCAAGGCTACCCTTGCAAAGCCCTGTGAATTTTCTAGCCAGGAAGGTGATATCTTTATGTAAAAAATTATAAAAAATCTCATAAAGAGACTGAAGAGAAGCTGATCTTCATAGGGATTTGACAGAAATGAAGGCAATGCAGCAAAAGAGGAGCTCCATAACTCAGAAATCCAGGGGCAAAACAAACAGAGCCCCGTGATGTATTTCCAAGAGAATCTCTCCTTCAAAGGCCTCCGCAGCTTTATTCTGGCATTGTGGTCCTGGTCTCAAAGTCTACTACAAAAGGCATTAATGATATTTTAATCTGACCTTAACTTTTCTAGTCATAGCCTAACTGCATCAGGAAATGAATCATGGTTGAAAGCACAAAATGGCATGTTTTGCTTTTTAGTGGGTGAAATCTGCCTCATCCCTTGAAGGTGGCCATGGCTCCTTTTCAGAACCATGATCTCAGACATGTCTCTGAGCTGGATTTTGTGATCATCAGACATCTATTTCTCCCCTCAAAGAGCAAAATCCTTCAAAATGTGAAAACCAAATAAACAAGAAATCAAATTCCAGTCCCATGTGCTTGCACCGGACAGAAATAAATCCTGGCATTCTTTAAAAAGAAATGGTAAACCCAAGCAATTTGATATTCTTAAGGTTTAGAGAACAATTGCAGTGTAGAAAGCCTCCTGTTGGATGTCTCCTTGTTTCAGGTTTCCATAAAGCTGCATGCTGCTGGTATGGTGTTCTCCTACTTTCACAAAACTTGGGGAATGAAAGGGGACAGGCTTTGACTGACAAACATGACTGCATTTTCCTGTGACCTGTATCTAGATACGTTATCCCTGATCCCCGCCTCTTCCAGTTGGAAATAGTTGATTCCTGGAGTACAGGATGCACCTTTGCTGCTATTTATGCAGTGCAGGATGCACTGCTCACTAGAGCAGTGAAAGACACAGGGTGATCCTTGCATAAGCTTGGGAAATGTGGTGTGCAGGATAGGTTTCTCTGAGCATCACTTCAGCCTTTCTTGCTGCTGCTTGAAATGGGTGACTTTATCACTCTCTGAGACCAAGCAGTGCAGTTAGTCTGCTCTTCTCTGTCACTCTGTCATGGTTTAAGCCCAGCCGGTAACTCAGAACCACGCAGCCGCTTGTTCACTCCCCGCCTTCTTCCCCCCACTGCTCCCGGAGGGATGGGGAGGAGAATCGAAGGAATGTAACTCCCACGGGTTGAGATAAGAACAGTCCAGTAACTAAGGTACCATATAAAACTACTGCTGCTACCACCAATAGTAATAATGATAAGGGAAATAGCAAAAGGAGAGAATATAAAACTAAAAGAGGAAAAGGAAAAGAAACCAATAAACACAAGTGATGCACAATACAATTGTTCACCACCTGCCGACCGATACCCAGCCCGACCCAAGCAGCCATCTGCGCCTTCCGGGTAACTCCCTCCGGTTTCTATACTGGGCATGACGTGCTGTGGTATGGAATACCCCTTTGGCCAGTTTGGGTCAGGTGTCCTGTCTCTGCTTCCTCCCAGCTTCCTGTGCCCCTCATCACTGGCAGAGCATGAGAGACTGAAAAGTAAGCATTACTTAGCAACAACTAAAAACATCGGTGTGTTATCAGCGCTGTTCTCAGACTAAAGTTGAAAACACAGCACTGCACCAGCTACTAGGAAGAAGAAAAATAACTGCTACAGCTGAACTCAGGACACACTCCCTGGCTGCCAGGCTGTGGCAGAAATGTCCTGCCATGGTTCAGCAGTTTGGACCATTGTCACTGGTCTGACTTGTGAGAAAAACTGCAATGTCTTCTTGGCCAGTGTTACTGACCCACTGTGCTGCTTCAGACGAGGTGGTGGGAGCAAGCATTTTGATGAATGTGGAAGCATGGGTAGGAGCACTTTCACGCAGACCTTTCCCATGTGAGAAACTTCAGTAATTATGAGGACAGCAGGCACTCTGCTCTTGGTGCTAAAGTATGGGAATGGCTGGAGAGAGAAAAATATGTCATCTTCTGTTAGCAATTCGTGAAAGGCTTTGTTGAGGGAGTAATTTATGAGGTGACAAAAGGTAATATTAATTGAAAACTCATGTGTTGTTAGCAGAAATCATGGCCCTTTTGCTGACATGGCCTTTGTGACAGGTATTAATGCTGGTGTTGGCTGTGTAGACCAATGACTAGTGAAGAGCTAGTGAGGTGACTTATCTTCCAGTCCTGGCAGGAGAACATCTGCAAGTGTCTCTCAGGTCAGCATGTACAGTCTATTCTTCTCTGGCTTGACAGCACAAGCTAAGCCCTATTCCGGGTCTCCAGGAGGTAAATGGATGAGGCAACAGCTTTTCTTTCTTTAAGCCATGTCCAAATTTCTTGGAGGTTCATTCCTGCAGCCTCCATGTTTTATTGGACATAAGAATTCCTGCCAGACATACACAATTTTGTTGATGAATCTGGTTGTAACTAAAGGTGTCATCTAACCTTTTGTCCAGCTTTATTTTTTGTAATAATTTGTTGTAATTATTCCAGCCAGTGGGAGCGTCTCAAGTCAGCAGTTCTCCCTATCATGTTATATCCCCCTGCATCTTGCTTTAAATTCCTGTTGGCATCATTTAGCTGAGAGGGAAATGCTACAAGTTAGCATGTATGTACAAGATGATTGAATCCAGCAAGTAACCAGCAGTCTGATGTGATAGCGATCTCTTGTGTGCATTAGGGTCCCATTAGCCCAGCCAAGGAAACAGACGAAAAATCCTCCAATGTAAAAACATTCCAAACTGAACCTTGGCAAGAGCTGAAATACTAAATTTTGGCCCAAAGCCAGGTGTAGCTAATGGGGTGGTGTGGAAGGAGGGGTTTTCCAGTATGTGGGTCCCATTATTGCATTAATAAATACTTTTTTTAAGGAAAAGGCAAGTTAATTCTGG
This sequence comes from Strigops habroptila, assembly GCF_004027225.2. NCBI lineage: Eukaryota > Metazoa > Chordata > Aves > Psittaciformes > Psittacidae > Strigops > Strigops habroptila. The sequence continues at coordinate 56,176,484 of NC_044282.2, forward strand.
GAAAGCACATAACACGTGGTAAGGTTGCTTTCGGAGTGTGGCAGCTGTAACTAGAGGGAGAATAGAAAAAAAATTGCTCTGCCTTTTCTTTAAAATACCCTGAAACTCTTAGAGGGTAACAGCAAATAAAAAAGTGTAAAGGCAACTGAGAACAATAGTGCAATAAAGACTTACTAGAAGCTTTCTTTCTGTCCCTCTGTCTTTCTTTGGTGTAAAGCATTGTATTTGTAATATCTGTAGGTAGCTTGCTAGTGGTTTTGTACTTGCTGATAAAAATTACTGTGGTGCTGAGCTTTTCCTTTTACTTAATTGTCCACTTATTACCTTCAAAGACTCTCTTGATTCTCTAGATGTCTTTCCCCTCTAGTACACTAGACTTGTTTTTTTGGCCTCTGCTGAAGACCTAACTCAGCAATGTATTAAAACCTGTTGAATTTTTTCACGTGCACAAATGCCACTTGGATTCAAGGAAGTGTTTAAGTGTGTGCTTTATTTTAAGACCCATGCATAAATGCCATGAAAGTTAAATATTTTCTCAAATGCTTGCTTGAGTGGGGATGAGGGGCTTGTCTGTGTGTTAAGAGAAACCTTATTCTTAGCAGTGAAAGTCGACAGAGCAATTCAGAGTGCTTACTGTCCTGACCTCCAGACCTGCCTCCCTTGTACAGTCAGTGGAGGCTGTAAATGTAAACCCTCTGCTACATACTTGCTATTCTTTAAATACAGCATCACTTGGAAATGGCCTGATGAGAAATAAAATGAAGAAAGAAAGATGGGGATTGTGAATTTCTTTGTGTCTAGGTGTGTTCCAGAGGGTTGGCTATCAGTCCTGTTAACTGGTGGCTTTTTAGTGCCTTTGTTAGACAGATGTTGGACAAAACAGAGGAAATGTGGCCTAGGATGTATTTTTGATGGGAATATCCATCGTGCTTTTAGCTATGTGTGTGCCTCTTGCTTGATTCATGCTCAGTAGAAAGGGGTCATTGGGCTGAGAGCTAATGAACTGCCATGGTAACTCATAAATTGCTTGGAAAATCCTGCAGTTCTGCCACATTAATAATCTTGCCATTCTGCTTTATGAGGCAATAAGCTGGGTCCCAGAGGCCAAGTGCTTCACATCCCAATGAGAGAATTGGGCAGGTAAAGGATAAAGTATGATTGCAGGGACAGCAGCTACTGTTCTGTGGTGTCTGGTGCTGCTGGGAGACCAAATTGGGTCAGTGAGAGACGGCAGAGATGCTCTGGGGCGATGGGGGTGTGCTGACCTTTGAGTACTTGAGAAAGCAGTCTAGCTTTTGCTAAAATGTTGTGTTTAAATACATATTTTATCAAGTTGGACTAGAGGCAGGGTCTGTGCTAGACAAGAGGTAGTTACCCACATGATGGTGATGAGGAGGGAGGCTAAAGAGCTGTACAAATTCTCTCCCATCATTTTAAAGGGCCTATGCTCTAGTCCATTAGCTCCTGTGCAGTAAATCTATCAATGCCTCAGGCTGGAAGAAAGTAATGGTCCTTTTTGCTCTTAAAATTTATGATTTCAGGGACGTAGAATGTGTATTTCTATCACTGAAAAAATGCTTTTTGTTGCTGTAAAAAGCAATGTCCAAGATGTGCGAAAAAACAGAAAAGGAGGAATTCCATATCTCCAAGAAAAAAACAAAGCCTTTTGAAGCAGGGAATGCAGACAGGGTCTTGCTAGAGAAAGATAGAAACAGAGCATATAATACAGACTTCTTTTCTTCAAAAGTTGAAGTAAAATTGATGTTTATAAACAAGTAAACATGTTAGGCAGCCTAGCTCTAGGGACACTGAATATATAATGTTTGATAATGTCTATTTAACTGGGATTCTTGTGTCGTACTATAAAGTAGAACTCAGAGATATGTAGATTTTAAATTCCCAGCCATGTAATTTGACCTACCAAGTAAATGAAGAGTAACGATATCATAGAATTCCATTATGTGTCTACATTTAATGTCAAGACACTAGGTTCAGATATGGTTTAGGACATGCGTTCAAACCCTCTGTCTTATTTTCCCAAGATAATAGAAGTTTGTCCAGTAATTTTTGTATCAAGCCTATGCTTTTCTTCAAGCTATAGTGTATGTTTTAAAAAGCTATCCAGTCCTCACATAATGACTGCAAATAATGAAACATTCATGAAGTGAAATTAATCTGACCAAGTTTAGACAAAAGCCATAGAGATTTATAGTGTAGACATTCCCATCTGAGAAAAAAATCCTTTTACAGGTAATGGAGAGAAACAGCTGCTTTAGAGGCACAAATCATCTCATCCTAAAGTAGGTGCCTGAAAGAGATGAACTGCATGTTTGAAGTGACAGTTCTCTCGTACTGACTATAAAGGGAGCTTCTGGTGCTTAGCTGACATACTGTTATCTACATGTAGGACCTCTACAATGCAGATATCTATGTCTGGTTAGAGGGGTTTCAACCACTGTGTTCTTAGGCAAATGCTCCTTTTGGTCAAAATTATCACCACCATATAATGACAATACCATTGTTTTCTCCTTACATTTATTGGTTTCCACTCCCACTGTTTGACTGGATCTCCATTATCAGAGGTTTATCTAGGTAAGAGGTGAACATGATGCTTATTTAAGTTCTTAGGAGGGGATTTCTTCCTTTGAACCTTGAGAAATTACCTGTAGCCAGACAGAAGTGTTAATGCTGAAAAAGTTCTTAAATAGCAGCTTGGTGTCTTGCACCTCAGCTCAAGGTTATATCTGTCTCCAGACCTGGGTTTGGAGAAGGATTTTCCTATTAATTGGATTTGCAAGGGATTGAGGTCCGCTTTCTACATTTCAGCCTTATAAATTCCCCTGATGTTTCTAGGAGCTAGGATGGGGTTGATAGCTTTGCTATCTTCTTTGACTGGCTTTCAGGTTTCTGCTCTTTTGGCCTTTTGTTCTCAAGGTCAGATTTGTTGTAGACTGTCAGAGACTGGCTGGTGGTATGGGAGAGGGGGCAGAGTAGATTTGCATTTTTGCATTGGTGATGTAACATCTGTTGCCTGTTCCTGCAAGCAAATGGACTTGTTGGACCACCTTTTACACATTTCCATCCAGAAGAAAAAGAAAGGGGCTTGTTTCTCCTTTCAGAAGAAAGGAGATCTCACTTTGAAAAATACTCATACATCACAGAAGCTGTTATAAAAGGACATGGCAGTGTAACTGAAGACTGCGCCGTAATGGGTAAGCACAAAGCTCAAGACTCCAACTTCTGAGGCTGTGACTTTGACATCTTTGGTGATGTTGTCTTAACAATTTTTGTGGATGAAGTTTCCTGGATCTTAGAAAGAAGCAAAGAAGGAAACCCCTCAGTCAGCAAGGCTCAGATAATTTGGGTTCATGGCACAGATCTGTTGGAGATTATGGATTACCTGAGGGCAAAGGCAAGATGCCATCTCTTTTGCTGACCAGTGGTAAAGTGAGTGGGGCACACACTTTACGAACGGGCTTGGGGCTACCTGCTAGTAACAGAGGCTATAGTAACTCTGCCATCCTACATCAAGGAGTAATATGCTATACAGGCAAAGAACTGTTCAGGTTTAACATTAGTTATTGTACAAGAATGTGAAACATGACTGACATGGCACAAACAGCCTGATTAGGCTTCAGATGAAGTGTGGTAAATTAGGTAATTGGAAGCTGTCATTGTGCTGCTCCTGTTTGTCTTTGCTTACTGTACAACTGTAGCTTGATCTGAATCACACATCCAGAAGAGTCCAAACATGTCTGGCCTGGCTGGCCCAGGCACAGCAACTCTTCAATACCAGGGCAGAATGAGCCTGTGTGTGACATTGATTAGGGTAAATAAATATTCTGAGGAAGCAGAGCTCTGCATCTCAGGTGGAGGAGGAGCAGGTAATGCTGTCACCTCAAGGGAAAGGCTTGAAAGCCCTTTGATTCTTGCAGAGAAGAAATGGAGATCTGGAGATAAAAATCATTGCCTTGGGGATGGGGAGGAAGGAAGATGGGGCTAAAGGAAGCAGAGAGGGAGTTCAAAGGACAACTTTTACGATGATCCTAAGCAGAATGTGCTGTAAGACAAGTGCCGCCTTACAATTAGGCAAGCTTTGCAAGCCTGCTGCTGTGGTCCTCCATTTCTGCCATTACTGGGCCTCATATAGAGCTTCTACTATGAAAAAGAATCTCATAAAGAGTTAGCAAAAGTAGTCTACAATCCCTGACCCCCGCTGTTCACAAGGTGTGTGCACCTGAGACCTTTATTCCTTTTATCTGTATTTTTTTTGTTTGTTTTGCTTTAGTTGATAGGGACCATGGTCTAAAAGTTACAGGGGAGAGCATCAGGGGCTGGCTGCACGACTCCTGTGGATCATAAGGGGCTGCTGCAGGTCTTTTTGCTAAGGGTCCATGCTGCTTCAGGCTAGGGGATGCTGGAGTCATGGCTGGCTGCAGGGAAGGGCGGTTAGACTGTTGTGTGGAGTGGGTGATGGCAAGGATGGGAAGGAGGCAGGTGGGACTTTTTATCATTCTGGTGTTATCCATATATTTCAGAAATCTAGAATTTTAAGAAGCGTTTTAGAATGGACCTGGAATTTCTATGGTAATAACTGTAATGCTAAACTGTAACATAACCCAGATTTTAAGATGTGTGACAAATCTTTGAGGTTTCTAAACAGATTTGCTCATTGCATGATTTCCTCTAACATAAATATGTGCATGTCCTTGGGGCTGAACATCAGTCTTCCAGATAGAGAACTGGGGTGGTTCTGGCAGGGGTCTGTCTGGCTGTCCTGAGACCTCTGTGCTTGAATAGGGAGAGTACAGCCTTGAAAGCATTTGTGATCCGTCCATGATTTCAGCCCAGAAAAGCAGAGCTACCTGAGAATGATTGTGCAAGATAAATGTAATATATCTAAAAGAAATCTTTTGGAAAATGTAGAGAGAGCTAAGTGGAGCAGAATTAAAACGAAATGGGTTATCTATGTGGTGATTTTTTTTTCTGCATTCATAACCCTACTGTACAGACTTTCTATTCTTTGACATACTGATTCCCTTAGCAGTGTTCTCTTAAAAATTCTGGCATGAGAAAGTGGTAGATATTTATAATTTTATTACTTTTTTACCTGGGAACCTCATGGAATAGCCTCATTATGCAGGGTTACTGTTGATTCTCCACGCCTGTCAAGACCTGCACAGGTTTCAAATATAGTAATTAACAGTAATGTTGCCAGGTATGAGTCTTCTTTACTGAAAAGGCAGTAGGCAGCCAGTCTGCCAGCCCCTTTCATGCAGGACACTGCAGGCTATGGCCAGAGGAACGTCTGAGCAATGAATGGCTGACCCTTCATTCAGTGATCACCCTAACTCCTCCTAATTGAGGTTAATGCCAAAAGCATTGACACCTTGATGCTAACTCATTAGTGCCTGCAGGCTATTGGAGATTGCTGACAGCTCAGTGAAACACTCATTAGATTAAATTTAAAGGGGGCATTTGACACCATGACCAATTAAGATATATTTGCATGGAACACATATATATTTGCCTTCCCTTTTTGAAAATGTATCAAGACAATGCTATTTCCTTGCACTGTTTATAGAAGGATTCACAGCTGGTGTCTTTCTGCAAGCACGTGCACATTTCTCTGCTGTGCACGTACCACTGCCCTGCTGTTTTCTAGCTGCCCTCTCTTCTCTTTCTCCACTTTAATGTGAAACAAACAGGAAATTCTCTGGGATTTGGAAAATCCTTGTTCTTGACCATGAAAAGAGAACTGGAAGAGCAGGACGGAGAGGGGAAATAAATAGCAATGTTGTGAAAGCCACCAAAGTTGCAAATGTGTGTGACCTCTGTGATGGGGTCTCGTGGTACAATTGGGGTTTGTGAGATGCTGCTGAAATAGAATAACAGCAACAACCACTCAGGGGTGTCTGTAGCCCATTGATGAAAGGTACATGGGCATCAAATGTGTATTTAATTGCTGGGAAGTGCACTAATGATTTACATGATGTTGCCATGCCTACAGGTCTCAGCAAGGACTTTCCTGTTGTGCAGTGCACTCGCTTAGTGCGAAGCAGTCCGTACCATGAGTAATTTAGTGGTTACAAAGGCAGGGACAGGCAGACTTTGGGAGAAAGTATTAATTCATTTTATGCACAGAGACAACATTCACACAAAAGTTTGTGTCAAGGGTTTGTGCCGAACCTGAGATCTATTAACGTAATGCCTTACCTGTGCATGTTTCCTCCCTGTCTAGTAGCTTATTGCTGTATATTCTCTGGTGACTTTCTTAGATGAGTAGATCCATGCTTTGTTCTCCAGATGGACTTTTCACCATGCAGTATTTCCTGCCTAATCCTTTCTTCTATGAGATGGAAAGAAAGCAGCAGGATGTGGCAAGATAATTTCTCTTTTTTTCTTTTTCCTGTTTTGAACCTGAGCTCTGGCTCCCTATGGCCAGACCAACTAGGGAATGAGTTCCATAGCAGGCAGCTCTTAACACCTCTGCCCTGCATGGGCTAGGCAGAGAGGAGGATGCTGTTGACTTATATGACTATGTAATGTATAACAGTGAATGATGACCAACCTGGGTCTCTTCAGCCAAAAGAACATTATTCTTGTTCCAGTTCAAGTTCTCAGCTGAGAAAGACAAAGTGATGGCTGACATTTCTGTGTCTTCCACTACCTTGGAACATGTCCAGGTCCATTTCATCATTTAGTGGTATAAAAGAATTCCAGAGAACCACTGTTCTGCCCGACTTTGGCCATTTTCTTGCATTCCACCTTGACTTCAGAGGCCTAAGGCACGGATATTTTATCTTCTGGTTGTACCGAGATGTTGGAATGGGCTTTTACAGTGTTGGTGTCTGGTCATCCCTGCACTGGTGATTAGAGGCATTTAGAGGCATTTAGATTAGCGGAGATCTCCCTAAAGTTCCTTAGGTAATGTCTGCTCAGCACCCTGAGATGACCTCTTAGGGGGCGGTTCTCACCTTAAAGTGGGGAGGAGAGTGACATGGGAGTTACACCCCAGCAGTCTTGTTCTTCAAGAAACTTTCTTAAACATTCACCTGGCATTTACTCTTCCTACCTCCATTTCATGGCCTCCTTTTATTCAAAGTGAACGCACCCAAATGGTTAATGCCCCTTCAGACAGACACTTCAAATACTGTTGACAGTGGCTACTTTTTATGTCCTGTTTTAGTCATTGTTTAGCTAAGCCATTCATGTTCAGCTCCTTTAATCTTTCCTCATAAATCAACCTGTCCAGCCATTCAGTTGTCTTTTTGTTGCTCTTTTCCACAATTAGCTATATCTTTTAACAATCACTGAGCAGGCTTATGATTATTTTTCCCCTGGGGGCCAGCAGAGACTTACAATTTCTTTGCCATATATTAGCAGTGGCTGTTGTTTCAGCATCATGCAGTACCAGCACCAATACCTGGGGAGAAAAGCTGACTCTCTCTCTCTAACTTCAGTCCCAAGTATGCTGCTGCTCAGTATTTCACTTATTTTTCCTCATTCAGGTGAACTGAGCCAAAGAAAGTAGCAATTTCTGAACGTCAGAGTAGGGAAGCATTTCTGCATGGGCAAAACAGGATCATGGGGGGCATCAGCAGCATCCCTTGCTGGCTGGTTGTGTTCCCAACCTTACTAATACAAAGGCCTGGGGCCTTAAGGATGACTGATACTGCATCATATAAACAATGAAGCAAATCCTACTAAATCCCTTTAGAAGATATTTAACTAAATTCCTAACCCATGAGGACACCCTGGGCCATCTCTTATCTTTGAAAGCCATCTCACAGCTGCCTGCAAAGACTCTGGAGGCTGGTTAATCCAAAGCAGATGTACCCTTGGTGTTGGTGCCTTCAGGGGAAGGAGCAAAGGAGCGAGGGCAGAGACTTGGAGGTCTCTTTTTTGAATGGGTGTCACTCCATTTCAGTCCAGGACAAAACATCAGGGAGAGGAAGACACCTGGTATGTAGCTCCATCTGGAGTCCAACAGACCTGTCCACAAGCTGGTCAAAAGTTGTCTCAGCCTGGATGCTCATAGCTCACAGTGATCCAGGTTGTGTATATCAAGGACCAGTCTGCAGATGGAACTTGCACTATCTAGTCCATAAATCATATTTATTTGCTTCAAGCTTTGAAAAAATTCTTGTAATATTTTCTTTAGAAGAAAAGAATACCTCTGGGAATAGACAAAAATTGACTTTTTCACAAGGGTACCTGAAAAATTAAAAAGAAAATAGATCAGTTCATAAAAAGGCAAAACCCTACCACATTTCTTCTCCCTCTTCCTTACCAACAAGTGTTGTGTTACAGTAGGGACTGTAGCCATGGGAAAAGGGGTAATGGGTTTAAACTTAAACAGGAGAAGTTCTGGTTAGATGTATGGAAGAAGTTCTTTACTGTGAGGGTGGTGAGGCACTGGAATGGGTTGCCCAGAGTAGTTGTGAATGCTCCATCCCTGGCAGTGTTCAAGGCTAGGCTGGACGGAGCTTGGGTGACATGGTGTAGTGTGAGGCATCCCTGCCCATGGCAGGGGGGTTGGAACTAGATGATCTTAAGGTCCTTTCCAACCCTAACTATTCTATGATTCTAAGCGTTACCTCTATATTTGAACACGCATGGTAGTCAGCATGGCCCAGTGGATAGGCACTGGCTTAAGGCCGAAAGGCTCTCTTAACCCTCATTTGTCACCATGTCTTTGATACTGGGCAGTCACTTGGCTTCCTCCTGCCTTGTGTGCTAGGCTGCATGTCCTAAGGCTCTTTGCTCAGCATCTGGCATAAGAGAACACCAGCCTCACCATCTCCCTTGGGGTTTCAGTTTATGCATTTAGTGCAAACATGATCACACAAATGTGATGAATTTCTGCTTTCAGAGCCTACAGCCACTGCCGAACTTTATTGACATGAAGCTTTGGAAAGATCATGTGTTAAGCTCCTGCCTGACATATCCATTGTTGTCACGATAATGCACTCAGTCAAGAATTCAGTGACTGTCCCACATTTCTCTTTCATTTATTGTTCCCTCTGGAGTACTTTTGTAATTCTTATTGCTATGAAAAATAACTAATATTACATTCTCTTCTCTCCTATGGTTTTTCATTGAAAAAAACAAACCATCCAGATTTATCCCAGGATTACATACTAACACACAGTTTTTAAATGTGCTGTGTATTGATCAAAGGGTCTGACTTCTGCTTGTGAAAGCTGTACCTGATTCCCACAAGTAAGAAAGGCAAATTTTCTCCTCGGTGCTATTAGAGATTATCAAAAACTTCTGCAGATGCCTTGGGTTCTGGTGAAGAATGGAGTATAGGATGTCAGTGCTGTGTTGTGGCTCTCTTTTGAGAAGATCAAGCCACCTAGTAAATTGGAGTGTGTAATGTAAATTTTCTGTCAGACATTTCTTAGCCTATTACAGCATTAACAAACAAATGGATTTTCTTTCCTTCCTCACCTCATCATTCTTCGTCCCCTAAGTTGTGCTTAATTAAATATGAGGGTGCCCCTGACGGTAGAGAAAATTAAATGGGGGAGGCACAGATACTGGTTTGTGTTTTTTGCTTTTCTTTTCTTCCTGTTCCCGTTCAGCTTTGTCAGGATAGTGATTTTCTCTTAAGCAACGTTTAAGCATATGTGTATGTTTGCATTTAATTTCCAGATGGGGAGGCATAACTCCTAATAACAGTGCAAGTTGCTGCTTTACAGATCTGGATGGCTGACTGACTTACCTTCCTTTTGCAGCTGGCCAAGAAAGTGCACCCCAGACCCTGGGATGCTGACACACTCATGGCTGAGCCAGGCTTTTTGACTTTCAAGCTAGACTGGTGCAAAAAATTATTTACCCGTCCCAGACTGCAAAAAGGCTCACCAGCTCTTTACATATGTGAGGCTTTTGAATTCAGGTTCATATGAACTACTTTTTGGCATGATAGCTCTTTGGAAATGGGTTTCCTGAAGTCTTGAGCAGATTTTATTCAAGGAAATGTATTTAATCATTAGCACTGACATTTTGGAAAAAATATTTTCCTAAGTGAAGGGACTTGTAATGATTCCTCTGTTTCTCTGTAAGCGCTCCTCTGCAGACTTCTTGGAGGGAACGTTGTGTCTCTAGCTGCATCTCAGGTGTTTTGTCCTGGCTTGGCAAGTTGTGTTTTCCTGAGGGACCTTGCTGAGTGAGTTGTAGATCTCAGTGTAGCTGGGTCCAGCCTGCAGATGCTTTTGAAGTTCAAGACTAAAGGTTTGGACTAGCAGTGAATGCAATCTTGAGTGTAAGTAGAAGAATGGAGTACTGGGTGTGTAGACATATTGATCTGAATAGGAATGCAGTTGCAGATAGGTATGTTATTAAACATGCTCTAATGCTGACCAGATGTAGCCATCTACAGTTTAATCAGCTACATATGGACTAGATATGCTGGCCTCCCTTTGTAGTCAGTATATGAAAAGAAATAGGCTTTCCTAGGTTGCAGTTTATTTCATTTTAAAGCAGATACATTGGGTACCTTACGAGTGCTTATTTCTCTCTTTTGTTTTTAAAGGAACCCATGGTGACTTGACCAAGTGTGAATATCTGCATTGTTGACATCTAAAGTTAGGTCAGATAATTCTTACCTTGGATATGTTTTCTACTAAATTACATATTTTCAATGACTATTTGTCATTACTTTCCTGAGTCTACAAACCTCGTGACGTTTAACTGAAGTTCTCTAGCACCTCGTTGATTATAAGTTTACTAAATAACTTCAAATATTTTTTTAACTTACAAGTCTTTGAAAGTTTTATGTCTTATGATCAGAAAAGACAAAAATTAGGTATGTAGTTCAATAATATCTGCTTTTGGCAAATAATGTCTCTTCTAAAGAGTTCTTAGCCTTCAGAACAAGTTCTTGGCTTTGAACCCAATTTTGCAGGATGGGATTCAGGTTTTGATTCTGATACTGAATGTAGCAGTCTAGAGGTATCAAAGATATTGCTGTAGCCAAGGAAACTTGGTTTTGTATTGACTAGATAGCTAAAGCTCAGTAGCCCATATATATGCATATAGAGTTATTTTAGACAACTTGTTTTATTTATAGGTCCAGCCTAATATTTGCACACTCTCTTTGATGTTTCAGCATAGGGCCTTTCAAATGCCCTGGACGGTCATGTTTGACTGGATCCTGGGTGTTTGACCAGCTGCATTATTCTCAGACGGTAAAGACCAGATCAATGCTGACAATAACGGAAACTCACATACCCGATACCCATGTAGACTCTTACATTTTAGACACCTAAATGTGAGTGTCTGAATCAAGTGCTGACTCCTCCACATTACGCTGTGCAAAAATGAGACCCTGGGAAGGGTTTATCTTTTTCCAATGGATGCAGTGGTCCTAATATAGTTTCATTGCTCTGTCAGCTGTCCCTGTGGAGGACAGCAAGAATGCAAGAGAGAGAAGGCTGGTGTTGCTATTTATTTCTTGTTTTTACCCATCTTTCAAAACAAGAGATCCCAAAACTGGACTGGCACTGTTGTCCTTCTTATGGCACAGAAAAACAAAGAGCCTCTTCTCTATTTTGAGACATTAAAGGAAACCATGTCCTTCCAGAGGGCATTTCCTTTTCCCAGTTAGTGATAAAAGAAAAAAGTTCCCATTCTTTTTGTTTAAGTGGAAACTTACCTAGCTCAGAAGCAATGGTTTAGGGTTAGGGCTAGAGTCTATAACACTGAAAAAACTATAATTTCCAACAAGAGATGCTTTGAACCAAGCCAAGAATGACAGCTTGTCCCACAGTTATAACTCCTGGTGGTATTTGTGCTCTGCAGTAATGCAGAATGCTCTGGCAGGTCCGGTTTCACACACCAGCTCTGTGGGGTGTTTGTCCATATGGAAGCAGCTGGAGTGACACCAGCAGAGCTGTGAGCACCTCCACAATGCTCCTGCTTTCTGACTGCCTGTCAGTCCTGTGTGCACCCTGTGCTGCCAGGGCGCAGCAGACCACAGCATAACCTCATGTGCCTGGAGGTGTGTTACTCCAACAGACTGATTCAAGCATGGGGGGTCTTGCCTGCTTTGGAGGATGTGCTCCAGCCAAGGAGCTGCTTGCTTGCACAACCTGTGTCACCTGGACCCCTCCAGTGGAGGGAACACCCCCAGCAACACAGGGAAACTTTCTTCTCTCTGGTGAAGCAGAGCACTTAGCACTTGCAGATTCCAGCTAGACCCCACAGCCTGGGAGGCATTCCAGGGACTACCCAGCCCTGATCTTGCCAAAAGCCAACACAGCCTAGTTAGAACCCTTTCCAGCTGGCTCTGAGCCCCTTGGCACCATCTGCCAGCAGACCTGTTGCAGTGTGCCATGGCTTGGCCACTCCACTCTCCCTACCTCACGGTGATGTCTTGGTTGGTGGTGTTGGTGTTGGTTCAGTGCCCACTGTAGGGAATCCCCTCAGCTTGCAGCATCTTCTGCTCCCTTTGTGTCTCCCAGGCAGCAGAGAGGGCAGAGGACAAGTCTGAATAAGTCAAGGAGGCAGCTACTACCTGGCAGGCACCCCTTATGCACCACAGCAGACACTGCTCTGCACCAGTTTGAACGTTTAACTGTATGTTTAGGAGATAGTCCCTGTGGCTATACTTATGCAGTAGAAATATTCTCTAGCCCTAAGGGCAAATGGCAAGGCATGGCTCACATTTGAATAGAGAAACTCTCTATACCCAAACTATCTGCAATGAAAAGTTCCCCCCAGCCATGCTGTCCCCTGGACCTTGCCAGAGTGTTGTTTGGGTGTGCACAGGCCAAAATGTCTCTGGAAATTTTATTAGTTAGAACATGTGTGTTATTGCAAGCCAGTGCTTGAGCCCTTTAGTTTACTAATATAGATATGCTTTGGATTGACCTCCAGACCAAGAAGGTTTAGAAATCATTATTCTTCCAGTCCCTCTTTGTTTATTCTTCAGTCTTTCTGGGATAACAGGCTACTGCATTCAGGAACCTGGCACACTTAGAAACATCCCCGCTCCAGTTCAGAACAGCTTTCCTGCCAGAAAGGGCTATGGGGCTGCAAAACAACTTCTTACCAGGGAAGTGTTGAGACAGTCTGGCCCTTGTGTGATTGAAAGTGGATCTTGCATTGGTCAGGGAATGGCCAGGGAACCCTGAACTTGGAGCGTTTTCTGTGGTGATAGTGGGAGTGCAAGAGAGGGATAGAGGAGAGGGCTGTGCCCTACCGCTGCAGAGGAAGCAGCCCCGTTTTTTGCTCTTCAGCTGTTCTCAAATATTTTTGTCTAGCTCTTTCTCTTGTTTTTGTTGCCATAAGGTTGGCAAAGCAAAACCAGCTAATGCCAGTTGTTCCCTCTGCACGTGTGACAAGGCCACTCAACTGCTCAACAAGTGTCCTCTTCTTTCTTTTCCTGTGCTCCCCTTCTCAGAAAGCAGCAGCTGTACCTCTATCTGGTACATTCAGGGCAGGAGGGTGCTTCCTCTCTGATACTCATGAGTTTCCCTGTGATTTCTTAGCCTGTTGAAAAAGAAGTTGTTGGACAATATCCACCATCACTTAGACTGGTGGTGGAAACCAAGCTGGGTTAGTTTGATAACTGAGAATACATACTCCTCAGACCAGTGTTTCTTTTGGACATGTACATTCAAGTAGCATTTATTTCTTTAATAAAAAAAACCCTCAAACTCTTTATTAAATGTTCATGGTTCAGTCTGAACTCTGATTTGCTTTGAAGGTGCTCGGGATCATATCCTGTAGCCAGGAGAAGCTGGAACATTTCTAGTCGTTAAGCAAGAATGAGTCTGAAGGGGGCTTCGGGGCTCAGAAATGTAGAGGTGTTGGAGTAACCTTTCTAGTCAAAATTTGAATCCCTTCTTAGACAACATCTATTGCAGGGAGAAAATCCAAACTCCCCAAACATGCTGGGCAAAGCAGGTCAGTGAGAAATGGTGTCTTGTCTGAGCGGGTCCTAGGACTTGCTGCAAAATCTTTCTGTGAAGTCAATAGGTTTTGAGTCAGGTCTCAGATGATTCTGTTCTGCAATAAGCATAGAGGAACAGCATTAATCGTAGCCCATGGTGTTAATTTTAGTCACTATAATGTTATTATAACTGATTCCCAGGCAACAAGCACACCCTGTTTCCTTTGCTTGTCCAGCAGCTCTTCTGAACCAAACATGCTGTTGAAAGGGAGTTGTAGATAATGTGGTTTCCCTGAGCCTTTCAAACATGTTATAAAACCAAGAGAGCCAAAGTAGTCATCATAATTAGTAAACAGGCTTGGAGCCTGAGCCTGAATCCGCTGTGAGTATAAACAACCTGCGTTCATGTGAATCCTCCCTGCCCTTGGTGAGCAACGTTTCACTGTGAGATTAGGGGTTGAAGGCTCTGAGATAATAATTTCAGCTGCATGCCTTTTAGTGCTATAGAGCCCATAGAATATCAGAAAATTTATTGCTGTGACTGAGTCGCAAACTCCCTGAAGTGGACAAGGGTTGCAGACCTCATGATAAATAGCACATGCTAATATTTAGCAAATGATAATGCAGACCGCAGAAAAGTACAGAGAGAGGAAAATATATTCCCAAGGGCTGATAACTAATGTAAAGAGCCAAGAAATAGTTTAGAGTGGGAGGGAATTTCCCCATCTTCCCTCCTCCATGGATAAGTCACTACCTTACTGATGCGCTGCACAGGGCCCAGCATTGATCCCCCCAGCACCAAAGTTACTCCTGGCAATAGTTCAGAATATACAAATTCACAAAGCCCCACAGGCAGAGCAGACCTGATGTTTTCCAGCACCAGATGGAAGAGGATAGTGCCTATATTCATCACAAGCAGATGAAATGGCTTGTGACTAAAGATCAACTGGTTGTTTACAGGGCTTCTCTGCTGCCCCTGTGCCGTCTGCTCCATGCACAGGACAGGTATTTTACAATGCTATTTCCCTGTCACCAATTCCCAGCTAGCCCCTTTCCAGAGAGCTAAAAAATCCTCCACCTTCTTGCATCTGACCAGTGAGGGCATATCCCCACTAGAAATGTGCCTGGGATATGCCCTCCTGCAAGAGTCACGTTCCCTGAAGAAATGTGCCATTGGAGGGGATGAAGGACGTATAACATGATGTCAATGTTGGGTGAGCCCTACTTGAATCAGCATCACTTGTTGTGTACAGACAGCACTGTTCTGGTGGGTGCTGTGCCAAATTATGTCATTCCCTGAGGCAGGAGGGTTTGTATGGCTGGTTGCAGTAAACCAGGGGCTGAGGTGACCCACAACCTCTTTTTGTGGCCTTAAACAGAGGCAGCTGGAAGGTGGGTGATGCCAACCAGCTGTGTCTGCTGCTTGCAGTCTGGGATGGGGAAGGGACCAGTCATGGTGAACTCCTTGTGAATGAGGAGTAGAAGGGGATGAGAGGGAGGAACGAGAGGGGCAAGTCACAGCCTTGACACAGGGTGAGTCCTAAGTGGATGGGGCTGCTTCCCCTTGATGCCTGCAGGAAATGTGTACCTACTTGACTGTATTCTGACCTGTGCTAGAGACTGGTCTTTGCACTTAAAATATTACATGCAGAGGACCCATTTATTCATTCCCTACCCTTGCCCAGTGCAATACAAGCTTGCAATGTGTTGTAGGTCACCACAGGGTGATGCATGCCTTTGCAGAGCTGTCTGTGCTACAGTGACGGAAAATGCCCAGTCATGCACCACTAGTGTGCGTAATCTGTAACTGAAATGAGGAGAGCTCAGAGGCAGATGGCAGCAGTTGCCTAATGACTTTAGGTGTTACTTTGGGGTAGG
Organism: Strigops habroptila; assembly: GCF_004027225.2. Lineage (NCBI taxonomy): Eukaryota > Metazoa > Chordata > Aves > Psittaciformes > Psittacidae > Strigops > Strigops habroptila. The sequence continues at coordinate 56,192,265 of NC_044282.2, forward strand.
AGGTAGAAAGTGATGTGGGTAAACAACTGACCATGAAGGGTAAGGCTGTGCTTGAAATTTGGCTCAATAATGTTTCTTTAAGTTGTGAGAAATACAGCCTGTAGGTGATCAGAGATACAGTCATAACACTTCTGAAAGACAAGGATTAGAACTGCAGACTGTGTCCAGTATTATGTGTCTGTGCTTGGCCTCATAAGGTGAGAATTAAAGTTTCCTGTGTGATTATGTGGAAACTGCAGTAAAATATACATAAAATCAAATTGTGGGTCATGCGTTTCAGATGCTGGAAAGGGAGAAATGATAGATAGCCTGTGGCAAAACCCAATGTATGTATGTGTGACTGCAAAAGATCAGAAGGCGGCATAAGCATCTGATTTAGAATGCTTGTACTGCAGAGGCATATTCATAGCATATGTTGAGAGCTTATAGGGAACAGACCATGCAGTATGTGATACCACACGCAGAGAGAGCTAGCACACTGGAAACTTCATTCTCCTGGGAAAAAGATCACAAAGCAACATTTATTTTTAAGAGGCACCCTCATGTTTTATTTATTCATGCTTTCTGTCATGATATTTGATAGCATTGCATTTCATCACTTGGACACACACTGCTTGGGAAGGCAGACTTGGAGAGTACCTGAGCTCTGTTCAAACCCATTTCCCTGTGGTTGCATACCATACTTGTCCCATTATTTGAGCACTGTGCATCCTGAGAGCAAATTCTGTGTAGTTAGGTTTAGCTAGTGAAGTATATCTTGGGAGAGATGCACTGGAGGAGGATGTCAGATTAATAGACCCAAGGAGAGGGTCAGAGATTTGCTCACAGGTAGTGAGTTCAGTCCTTCCTCCTGAGTTAAAAAATAAATTATCATGAAAACTGTACACTTTCAAACCCCTGTGTGCTCAAATCAGAGCAGCAATGCCATAAATAAACCTGTTCTTCCTCCTCATTCCTTCCACATAACACAAGGGAGCTGGCTGTCCTGCCTGTGCCCTCTCTCTGCTCTACATGACACCCGTTTTTATGAGCAGACTGAAATACTATGCCTTCAACCTCTGGCTGTGGGTGAGCAGGAGCCCCAGGTAGTTGTCTACCCTCTTTCTGGAGTGGAGGTGACTAGTGGAGACACATCCCTACCAGCCAAGAATCTCTCATCTGTGGTGACGCACAGACCCTTCTGTCAACATCTCCTTCATGCTGGATGAAATATCATTTGGGGGAGGCCAGAGGGAGCAACCTTTCTCCTTCAGATCCCTTTTCCAGTGACTAGGGGCTGCTTCCAGGATATTGACCAGGCAGCCAAGGCCTTTTACTACTCTCTCTGCTGACAGAGTCACTCAGCATCCTATTCCAGCATAGCTAGGGTGAACAGGGAGTCTGCTGGCCTCTTTCTAGCCACCAACAGCTGCATGTTTCACTCCTGAGAGGCAGCTCTGGTCTTAGGGAGATGGCCTGATACAATGAAATTTAGGGAAAAACCTGAGGCAAAGCTGCAGAACTGGGAGGAAGGGATTGTTGCTGGGAGAGGGACGGTGGAAAAGTCTATAGGAAGGGAAATGACAGTAGCAAAGAGACAAATGATTGGGGGAAGGTGGGGCTGATGGAGGGTGAATGGAAGAGAAAACTGTGAGCGGAGTGGTTTGATAACTATAGATAATACAGGATACTTGAGACAGGGTTTCAATTTTTTTTTAGTTTTATTTTTTTTAATTCCAGCTCTGATCTGTGAGTTGCTGCAGATGAATTGTTTTATTGTTGTGTGCCTGACTCTCCTCATTTATGAAGGAGGGATAATGGCCATTAGCAACCCTATAGCAGGTGAGGGCATCTTAAGATCCTAGCCTGGAAGTGTTGACACTTGAGCACTATTGATAGACATGGGGAGACAGGCTGTCTCTGTGAATACTTCTGCAAAAATCTTCTTGAGTGCCTTTACATTTGGCAGCTCCTAGAGCACATACACCAAACCTCAAGCACCTTCACAAGGTCTGATGCTGGTACTTATGCCTGTAACTGTTCTGTCTCCTCGTGACAGGTTTTGCAATATCTGGTGATGCAGAGGCTGTCACAAGGGTAGGGAGCACAGAGCTCTGAGCACATCCTTAAGGACCAACCAGCCATAAGATTTATCTGCAAGTCCAAAAGGGCAAGTGATAGAGGCCTCTGCCTGCACCAGTGCTGGAGACCTGGACAGACCTGAGTGACCTTAGACAAGTCATTTATGCCCTCTCTGCTTCAGCTCTGTATTAAAAATAAAATAAATGAGGATACTTCCCAGGAGAGTGATGAAGGTAAGTAAGGTAAAGAGTAGGATATGATGAGGTGTATTGAGAGTCCTTGGAAGTGCACAAATATAAGTTAATCAGAAAAGTGCATGTTTGTCATCTGCCATTCATCATGCCATTCACCTTGCTGCACTCCACCCTCAATCAGTGATCATTAACATCCCTCAGAGACTTGAAGTGATTTTAACAAATTGCCTGAGATGTGATGTTTCTCATTTCAATAGGTTTTAGTCAAGACAAAGAGGCAAATAATTCAGTGTCACAATGCTGATAGCAAAGGAGTCACAGATGCTGATATCAAGAGACTTATCTAGTCCATTTTGATCTTTTTTATCTTGCTTTCCTCACCTCATCAGCTACTGCTGAACTCCAGAACTGGGTCTCTTTGAGATCCTCTCTTAGGATTCACAGCCCGAAGTCCCTAAAGATTGGTAATTTTTAAAGATCTTCATATCTTCAGGTGTGTTCAGTTCTCTTTTCAGTAGCCAAGTAAATGATAAGGTTTTTAGACATAAGTATTTCATATACTGTTATGACCATTAGGCCTCTACTCATCTGCCATCATCTCTGTGCTTGTGCTTCCTTGCAACTACATACAGTAGTTACGTTGACTGGTGGGAGATAGTAGGAGCCAGAGATACTCAATAACTTGGTGTTCAGTTACTTGAATGTTTCACGTCTTTTGAACCAAGGCAGTATTTGGCCTCTATTTTCTCCCCACTTTTCTGTCCCAGAACTATCCTGGCCAGTTATTACATTTATGCCAGTCTGAGTCACAGGGCAGCTGGAACAAGCTGTTCTCTTCATCACTTTTTGGAGAAGTCTGTCTACTTTTACAACAAGGGTAGGGCCCCTTGTAGAGGACACTTAACTTTCTTCAATTGACGTAATTTTCCTGCTCGTATGTTTGGCTTTTTTTTGGGTGTGTGTGTGTGTCTCTTAACTTCAGGAACTCTGTTGAAACTATTTCTATGAAACTATGAAGCTATTTCATTTCTGCTGATGGAAATTCGCATTTATGTTTAGCAGAATGACACAAAGAAACAAACAGCTTTTTCTTCGTGACCCCGATCCCCCCTTTAATCACTAAAAGTTCAGACATCGAACTGACCCGGAATCCTCTTCTTATTACTGGGGTGACCCCCATTATATGTGATCGAAAAAAAAGTTCTGATCTCTGCAAAGAGGGCTCTAGGCACTAACTTTTCCATGTGCCAGTATACCTTACTGCTGTTCCTGTGGGTTAGCCGACTTTCACCAAGTTGGGAAACATCCATAAGCAGAGCTATGAGTGGAAGTGACATATTTACCTCGTCTTGTCTCCTTTCATCCCATTTTAGACCTCAAACTGTCTAACAGCATTAGGAAGCCCTACAGAATGAGAACTTGAAGTCAGTACTGCTGGATTTACTGAATCTCTGTGCTATCTCCTGACAGTAACATTAACTAAAGACATTGGGAATGGGGCAGAATATGACCTCTATGAGATGGGTTTCAGGGATATGAGAAACATCTTAGAAATTGACTTGGGAAACCACATCTGCCTGCTATGTTTTTCTTGCAATTAGTCAAGAAGCTGGTGCACATACAGTTATCTCTGAAAAACAGAAGAATCAAACAAGAACCAGAGGACTGAGGAAGATATCTTATATTGATCTTTAAGAATAAACAGCAGTCATTAAAATAGCTAGTCACTATGCAATAACTTTGGCTTCCATCTGTAGTAAAACAGTCTAAATAAGGAAACAAGAAGAATTTGCTGTGCCATGCATTCACATGGAGCCATGTGTATGTTAGCTAACCCTCAAGATAGTTGCCAAAACAGAGTGTATATGATGGAAAAAGAAGTGTGAATTTTGTCCTAACAGAATAATGGAGAAAATACCAAACAAAGTAAATCTGTAAGCAGTTAAAGCAAACCTCAGCCCTGGTGAAGAAGAGTTTATTGAGTTTTCTGTGTGACTCAGAGCACACTTTAGTTACTAATTCAATTCCTTTAGTGGCATGTAGGAAATATGCAGACCCTCTACATGAGTTAACTTTACCATTGTAAAGGAACATGAATGGCACATGCACAGATTTGTAAGAAGCAAATCCAGACGTAACTTAATCACTTAGTTTGATCCAAAGTGCAGACCAAGTAGATGAAAAGAATGTGGTCATTTAATCTGTGTAAATATGATGTCTATTCATATACTGAGGCAATTAATGTATTGTTCCATGAAGACTGAGCTGAAAAATTAGTTTAGATTGACTGGAGATGAAGATTACAAAACAAACTGAAAACAGAGTGGAGGGACCAGAAACACATAGTGATGAATAAATGCCAACACTTGGTGGGAGATACCTCAGGGGAGCAGTAGGGAATAATGTTTAACTGTTTTTGCTTAAAATCCTTATTAATGGTTTGGAGGGAGGGTTGGCTATGATATAAGCTCAGTGCTGGAATGGTGCTCATCTTGGGAGAGATCACAATTTCCAAAACGCTAACACTAACAAATTTTGGATAAATCAGAATCACAGAAAATGGTGCCAAAATGTTCAGTCTGGGGGGCCTACCTAAAGTCCTAGTGAATGCACCTATCTGTAGATGCTTCACTTTGAAATCTAGGTCAATGAGGTCCACCTTTTAGAACAAATGTAAATTCTCTCGGTTTCCACTATGATTCAGCCTCTCACACTTATTTATCTAATGTTTGTCCAACTTTGTCCACACTGGAGTCTCCATACAAGAGCCTTCTGGCTGACCTCTTAAACACACTGTTTCGTTATACTGGTATTTGAACATGTGTTGTGATTCTAGCAAGTGTCTTGATCCAATGCAGTATTTCAGACAGAGAGCAGGTGAAGCAATAGAGAGTTGTAGGGTCTCTGTTTCCTTACTAAATCTACTGTTTGCCAGCATGTTTCCAGAGGCCTGGGATTTACTCAGTGAAAGCTGCGCTTCAAGACTGTTCTTTGGGTACTATCATCATTGCTTTGAGAATGGAGATTCAGTCCCCATAGTCATCTGTCACCTCTTGACTTTGATCGTGGGTGTTCAGTAGTCCTGTTAAGGGGAGAAGGGCATGGTGCTGTCTGGGAGAAGGGATGCAGCTTCCCTTGCTGCACACATCGGGGCAATAGGAGCTGGACAGGTAACGAAAGAGGTGCAGGGAGAGAGATACAGGAAATGCAGAGCAACTTTTCTATCACTTTGCAATGCATTCGTTCGCCCTGTCCAGCAGTAGTTGTAAGGCCCAGGAGAAGTTACTCATCCATTAGTCATTGCTGTGCTGCCCCAGGAGTGCTACATCACTGTGCGTGTCTCCTGCAAGTCTTGGGAAGAAATATGATGGGATTGTTTGTGCTGGATTCAGTTTGCAGGCCACCAGTTCGACAAAGCTGGTTTATATTCTGTGTTGTGAACTCCCTGGGGCAGGGGATGTTTTAATGGGTTTCGTTTACACAATGGGGTTGCTGCTTTGTGGTTTTAAGGAAACATGCACAGTGCTTAGACAATGAATAGGAGGATTGAGGTTAGGAGACAAATCAAAGCATGAGTGACAAAAGGGACAAGCCACATCCAAAAATCAGGTGAGGATGGAGCAAGAGAGAGTGTTAAGCGCAGGAGCACATTTGTTTCAGCCCCTGCAAGAATCTCATTTCTCTCTTTGGAGTCTGGTTTAGATAGAGATACCATAAAATACAGCACTCTGAGGGTCACAAGTACCAAATTTCTTTCTTCTCTTGTGCTTGGCTGAAGGAAACATTCATCACATATTCCTGTGTTTAAGTGAACATGGGTCTGGGACTCGAGTAGGAGGAATGACTAAGAACTAAGAATTAATGACTTGATTCATTCTCTGATCATTCTTTGCAAGTATTAAAAAAGGTGTTGTTATCTATTACTGCTGAAAGATCATTATTTTAATTGTCCTTTGATGAGAATAGAAAACAGGGGAGTTGGTTATTCGGTGTGGTCCAGTAGTAGTAGTGTGTGAAAGTAAAAAGCAGAATCCCATGAAGCTTTTCCCAAAAATGACATTTATTAGGTTGTAAAATAGTCTCCCACAGAAGCAGTTGCAGCCCTGGCACTTAACTGATAGGTTACTGAGACCAAGAGGCCGTAAGACCTCCTTCAATTAATTGCCATTTGAACTGGAATGAAACTTTACAAAGGTTGATTTGAAGATTCCCATTGACTCATAAGTATCCCGCAACCCTTGCAAAATTGTCAAGTTGGATTTATTTATGTTCTGAATGCCTAGATTTAACTTCTAGCTATGGGCTGTTGCTAGATCTTTTACTCTTAAGGCTGAAGAAACCTCGTTAGCTAATTCTTATTATCGCTTTAAGTACTTATAGTCTGTGATTAAGAAACCTCTCAGCCTTTTCTTTGTAAAATTAAAGAGGTAAATCTTCTCATGTCTTTCTTCAGAATTAAGTTTCCCGATTCTTCATTCATTCTTGTGGCTTTTCCCTGAATTCTTTCCCATTTCTCAGTATCTGCAGCCTCTGAAATAGGCTCTGAATATCAGCAGCAGATACACCAATGCCAGATTGGGATGATAAATAATTTCTTTGCTTGCTATTCCATCTCTAGTACATGCATTACCCTACTGAAGATGTCAGACTGGTAGTCCATATTAAACCAATTAGATTCTACAACTTGCTAGGCTTTTTCCAGTTTGCTTCTGGCCTCCTTTGTCATGTCTGAGAAGTAAGATCTCCACTGTTTAATCTTACATTCAGGACTTTCCATATGTCTGTACTGAAATTCATACTGTTGGCTTACGTGTGATTTACTGGATTGCCCTCTAGATTGTTTTTCTTTATCGTCTTCTTTATTCCATACCACTTCTCCAAATTTCACAAACTTACTAAGTAATAATTTAAATTTTTCTTCTGTGTCAGCAATAAAAATATTAAATAGCAACTGCTAAGCCAGTATTCTATATGGGACCAGAAATTTACTTGCTGAGCGAATATTTGCCATTTACTATTTAATTTGGAAAGCTATCAGTTAGCTGGTCTTCAATTGATCTATACTGTACTATATTGATTTTAAACCAGTCAAGTTTATTACTCAATAATTCAAGTCTGGTGCTTTTCAGAAGTCCATTACATCAACTCTATTACTTTTATCAACCTCATTTGTAGGCCCATCAAAATGTGAGACTGGATTAATTTCACAAGATTCCTTTCCCATTGCACATTGTTGATGGACATTAATTATTTACTTCTTGTTTCCCATCACAGCTGTTCTGTGTTTTTGCCTGGGACTGATGTGCAACAGACAAGCCTATGTTGATAGTGCTATTTACACCTTTTTAATTTATGTGGTGTATGGAGACCATCAACGTATTTATCACCTTCTAAACTCTTCCAGAATTTATAGAAAAGGATTGTGTTGCAGTGAGGTGTGGGCATACATAGGAGCAGCTACTTGATTTCACTAAGGGCTTTTAATTTTTAATATTATTCTAAATGTGTCCGTTGTTTTTTATTATGTTATCGTACTCCCTTCTGAGAAGCAATTTGCATATAGAATCTCTTGGGTATGTGCTTCTTCAGAAAACAGACAGGAGGAATCTTTGGGAAGATCACCTGACCTGGCCTGAACTGAACTATTTTATGTTCTGTTCTATTCCTGCACCCATCAGATGAGCATTTGAACATCTTCCAGTAGTGCATTAGGCAAAATTATTATGCATCTTTCAGCTATTGTTTTCACAACCTCCCCTCTGGGGAGGAGTGTTGAAATGCAGTGTATTATTTTGACAGAATTTTAAGGCAGTTTGATTTTTGTGAAATGTGTATCCTCTTACATATTTTAGAATCATAGAATCATAGGATCATTTAGGTTGGAAAAGACCTTTAAGATCATCAAGTCCAGCCACTAAACCATGTCTCTAAGTGCCACATCTACACATCTTTTAAATACCTCCAGGGGTGGTGGCTCTACCACTTCCCTTGGCAGCCTGTTCGGTGCTTGACAACCCTTTTGGTGACATTTTTTACCCAGTGAAAACTTTCGGTGAAGTTTTTTACCTGTCCAAGCCACGACAGTTTTTCCAGGAGAATGCTGTGGGAAATGATGTCAAATGCTTTACTAAAGTCTAGGTAGACAACACCTATAGTCTTTCCTTTAGCTACTAAGTGGGTCACCTTATCATAGAAGGAGATCAAGTTAGTCAAACAGGACCTGCTTTTCATAAAGTCATGCATGGGCCAGATCACTTGGTTGTCCTATACGTGCCGCGTGATGGCACTCAATATGATCTGCTCCATAAGCTTCCCTGGGACTGAGGTCAGGCTGACAGGCCTGCAGTTCTCTCGGTCCTCCTTCTAGCACTTTTTGCAGATGGGCATCCTATTTCCTAACCTCCAGTCAACTGGGGCCTCCCTGGTTAGCCAGGACTGCTGATAAATGGTGGGAAGTGGCTCAGTGAGCAGTTCCACCAGCTCCCACAGTAACCCTGGGGGGATCCCATCTGCTTCCATAGCCCTGTGTGTGTCTAAGTGGTGCAGCAGGTTGCTGACAATTTTTCCTTGGATTATGGGGCCTTCATTCTGCTCCCCATCCTGTCTTGTAGCTCAGTGGGCTGGGTACCCCGAGAACAACTGGTCTTACTATTAAAGGCTGAGGTAAAGAAGGCAGTAAGTACCTCAGCCTTTTTCTCATCCTTTGTCACTATATTTCCGCCCGCATTCAGAAAAGGATGTAGATTCTCCTTAGCCCTCCTTTCGTTGTGCATGTATTTATAGAAACATTGTCTATTGTCCTTTATGACACTAGTCACATTTTTATTTCACATAGATACTAAAGAATTGCACCATGTACTTTTAGTGAAAGGAGATGAGATTTGAAGCTGTCTGCACTTTCTAAAGGAATTTGTTCAGCTATTTTGATGAGATCTTTTTTCCTCTTCCCATTGAGCCAGAGGATCATAGTTGCTTACCGTTGTCTTCTGGACCTTTAGTATGTCTTGGAGATGTCTTGGTTCCAGACAACAAAGATGAGCATCAGGGCACAGAAATAATTTCAGAGTTCTTCAAGAAGCTGGACTAGACAGTGGAGGAGAAATCTGACAGGCAGTGATGTTCTCCGCTGGCTGAGTTTCTTGTATCACCTTCCTAAAGGTAAAAATGCAACTCTAAGATACTGAATACAGTTAACCCTTAACAAGACATGACAAGAAGCATCTTACTAAACTCCTTAAGAACAGCAGTTTCCTATTTGTGAAGCCCTTTTTGGTGCCACGGTTCAGTTTTCCTGTGCACTTCTAGGACCATAAGCATTTCCAGTTCTGGGTTTGGGATGCAGCCCAGTTTGGGAATCCCTGCTCCTGCCCTGTGGGTTCCTGACAGAGCAAATGCTCTCCTTGCTGAGCCCCTTGAATCACAAAGTCTGAGGACTCTAATTTCTTTCTCTTCTGTAATCTCTGTTAGAAATGAGAAAGCATCAGCAGTGCTATGCAAGTGGGGTGAAGGCTTTTATCGCTCCTCTGTGTATTATCACCTTTTTGTTTTTTGAGAACAGGATGCTTGATCTCATGTTTTCTTCTCTAGCTCATGGGACATGGTCATGGATAAGTAATGCTGAGTGGACTTGGTTTTGGGAACATATCACCTTTGGCCTCAAGAACATGGAGGTTTCCACAGAAGGTCTCCCAGTGAGTTGTGTGCCTTAATTTAAATAACTATTAGTTGAAAATTTATGTCACTTTTACCAACTTAGTGCAGCAAAGACGGTGTTGGTGTCACTGGTGCAAACTGACTGCAAAGCCATCCTGCTATTCATAAATAGTGTCTTCAACCACAGTGGTGTTCTACTGTTTTTAAAAAATTGCCTGCTTTTGGCTGTGCTGTGGAAAAATAATGCCTACTGGAGTGTTTCTGCCTCTGACCATCTTCTCATCATGACCTGACACGAACTCATTTATGTAATGCTTCCTAGCAGCAGAGCTGCTGCTGGAGGCGTGGCTGTTCCTGTGAGCAGCCTCCACCTCCAATTTTAAAGGTCTTTCTAGCTATTCAATTCAACGAATGCCATGGCAGGAGGGAGGGGGTTTCTTCATGACCATCATAACACTGGTGCTGGAAGCCAGCAGTGCTTTATCCATGCCTACTATGCCAGGCGAGCTTTCTGAGAAGGGCTGTGTTTGTTCTTTTGTCTTGTAGTGTGTTGCCAAAGACTTCTCCTTTTCTTGTGTTGCAATTCCTCCTGCAGGTAAGAAATACTGGTTGAGTACTGCAGTGAGGTGACTCTTGGTTGGTATGTGTAATTCTTTGCTGTTGTGCCAAATGCAGACCATCCATGTGGCTTGCAAAGATTTTGATGCCTTAGCTCAGGGGTGTTTTCAAACAGCTGACTTCACAGGAACATTGCTATGGCCAAGGCTCTGCAGCTGACACTTCATGGGTTTGGTATCAGCAGCTTTTAAGGAGTCAGTCTCAGTGTAACGTAATAAACAATAATCTTTAGTTTCAGGCCAGGAATTTTCTTCATCTTCTATGATATTTGTGGAAGTCATGAATTCTTTACTGTAACAGAAATCTAATGTATGCAAGGATAGACACTTCCAGATGTCCTTCAAGGCCTGAATCCAGAGCTAGAAATCTATACCATACTTCATTCAAGAGCAATGGAAAGAGGGCCTGGATACTCTTATTTCTTTGAGCTGCCTCCATATTTCAAGAGCTTTGTAACATGAAGGTGTAATTTAAGGTTATTCCTATGCTGATTGCAAGCACTCAATTCTTTGCATCTTAAGAATTAAGTGCTCTTGGAGTGGAAGTGGTGTGTCTCAGCTGAAGACTATTTTAAGATAGTCTGCTAGTGATCAGTTGTCTATAGCCAGACATCTGGCAAGAATCCTACGGCAAGGATCAAATCTGTAAGTCTTACATATCCCCCTGAGATGAGTTAGACTGCTCCAGTGGAGTGTGTTCCCTGGGACAGTAATTCTGACTCATTTCCATGCCACAGATTCATGTATCCATTCACAGCAGACCTCAGATTGCAACACTGGACACCAAGTATTCTGCTTTCTTATTCTCAGATGCTAGAGCTCATTTATAGGGCTTTCTTTCTTTTTCATTCCCCCCTCCCCCCCTTTTTCTTGTTGTCTTTTGTTCTTAATATTCCCTTTTCTCCACTCTTTCAGTTTCTATATGGGTAAAATTGCATATCTCATCTTAGAGTTTATGTTAACATGTACTCGTCTCCTGTTCTTGCTCATGATGGCTTAGAAAGCCTGGAGGAAAAATTCTGTAATTTAATGTCCATTCATGTGTGTTTTCAGTGCTTCCCTTTAAACATAGCTAAATACAGAAACCTTGGCAAGAACAGAGAGAAGAGAAATGCCGTCCCCAGTATTCCATGGAGTACAAAGCTGTCATTACAGGGATAAATTGTCCTTATTTTCTACAAGAATATCTCATCACTTCGAAGGCTGTCCCTTTGACTGCCCAGCTGATCTATCTCCCTGTTAGCTAATGCAACCTAGAATTAGAAATGTTTGAGTAGATGGTGCCAGAGATACCTCAGCTATAGTCTCAGCAAGGGAAGCTCTGAGGACTGTAGTGAAACTCACCTATACTCCCCAATTTATAGTACTGGAGAATACAGTACCGTATAGAGGTGTTCGGTCTGGCTCCACATGGAGTAAGACAATACCCACAGTGCATCCAAGCTAATGTGCTCTGCTGCAATGATGTCCCTTGCATAGCTTCACTGCATCTGGACCATGCTGATGCATTTACCTACCTAGCAAGAGGTAGCATTGCCAGCTTGGTAGGGCATCAGCTTGGAGATCTCTCTGTCTTGTGGCAAAACTGATTAAAGCCTACACGGGAAGCACCTAAATTTGTATTTCATCTGAAAGCACCCTCAAAGGCATCCAGTGCACTTCTGTCCTTTCTTTCCTAGGTGTCTGGTACGCCTCTGGCTTTCATTGCTCAAGGCAAATTTTCCCTTATTGGCAAACTGCCTCATTTTAATAACGTTCCATTTTGAATTTGTAGCACATAAACATGAATTTGGTTTGCTTCAGATGACCAGGGTGCATTCTGCAGCATAAAAACCACTACTAGAAGTCAGAGAATGGAACTGATTCATCATGAATAGCATCTCAAATGCATTTATTTACTTCTGAAGTGCTCTGGGAAATGCTTTTCTTGAAAACCACAAATTGCGATACTTGTAGATCGATGGGTGGTTTTGCTGAATATAGAAACCAAGAACTCTGTATATACTGGACTACTTGGAGGTTTAGAGACCTTGCTGACACCTCTGTGGCACAGGATCACTCAGGCAGGACAAGGTCATACTCGATCTCAAAGCAGAATCTGACAAACCTTGGAAGGTCAAAAACATCAGTGTTTTGCCTGGATTCTCCATTTCTACTGCTGGAACCCACTTCCTCCAAAAGAAGTTGAAAGAAGAAAGGTACTTTTAAGTTCCTCTTTGTAAATTAAATCATAATTGATAAAAAAATAAAGCAATTGGTGTAATGTAAACCTCCTGGAGTAACTGGAGAAGGTGCTACAGAGGCTTCCCAGCACTTATACATTGAGAAACATTCTTAATCTCCCAGATAATGTAGAAAAGGAATGACATTTATTATCTACAAGTCCTCACAAGCTGAGGATGCAGTTTATAAAACTGTATTTGGCTCCCCCTCCTTTTCCTCCTTTATTGTAATCCTTTACCATGGATCATTTTACGTCCAAGCTCACCTTCATCTGTTATCATACTTCAGTGATTTATTGACATCACAAACTTCTGATTAATAAGGCTAGAAGAACATCCATCAGAACTGAGAATGTGTGATCATTTCCTCTCAGGCTCTCATTAGCTGTAGCTGTCCTTCTGGGAGCTGTATCTTTGTCTTTCTATTTCTAGGCTAAAGCCTATGATGTTTAAAAATAATTTCTTACAATTAACCTTTTGTTTCTCTGGGCTTTTAAAAAGTTTGGTCAAGATGGAATATGATCTCTATATTGTTAACTCAAGTAAGTAGAAAACAACCCAAACTGTCCATGTAGACTCTTAATGAATGAGCAAGACAGAATAATATATGGCTTGATTCAGCTTCCTTCGTTCAAGATGGACAATACAAAGTACTACAGATAATCCTATGATCATATAAAATATTTGTGGGATAGATAGGAATTACACTCATGATGTATTTTCTAAAAGAATTTCCTTTCTTTCTTCGCATTGCTTGGTTTTTAAAAGACATGAGTTTTGGTGAAATACACCTCTGGTATTTTCAGATTGCTACACCAAGTAAAGTGGGAAAGGTTTTGTTTTAGAGTCACATACTAAGTTCCCCTTTTAATTAGACACTCCTAGGTTAAAAATACCTTTCAAAAGTGACTTCTCATGTCTTTTCTGCATTAGTGACAGATTAGAGAAGAAAATGTGGAGTATGCCTGAAAGTGATAAGTTGAGGTGAGACGTCTAGCCAAAGTCAAGTGTTAGGGAGTTTCAGCTGTAGAAAGCTGATGCTTTGAATTATAATCAAGTGATTAATGTTTCTAACATAAGTAGGTTTGGGACTTACAAGGACTTGCAGCAACAGCTTGGATAGGTATGGTGAAACCTGCTTTTAGAGTCATTTTATTTATAGCACATTCATTAGGTTGGACAGAATGGACAACGTGTGCTTATGTGGTTAATGATAAATCCATCTGAGGACTAGACTAGCCTGCTGAGTTATGAGAAAGCCACTTGTAGGTCATTTGGAGAGGGATGGACCTGAGAGAAACAATTCTTATTTGTTTGGGGGGAGAAGGGAGAGGGGAGAAGCTGAAACCAGCTTTTCTCCTGCTGTAAAATACGTAGGATGGAAATGTTACAGATCTTCATTCATTTTTAAAGGTCATTTGCCTGTGAAGTCTGTGTCACTGGCTTTGTAAATATCAAAAATAATATGGGAAGGAGCAGGTGTGCCTGGAAAGGTACAGGAATATTTTTTGTAAAATAGCAGGTAATCAAATGTTAATGTATGAAAACTGCAGTGATGTCTATGAAACTGCAAAAGTCAGGAAAGGTCTAATCTCTGTGACATTATAATTTTGCTTGTGGGATTCAGACATTCTAGCATGAAATAAAAGGTACTGAGCAAAAAAATTGTGTAAGGCTGTTCCTTCTGTTTGAATTCACCAGACCTTAATCCTGCTGCCGTATGTGGTTTAAGACAGTCTTTCAAATAGAAGTTTCCCCTGAATGATAAAACAAGGTGAGAGCGTGGCTAATAGAAACTACGTTTTGGCACACAGTTAATGTTGTGCTTTTAGCTATAGATCTACCAATAGGATAAAAAAGATTGGTTCCCCTCTTGTAGCCCTGTCCAGGATAGCGTGGGTCATTCATGCACAGGTTCCACTGGTTTCCACTGTGGACCATGATACCATTGGATTTCAAGCTGAGCTCTGGACAGTTCTCATTTAAAAAAATTAAAATAAAGAAAGAAAGAAAGAAAGAGAAAGACATTAAAAAAAAAAAAAGTGTGTTATTTCTCTCTAGAAGCTCATTAGTCACTCCTCTAGATAGGATAGCTAAACCTTGTAGACTTAAACACCTCACGGGTGAATGGCTATCAGAAAGAGGTTGCTCATTGCACATCTTCACAAATCAGCAGGTAAACCCCATCCTTTTGAGACATGCCTTTTTCCTGCTGCTACTCTTACTTTTAGGTAAAAATGGAAATGTGATGTTCATTGTCAAGGAAGCTAATTGCAAAGTGACTACTCTCAAATGTGTTGACCGTATCCTTCCAGGGTGTCGCTGCAGGTGCTATTTATGAGTGAGCTTAGTTTATCAGAACAAACTTTCAAAAAAGCTGATTGATTATACTGAGATAGTATTTTTAGAGAGAGAAAATG
The DNA here is from genome assembly GCF_004027225.2 of Strigops habroptila. Taxonomy (NCBI): domain Eukaryota; kingdom Metazoa; phylum Chordata; class Aves; order Psittaciformes; family Psittacidae; genus Strigops; species Strigops habroptila. The sequence continues at coordinate 56,207,432 of NC_044282.2, forward strand.
GCACCTAGCAAAGAGATATTTTATTATATACATAAATGTACAACAAAACCAAATGCAGGAAGCTATCTCGGATTAATTCACATTTAAAACTCATTTATTACTCTCAGGATAATGAGCTAATGAAGGACACAGTGGCTTCTTCCTTCTCTTGACACCTTGTAACCTAGAGTGGATGCCCTCCTGAGAAGATACACTTAAGTGCCACACAACTTATTGGGCTCCAGCAGTAACTGCATGAAACCTAATGGCCTAATCAGAGTCTACCTCGTTCAGAGGCTACACACAATTACTTGTTTCTTGCGTCAAAAGGCATGATGACACTATGATCATATTTATAGATATTTTATATATATGAAGTAATCTGTGCTGTGTTATGCCAGGCAAGCACATATCTTGCTTTTGGCCCGTGTTAGACATTGAAAAATTAAGTGCAGAGATTGAAAGAATTAGCTAGGCTCCCTCTGTAACCCCTGGAGCAGGAGGGCAGCTCCAAAGGTTATTCATCATTCGTCTCACCTGTTTTAAACTATGTCTGGATAAGACAAATTATCCGCCACAAGTGCCAGTCTCTCTTTATTAACTACAGGAAGACAGTACAGGTATTTAGTTCAGATCTACCTTTGAGATGGCTAAACTGAGTGGAGATACATCTCACCCCATGGATTTAAGGAGCTGTACTTACACTTTGAACTGCAAGGGCAAAGCTCTAGCAGTAGATGTGCTCCTTGCCTTGGGCAGTTCATGGATAAAATTCAGTGTCTGAAGTGCAAGAAATAAGGATGTTAAAGCTGTGTAGAAAAGTCTGAGATTCGTAGGGACAAGCATGCATTTATCCAAGGCTTCGGGATAAAGAAAGAGTCTTGTGGAGCTTTCGAGTAACTTGTCATTCTGATGCTAGCTATATTTTAGTTAATTAAATAGCACCAGAACGCTGCCACTGGAAAACTTTTATCCATGGTGTCAAATTTTATCATGCTCCCTGTTTACCACAATACAGCAGCAGCTCTCTGGCATGGCTTGAACATTAGCACTGGTCAGAGCTTGTTCCCAACAAGCAAGTCTGGATAGAGCTGTTCTCTTTTGGAGGTTAAGGGCATTTAGCCTCCAACATGCATGTGGCTGGACTGTGCCTGCTGGCCCCAGGGCCAAAGGCCACCCCTCACCCTGTTTAGCTCATTATAAGGTGTACCAACAGTCTCTTAGTCTCTCCATCTTCTGTTTTTATTATTTTACCTTGTCAGGATCAGAACCACAGGGAAATATGTATAGTATGCTGGGCTTGATACAGGGCTGTCCTTACTTTGAAATAGTATGGTGCTATCTAATTCCCTTCTGCTGTTCTCTCTAATCTATAAAGAGCTTGTAAATCCGATTTTGGCCTGGATACCCTAATCTGCATCCCGGGCTGCCCCGTTCACTGACTTCAATGGGCCACACTGGAGTATGGCAGGGTTTGGAGCTGATAATAATTTTTTTGAGCTGGTTCAACAAACAGATCTGCAAGACCTCTTCTTGACAGTGTACCAGCTCTGATCTGAAAAGAGACACAGCCTTAGACATCTGTTTTAAGAGCATAACTATTCTGAGCCTATTTGAACTCATAACAAGGCTCTGTTTATATTTCTTTGATTAATTGAAAATAACCTTTTGTTAAGGGAGTGACAGCAGATACCTTAACATCGTGCTCAAGCCATTCACAAGAGTGAAAAAAATACACCAAAGGTTAGGCAGGTCAAAGCCCTTGTTTGGATCAAAGCATATGTTGAACACTGTATAAATGCCAAATCTTAAAGTGTTTTGTATTTAAGGTTGAAGTTTGGAGTAAAACGATACTATAACAATAAATCCCTAAATCAGCTTGTTAACACACTACCACATTCACAAAGGCACAGCAAAGAGAGTGATGCTTCTGATGGAGCAACTGGATACCAGTCTAAGTGTGTTAAAAATTTACAGTATAGCTGAGATCACTACTGTAATACCACATCCAGTTCCGATAGGCACATTTCAAAAAGGACTTTAGTGCAATGGAAATGGATCTGGAAAGAGTGACATGCACGATTTGTGGTCTGTCCATAAAGTCTGCCTTACTGTGAGCGACTAAAAAACCTCAGCTGATTTTATTTATTCAGGACAAGGTTATGAGATAACTTGTCTGTGGTTTTGTAAGGTTGAGCCTACGTGGCAATGGAACAGCAGGCTCCATTTTCCACTTGGAGCTGCATGGTGTGGGTGCTTTCAACCAAAATGCTGGAGACACGCCAGCTATGCCTGGGCTTGAAATAGTCCTTCTGTGCTGAGGGTAAATTGAGGTTGGGCTGTACCTTAGTGAGGTGCAGCCCTTCTCTGTCCATGCCTGATCTGCAGCTTCCTGGAGTGGATTGAAGAGTGATGGCCGGGGTTGAGGGTGGTGTAGCCAGACAAATGCAGATTAAAAAGGCAGCCTTTCTTCTTGACAGGATGATAGTCACTGAAATAACTTATATGGGGTAGATTGTCCTTCACTGAAAGTCTCTGATTCAGGGTGAGATATCTCCTTGAAAGATGTGCCGTAATTCATGCAGTGCTGGTGTTGGTTTGGGACACCACTATGTGGCTTCAGCTATGCAGGCTGTCAGACCAGGTGATGGAAATGATCGAACAAGTGATCTCACCTGGCCTTGAGATATCCCTACTAAATAGTAATATTTTAAGTTTTATTTTAATAGGAATATTATATTCCTATTTTTAAGGAAAAATTTTAAGGAAGAAATTTTAAGGAAGAAATATCTCCCACCACTTTCACATTTGTGGCCAGAATGACTATACTTTCTTTCCAGGAAAGAGCTAGATCTGAGCTTAGACCTGGGTTCCAACACTCCCTAGAGCTTACTGTATCTGGTGGGACATCTTTGAGCAGGATGAGAGGTATTTTGCTTACTTTCACATTAAGTTTCCATTTGACCTGCTCCTCAGGCTATAGCGACCTGTCATGTGGACATCTTATCCAACTAGATGATCTTTAAGGTCTCTTCCAATGCAAACTGTTCTATGATTCTATGAGTTGCCTTGCTGGAAGAGATCCAGCCAGCTTTGTTCAGTTAAGGCAGTATCTTGCCTTTGTCACGGCAAAGTCTTGACCACACACACAATGGCATTTTCTACTTCTATGGGTCATGCCATCGTCATGCCTCGCTGGTGCTTGGGTGCTGCTTGCCTTCTCCCTGAGGCGTGTGGAGCCCTGCGCTCCTCACCAGGCTGGGCACAGGACCCCAGCAGCACTGGCCATCTCCTTGCCATCCCCACACACCAGGAGCTGTGCGCGGCGCTGCTTTCCAGAGTGACTGCTGCAACCCCAGACAGAGTTAGCCAGGGTTTAAAGGGACTGCTGCCCTCCAGGCACAAGCTGGAGCATTCAAGGAGTTTAGAAAAGCCAGAAAGCTGCTGAAAACAACATTTTACTCTCAGTGTCTAACATCATCACACCAGTCCTGCTTAAATAAATAAACTCTGACGGGAATCCCCCCTCTCCCCTCCCTTCATTCCTTGCTTTAATAAAACTTGTCACAGTGCTGTTTTTTTTTTTTTTTTCCCCAGTCAGCAGATTTTTAGGCTGGTTAATGAGGGGGAAAAATTTCTCTTCTCTCTCCCCCCCACCCCCCAATTGCCTCCTCTTTCTTTCATGTCAGGGGCCAAGTTTGGATTGGAGCCTGGTGAAGTTTCTGTGTCATTTCCTGTTGCTGCCCTCCTCGACACTCGCTCCCGCGCTCTGCTCCGCTCTCCTCTCCTCCTGCAGGCGCACAAGGCGTCCGCCCTCCCGGCTGGCGGCTTTTGGGGAGGATGTGAGAGGGCAGGGGCATACCTCACGCTCTCGCCTGTCACGCCGCATTCCTACTTTTGCCGTCCCCACAGGCTCAGCTCCCAGCCTGCTGCTGGCAACGCCGGAGAAACCGAATGGTAAAACAACTTTCTTCTCTCCAAGCAGCTTGGCTGTACTTCCCAGGCTGCTGCGAACCCACGGCGGTGAGAACAAAAATGTCCTTCTCTCTTGCAAACTTCGCCACCGATGGCTGTGGTCCGTCCATGCAGGTGGTGGGGAGCGAGGCAGCTGCGGGGTCCTGGCGCTGTGGGTTTGAGTGGTGGATGGTTGAGGGTGGGTGGTTGAGGGGCTGTGGTGCGGTCCTGCAGGGTGAAGGGACCGTGGCTGGGCAGTGCCAGTTGTGCGGGAGCCCGCTGTGGGTCTCACTCCATAGGAGAGGTCAGCATCTGCGAGGACTGGCACAGATGCTGTGTTGCAGATGCTGTTGGCTTGATGTGACTGATGGAAAAAAAGAGCTGTTTAAGGGAGGGAGAAACTTCTGTACAGAAGCCAGGAAGGCAGTGAACGGAGGTGAGGGAAAGAGCAAGGAGGGTGCTCAGCGTTTTCACTTACGTGTTTGTCTTTGAGCTTCAGTCTAGTGTTTACAGGTTTCTCCTAGGACTTGCTTGCCGTAGCGTTAACGGGATTTGTGTGTGTGTAAGGTCCTGGCGATTGCTTTTCTGACCAGAAAGGACTGATACTTGCGAGAAACTGTATTACACTTGCTTGGAGGAGCGGGCACAAATCAGCTGGCATCTGTGAAAACCTGCCTGTGATGCCTTTCCTCTGCCATTTCCTTATTTGCTCTCTAAACGCACATATATTTATTTATTTGGTAGGAAAATGACACAAATGCTTGTGCTTTAAAGTGGAGTGACTGTGACTTCATGTACTATTTCTGTCATTCCTGACTCGTTCAGTCTTGACTGTTTCTTGGACAAACAAGGCGTAACAAACTGACGGGTAAATCCTGAAGCATGTGCTGTAGCTGGTTCCCGGAGCTTTCAGAGTTAAAAGGCTTTCTTGAATTCACTGTCACACAGCAGTAAATTTCAGCGTGTCAGTAAGTGAGGGGGGAAAAAAGCGCTTGCAGAGCGTTATACGCTGTCAGATAGAGCCGGCGCTGCACAACCCTGGGGTCTTCACAGGCAGGATTAGTTCCCAACACCTCCAGCTACACAGCAGCATTTAGAAAGGTCAATTATATGTAGAGCATTTAACAGCTAATTATAAGGGGGTAGGGGGAAAGCCCTGGATTGTCCCTGGGAAAAATGACCCTAAGGCTTTGTGTACAGTGTGTTTACCTCCAAGTCGTTGCTTTATTCATGTTGCTCCATCAAGTCCCCCTACTTTTATGTTAGTTTTGCAGTAGAGTCCCCTCTGCCCCCTCCCCAGTGGGAATGCAGTGGAAGGAGGTGCAAGATGGGGAATATAGAAAGGGGGCTTTGGGCACACCCAGAGCACATCAGACCTTTGCCCTGGCCTCCAGCCAAGTCACATCACCTCCCATGGCTGGGGAAAGTTCGAGCTCCCTGTCCAGCCTTGGCATCCCTTGTCTTGCTGCCATAAGCACTGGGGGACCCAGGAGACCTTGCTGACAGCTTTGCCTGGAGTCAGTTTCTAGGTAAAAGCTCAAGGTTTGTTTCACAGTTCCTATTTGAAAGCCACATTCTTTTAAAAACTAAGTTGAATAGGAAATACTTTTGGGTTTTCCCATCTCCCAGACTCTGAGTACTGCGCCACTGCTTACTGATCTATTAAAAAGTTTTCTTCACCTTCAGCATTCCCCACAGCTGGCTTGTACCTGTACAAGTGAGCTGGTCTTGACGGTCTGTGCTACCACACTGGTGATACACATGGGTTGGTCTGAGACAACTTCTGCGTATTGGTGGGAGTTAGGATGGGCCAGGGCACTCTAGAAAGGCAGTTTGGATGCGGTCACGTTGTTTCAGAGTGTAAGAGAGTTTAATAGTATGTAGGCGTCAGGCCGTGCCAGTTGGCTTCAGGGCTGAAGAATGGGCTCTGGCACGGTTTAGTTTACTAGCAGAGACAGAGCCAAGAGACTAATGAGCTCATGCAACAGAGGGCGGAGAGAAGCTGTAGCAGGAGTCACTCCCAGCACCTGTAAGGAGCTGAAGAAACAGTATTTACCTGGAACTGTGCTCTGTATTTCTTGATATGAAAGGAAATGGAGTGTCAGACTGACATTTTTGCAGGGGTCCAACAGGCAACTCAGCTCTGAGGTGAATTGAGTCATTGCCCATTCAAGGTGACGGGGTGGGCTAACTGTGCTTCAGTTGCTGCTTTTGGGTGCTTGAATGGTGGCTAGGACTTGACCTCCTCTAGAAATCCATCCATATATATAGGTGTTGAGAGATGAGCCTCTGTCTCAAAAGCAGCTTTTGGGAGTCTTTTTCTAAATTTTTTTTAGCACCTTTACCTATAGGTGCTATAGTGGGAGATGAATATAGTTTAACCCTTAATTATTTAGGATCTAAACGTGAATCCACTTTATTTTAAGCTGACCTCACTCCACTGATTTCAGTGAAGTTATTCCTGATTTACAGCTGTTGAGGGCAGATAAGAACCATGTGCTGTTTTCTGCAACTTGCAAAGGAGAAAGCAAGACAAGAGAAACCCACTCAGGGTGAGATCATGATGGGAACTGAAGGGTCTTGAGTACCACCAAGAACTTTCTGGCTATTTTGGCTTTCTTGCTTGCCCTAAATTGCAGCTTTTTGTTCTGTTAATGGAACCCTGTTCTATGCAAAAGCAAATGCTGGGTCCCTACTTTTACATAGAACTGCTGTAAAAGCAAAGACCAGGGTCCCTGTTCCATCTCTCTCCTTGTGTGTGTTCTCCACACCACGCTTTCAGTGCTCATGTAGCCTGGACAGATGAGTCAGGGGATGGAGATTCCAGTTCTGCTGCTTACCTTGGGAAAGTGCTCTGGAGCCCAACAGACTTTACTGTCTGGAAAGATTTCCTGTTGCACAACATAAATTGTCTGTTTCAGTTTAATCCTGTTGTCTTAAATTACCTCACCAAAGTACTACCTTGAGTAAAGCTCTCTCTTCATGGCTACTTCACTGCAGTGGGGGAACCAGTATTGTGAGAGGCTTCAGCTTGTGAAGACTCTCTGCCAGAAGGTGGAGTGAGCATGTGATTTACCTTCCCCCCTTCTTAGTTTTGCACAAGGCCAGGGTGAACAGTTTTTGCTTTGTAACAGTGGATCAGTGCTACTTCTAGTCCCTGAGCCAGACCCTTTGCTGCTCCATAAGCCCATGGTGGCCACTGAGATCTCCAGGAGACATCTCCCACCACTGGTGGCTTGCCATGGCTCTGGTGGTCGTTTTCTCTGAGCTGCTTTCCCCTGCATCAGTGCTTGAGCTTCTTGTAATGCTCCCTGTCCTGCCTGAGGTTGCTCCAAGGATGCTCTGCTGCTGCCTAGTAGCATGTTGCCTGATATCTGCATCAGTTCTGATGGGGTTTACCCAGGGAATAGCAGCAGTGTTTGAGGTAGCCTTGGCCTGCTAATGCTTGAGGGTGCTTTCGGGCTCTATCCTAGATGTCCCCAGGCTGAATCAGACACACTGTGTTCATCCACTTTGCTCTTGTGTAGCTCCAGCTCCAGTTCTTGTGGTATTTAAGTGCTGATGCACAAATTAAGGTAACATTTACATGCTCTAGTGAGTTTTCAGCTCCCCTGCTGAAGGAAAACAAATCTCTTTTTTTCCTTCTAATGCAGTGCCACTACCTGAGGACAGGCCTTGTCTCCTTGCTCTGAGGAGGTGTTGATCCCTGCTCTGTTTATGGAACATTGCCATAGCAGTGAGAATATGTAGCGGAAATGGTCAGGATCAACCAGATGATATCCCCACTGCCGGACAAACATAGCCAAAAAGGTGCATGCCCCCTTCCCTCTCCAAACATATCCTGTTTGCTCTGGCTATTTTAAAAGCATATTTGGTGCTGGAGACTGAAGCTTGCTATCAGTTTGAGCCTTGCCACCATGTGACTCACAGCTGTTTAAAAGGGATTAATGCTGAGGCTGGAAGGACAGTTCTTGTTCTTCTGTACACTGGCTTGGGGCTGCCTGATGTGTTGTTACTTGTGGCAGAGTCACTTGCTTCCCAGAAAATCGGTTAATGGCAAGAACAGCTCAAAGCCAGAGGCTTTTGCTCCTTACTCCTGACTTCTTCTGGAGTTGAACTGGTGAGAAGGAGGTGAGAGGCCTCTGCATCCCATCAGCAATCCCCTCAGTCATCCTCTCCCTCCCTGGAAGTGTTATTTTTGGTTAATTCATGCAAGTCTGGGCCTCCTTGGTCTATCCTGTGGGAGGAAGCTCAAGACTGGAATTTTGTAATAAAAGCCAGATTTTTCTCTGGAGGCAGAGTGGAGGAGGCCACTCCTGTTGCTTCTCCAGTTCTTGTTAGTTCTTGATCAGCCTAATCTGTTAACTGTGAAAGGTTTTCTTTCCCTGCTGAGAATAAGCTTGCCTCTGAGGAAGGTCAGCATTGGGCTGATCACTCTGAGATACCTGATTTCTGCAGAGCCACTAGTGGGAATCCCAGCTCAAGCTGTCTCGTGGTTTCAGTCCAGCTGGACAAGCTGCTTGGACCTCATCTTCCTGATGCAAGTTCCCAGCAGTTTGCTGGGGATGAGTCTTTCTGAATGCGCCTTAGACCATGTGCACTGTTGCAGAACCACGGTGTTGCTAAAACCAAGGATTTTCCCTCCAGTGTCCTTTGCCAGAGTTAGTTTGCTCTTACGCTGAGGAGCACAGAGCAGTCTGTCAACTTCCACACCAGCAGCAGCTGGTTTTCACTGGAGCAAACATGTCTTTGAACCTGCAATTTGGAGAGTGTTCTCAGAGGCTTTCTGTGGTTATGAAAAAAATGCAGATCTGGCCCTCTGATTTAATCTGTGACCATGATATTTCAATGTTCTCCTCCTCCTCCATTGACCGTTGGCAATGAAAAGACCACCACTCCCTGCTGTCTCATTTTGGACTGTCTTTGAAGGGGGGGTTGTTTGTACAGGGACTGGTGTAGTGGGAAGCTGAGAACATCTGAAGTTGCCATAATTTAAATATGCAGGTACTACCTTTACTTAAATACATATAGAAAGCTTGCTAATTAAATCTGAGTTTGCTTCTTGGTCACCAGTCAGTGTACTAAGGATAGAGGTAACAACACCTGAAGCTGATATTTCATCCTCACTGGTACCTGACAATACTACCTGTGGGATACTCTTCAGAGTTTCCCAGCTGGGCTTAATTTCACTAGCTTAATAATATACATCTTGTGCTGCTTTTATTTTACTAGTCACTGTGACTCTCCTCTGACATAGCTTAAATTATGCTTGGATTATTTCTTTTTTCTTTGTCTTTATTAATGCATACATGGTCTGTGTTGTCTTCAGAGATTTATTTTTCTTTAATGAAATCAGCCTTCTTTTCCTGGCTAGTGTATAGTGTATGACTGTCACATTCAAATATATGCTTTCAAGTTCAGACCTTTCCCTCAAACATATTACTTTACACTCCATTTGGCTGTGTTAAACTGCAGTGCTGATTTACTATATCAGTGACCATGAAAGACTCAAATTCTTCTGACTCCTGTTTTGTTGTTTCTCTCTATTTACTATCAACAATACTCCAGTTTTTAGAATAGTTGGCAGATCGTAAGCTTAAATTTCTTATTTCTTTTCCTCCACTTGACACAATGATTACAATCAGGTTAATATATTTAGCAGATTTGGAGCTGATTACAGACCAAGTACAAAAAGCTCTCCTGAGAGCAATGATGCCATGAATGTCACAGCAGCATGTGGCGCCAGGTACCAAGTGTGTACAGGAATGAAAGGGTAAAGTTCTGTCCAAACTGCAGGGAAGATCCCTCATTTCTCTTCCACAAGCAGAGGCCGAAAGCAGGGAGTGATAACTGCTGGTGACAGTCCTCCTTGCTTCGTTTTTTTTCTTGAAGAAGTCTGTAAGTGTTCTCTGCTGTGGTTCAGAGGTGAGAAAGGTGCTTTTCAGCAAGCTAAGGAGGCTTGAACTGCACCAAGCCTGCAAGGGGGGTTCCTGTCTCCTCCTGAGTTTTGTGTCCAAAAAATTGTCACCTTTCTTCTTCTCTGTCCCAAACCTGCAACTGTTGGCCTATATGGAAGCTCTGGGTATGAGATTTGGTCAGCCAGAATATAATAGCTTTCAGTATTGGGTCTTACTGTTTAAAAAGCAAATGAATGCAAAATTGGGAATTCCTTCTTTTTCTTTTTTTTTTTTTTTTTTTTTGCCTACTTGAAGAATCCCAGGCTAGGCAAACCTGCCAGGCATGCTAACTCTTCCTGACAAACTGCTTTAAAACAGGCATTGCATGTAGTGACAGCAACTGTGGCAGCAGAAACCCTTCCCAGAGAGGAAAGAGTGCACCATACTCAAGTCAGCCTTCATCTTCTGCGTGCGCCTTCCTGCAGGGTCTGCATCCCCTCTCCTTCAGGTGGATGCTCTGTCAGGTGATGCACTGCTAGTGAGAACCTCAAGCTGATATTTAGGAAAGGCTTCTCTGCCATGTCAACCAGCTTCTGAGAAGACCAAGCCAGTAGGTAGGTGCCTATTCAACTATAAGTCTGGGCTTAAGTATTTCCAGCTGACTGGCACTCAGCATCTTCTCACTCGGCACACGGGAACACCTAATTGCCCTGCACAGACACCCTGTCTCCCTGGACTGTACCTGTACACTTAGAGGTTCTGAGTCACTCCTCAGAAATTCAGTGCTCTCCTTTTGACTGTGTTGAATGCCTGAACACTTAAGATAGGTGCTCCAGGTCATGCTGCTGGGTGGGATGTCTACAGGTTCATTATTGTGACACCAAGGATTTTTATTAAATGTGGCCTGAAGTCAACTTTCCATAGCTCAGCTTTTGCAGGTGCAAAGGACAGGCTACAATCCAGAGAAGTGTTGTTGGCCGTAATCAGTGTTTGCAAAGCAGTATGCTAGGCACTGCCTGTTGTTACTAAGAGAAATTATGCATGTTAGGAAAGGGATCACATGGCTATCACACTACGCAATCTGACTTTATTTTTCAACAACACTAAATACTCACTGATTCTGTCCAGACCTCGCCTGTTCTGTAATTTTCTATAGTTGTCTCTGAAGCAGGAGCTTGCTTGTAAAAAAAGCATCCAAGACACTAGTTTGTTCTCTGCACAGCTTTAACTGTGCAGCTGGCTGCCAAGCATCACACAGCAGAGCAGAAAGCAAGGCAAAAAAGTGCTCGTGAATCACCATGGAACAACATCAGATGAGCCAAGCAGGCCCATGTGATGTTAGGCAGGGCTCAAGAATTTTGTTCCTTTAGCTTCAACCCAGGGGGCAAATTTGTTCATTTCCCTGGCATTGCGACAATGATAAAGCCTTTGCACCCATTTACCCTGAATGGGTAGTGTTCAAGCTCTGAAACTCTTGCTGTTCCTATCATGTGTGATAATAGCAGTTAAAGGAAAGATGGAGATTCGGTGGGATCAATTCTTATGTACACTTAGCTGTTTTTATCCCCTCGTGAGTATATAAAATATCCTTAAAGCAAGTGTAAGTGGTGTCATCAAAGTAGAAGTAGATTCCAGAATCAGACAAATAGGTTCCCTGCTGTGAAGTATGTTTTGTAAACATTTGTGGGGAGATGGATACCAAAATGGGAGTTGTCACCTATCCCTCTGAGACAGATGCTGAGGATGAAGTGCTGACATCTGACAGCCACAATGGATGTTGGAGGGAAATTTTAGGAAGGTTGGGCACCTGTGTCTGTGGTCACCGAATGTTCCAGTGGTTCATCTTTCCCATGCAGGTTCCTGACCCTTATCTGGGTGGGTACCAGTTGGCTTGGACTAAAACCATGTGAGATAGCTGTGCAATAGCATACAGTCAAGTTCCAGCACCCACGCTTGAGCCACTGTTCATTACTATAGAAATTTGCTACTATAGAATTCACTACTACAGAAACAGCATAACAGCTTTCTTCACCTTTGATTCTTTCCTCTCATGGCAGAGGTCACATAGTTTGGGTCAGCTCAGAGATAAAGTGAAAGCATACAGCAAACAGCAAAAGACAACCTGAACTGGGGAGGAAAGAATAAAGGCATTTTCTGGGAAATAGAGGAATGCAGGCAAAAATATGAGGAAAACCACCTGCTTAAGAGAAGGAACCATGAACTTCTTTTTCCATGTCTCCTGGACAGCCTGGAGTTATTTCACAAAAGCACATCTTAAAGCAGGCATGCTAAATTATAATCCTATTGCAGTGGCTCTTTGGGACCTAATCTACCCCATAGAACCACTGTGGATCTAAGGGGAAGTCTAAATGCATCTGGAAGAGCTAAGAAGCCTGTGTCCTCCAGCAGTCCAACATTCATGACAGTAGGAAGGTTATCTTATCCAACTGCAAAACAGGAGTGCTACCTGGAAGCCATCTGTCAGAGGTTTCATTACGTTTTGCTTGCAACATGCTGGAAAAATGAAAAGCTCTATGTGACTGCTTTGTGTTATTAATGAGTGAAGGCTGGAAAAAATCCCCATGACTTTCTGTTGTACATGTTTTTTGAGAAAAGACATGCTATCCATGGTGAGACCTCACAGCATGCTAATTCTCAAAGCATATATGCAAACGTTTGAAACCGGAAGGTTTGTTGACCCTGGAAGAAAAAGCAGATTCCAAACAGGCACTCAGAAAAAAATTTACTGTTTCCTCAATATATGCCCTTGCTTTATGGATGAATGGATGCAGTTTGCCTGTGTTGCGGTTTAATCCTGTTTATCTTCTGAATTTGCATACATTTTATTTCTGGACAGTTATAGTTTCAAGAGCTGGCCATAAGGTAGGCAGCTGAAGAGTCACATCACCTCTTCCATCCTCTCTCTCACTGAATTTCCAAGCTTGGGGTCTTGCTTTTGACCAGAAATTTTGTGATGGGGACTGTAGGGACTAGGTTACAGGGAAAATGTGAACCTCCATCAGGGTTTGAACTTTGGTCTGCAGAAAACAACCTGCTATTTCAATCTGCAAAATCACTTTGGCCCATAAGGACCTACAGATTAAAAACTCATCATAAAGGAAAGCTTAACATAAAATCTCCATGGCTTTTTAGGGAAATTAGTTCCCATTGTAGGGAAATTGTTGTTCCCATTGAACCATGTGACTTAGAGAAGTAAACCTCCTCAGAAATCTTCAGGAGGAGACATGGACTGCTTGAGGGTATCTGTGAGGATTTCTCCCCCCCCCCCCAGCTGTTGCACTGCTGTGGCGCAATATACAGTAACAAGTCTTTCCTGTAAGGTTCAAAGGACAAAGAGAAGAAGTCAATGCTAAGGCAGGCTCCAGTTTTTGTGGGGGGACATCTGTGATCCCTCGTTCCTTCTTCTGTTTAACCTGTTATATCACTATGCAGAGTCTGGTGCTATAGGACGATACCAAATTGTTCTGTTTGACTTCAGTTCACCTTTATTTTCCCTTTCAGTCTGAACGTAGGGTCATTACTGCTGCTGTTTACCAGGAAGCACTGTAGAAAAATTCTAGCATGCATTTATATTTATTTGTATTTAAATAACATCCGATACATTCTGGAGGATAGACAGCATGGAGTAGCTATAGTTCTGTTTCCAAAGAGTTTAAATGGTATCCTTGGCAAGAAAATAGAGAGGAAGAAAAGATCTGTTACATGTGCCTGCGTATTGCCTCTAGAATAGGATCAAAGTTAGGGAAAGAAACTATGTTTTTGTTTCTCCACAGTTGTTAGAGTTCACAAACTTCCCAAGACCCACATTTCAAGGCTTTCATCAACCAGATTTTGTACATTTACATTTGTTCAAAATAGTTTCCAGGCAGTGGGTGATTAGTGGTTAGAAATGGCTTGCAGTTTGGTGATAATTTGATTAAGTGAAAGCCTTAGGAAAATGAGCATTCCAGATCTTTCATGTTTCTCTCCTTCACCTGTGGATCATGACTCCTTCCCCACCCAATCTCACAGGAGGCATCTCCTCTATCTCCTGCATTTCAGAAAGGAACAGATGAATGCTAGTCAGGAAAGACAGGAGGATGCCTCTAGCCAAAATGAGCAGCAGGAAAAGACATTAACCCCGAAAAAATGCCACTTTTACATTTTTCCAGGAGAACTTAAAATGCAGTAATTATATCAGTTTCCCCAAGAACTCCGTGTGCTCTGGTTCGTTTGGATTAATTTAGCATTAAGGACTGTGCTGCGCTACTGCACGCTATGGAGTTATAGTGTCTTCAGACACTATAGTGGAGGAAGCCCAAGATTCATGGTAATTTGAGAAGACTCCCATCTCCTCAACATGTTAAGGAGGGCACCCCCCACTAGCATCATCTTGAGCAGCACTTCTCCATCTCTAAGTCTGAAGCAGTCTGCAGACAAATGAAGATGACCCATACCTGTACATTTCCATGCTGGCCAGTGAGCCAGCAAAGAAAATGGGGAAAATAAAAATAAGAGGTAAATAGTCAAAGCTTGGCCAATTTTTTAATTATGTATAAATGAGAATAATTTTCTAATGTTGTGCAAGCTGGGCCATGGATTTTATCTTTTTTTTTTTGTAAAAAGGTGAAGTGGTATAAAAGTATAGCTTGACCTATCAGTCCTTGCTAAGAAAAGGAACATCTTGTGTCCTGCTCCCTCATTCGTAAGTGGGGAGAGTGGAAGGGAGAGTTAGTGCTTAAATACTTAAGTAGGTACTTTTACAAAAATCTTTACTTCAGGAAATTTTGGTTAAAAGTATTGTTTTAAAAGCGATGATATCTTGCTGCCTTCCTGTAAAAACTGTGGATATATGCCTGTGATAATCACTGACTCAGTATTTCGAGTTGGTGGGAATGGATTTACAAATGTTTGGACTTACTGCACACATGGCTTTACAAACAGCTGCTTGAAGTGGTTTTGCAGATCTCCTTGTGATAATGACATATCATTCGTGTCTCCAAATCACAGGCTTCTTAATACCAACACAGTGCTACCCGGGGTGGCAGAAGGAGAGAAACACTCTCTCCTTACTTGTGTCCTGGAGACTTTTCCAGCACTTGGCAAGCCAGCATGGCCCTGCATGGAGCAGCCAACACTAGGCACTGTCTCATGTCCTTCTGGCCCCCATGTCACAAAGTAGGCCAACCCAGCTGTTTTCATAAGTACTTAAATAAAAGGTAAAAAAAGGACCAGTGAGACCATTCAGTCCATCTTCCTGAATAATGGCAGCCACAGATTTCCCTTGAATTAACTCCCATTGCAATTACAGCAGGCATCTGACCTTTGTTTTTCAAGTGGTACCATTCTTGGCAGTGATAATTCCACCACTGCCAGCAGCTGACATGGGTGCAGCCATTACTGTCTCTCTTCTTGGCCCTGTGTCCCTTTGAAGCTGCATATGTGACATTAGTGGTCCATGTATCCTTGCTTGGGACACCCTGAGCTGTAGCACATTCTCTCAAACAGTGCATCCAACTTAATTTACAGGACCTGTGTATGAAGAACACGTGAGATCCTTCAGGAAGATTTTCAGTCTAAACCTATTTAAAACTTTATATGGAAAAAGAAAGGTCTGAAAGTTCCCACTCAGCAGGATAGTATGCATGAGACTCAGTTAATTCACCTTGAAAGAGGCCTGTAAGAGAACTTGCAAATGCATGCTGCATTAGGGATGGGACATGGGTGAATGCACAAGAGCAGCACCAGATAAACAGAAAACATTGCAGCAGCCTAGCTAGGAGGTCATGGGATCCGTGTAGCTGGCAGCATTGCTAAGCAGATCGCTTTGCGCTGTGGCCGTTTTTTTTCTCACAGATGGGATAAAAATAAGATAGATTAAGTATATCCAAGAAAAAATAGTTTTGCAAAGGCTTGAGCAAGCTGCCAATGTCAGCAAAGAGAGCCAGTAATGTAAGCAAACTTCAGAGAAGGAAAGCTGCAGAGCGTCCTGCAGGAGAGAGCAAAGGGGACCAGCTTTGCACGCTGGCTGGATGTGGGGTGAGGGGTTGGATGGGCGATTAGGTTGATTTGTGTCTTCTGTGTTTACCAAGGCAGATCCCAATGGAGAGGAAGGTTTTTCTTTTAGCTGATAAATATTCCTGCCTCCAATTTAAAATGTTTTTCCCCCCTTCTGTGGCCCTTTGAGTTAACCTCTGCCATGCCAGGTCATTCAGGCTGATAGCTAGGTGCTGAGGAAATCTGGAACTCCTGTCATATCTTTTAATGTCTGTTCTGTTTCTTCAGGGTTGGATGTACATTTGGCTTTGATCTTGCACCCAGCTTTCCAGCAGATCCCTAGGAATGACCAATTTAGGCAAGATGAGGAACTGCTCCCTTAAACTGGATCTTGTATCAACACAGTGAGCAGCAATGCCTCAGCTGTCTGGGCGGTAGGGTGCTCCCCAGTGAGAAGGAAACTGCAGTTAGGATGTACGATGGAACAAAAGCAGATGGTGTATCAGAGCTTTGTGGGGCTCAGATGAACAATAGTTACTGCTTCTCGGTGGCTCTGTAGTAACTGGCTGTGAGCTTGGTCTCAGGCAGTGGGAGATCATCTGCCTTCATTTAGTCAGCTGTGAGAGCAGCTTCCCGGTGATTTCTGCTCTTCCTTTCCTTTCTTTTTGTGAGTCACTACTGCTGGGTCAAGTCTAACAGTCTACTGCGGCTCCATACATTAAGTCTTCAGGGGTGCTGATGCATAGAAAAGCCCCTTACACAGCAATAAGAGGGGGACACCAAGGCTGAAACTCTGATTTGGCAGTACTTACTCTGCTTTGGGGAGGTGTAAATGGCAAGGGGCATGGCCGGAGGGAACAAAGGCTAGAGGATATCATTCCCCACTAAGTAACAGTTATTTGCTGGTCTCTGGAGTAGTTACTTCAGATGGGTTTTTAAACGCACTTAATTCAGACAGAAGTAATCTTGGTGAAAGGGGGGTTGGGCTTGTGTAGGGAACATTCTGGGGATAAACATCTGCCTCTTTTTGGTTGACAACCATATTTGTTACATTAAACAAATACCACTATCTGACCCAGAGAGCTTGTGGAAGGAGGCCAGAAAATAAACTTCTTTGCTACTGACAAGATAATGGATCGGGGGAAAAAAAAAACATTGCAGTGGTAAAAAAACAAAACAAAACCAAAAAACTCAGTCAAAAAGCTGCTTCTCATTTCTTTTTACATTGCCTTGAAAATTAAGACAAGTGTAGTTTTTCAGCTCAGCCTCACTTCGTAAAGTTGTTGGGTTTTACACTTGGCAAAAGAGAATGATAACTTTCCTTTCCCACGTTGCTTGAGAACCACATTAGAAGTGTGTCTGAGTGGCAAAGTTCATTCCCCTCCATGCGTTAGAGCCAGGGGGTTGATGTGCTTTGTATGAGAAATAATAACCAAATGCAAAAATTGTGTCAAGACTCTCAGACAGCCAAGAGGGAGTTGGATCTAGGCATTCACCTTGGTCCTCTACAGCTGGTGTCTGTCTGTCTGTATCTGTGGAAGCAACACCATTGATGCCAATGCACTGATTCCTCTGTCTGGCCAGGCCGCATTGGTCTCCCATATGGGTATGATGCAATTTCCTTTGCTTCTTTATTGGGAGATTAAAGGAGCTGCCTCCTCTCCCTTTTCATTGTAGATAATTTATTGATTCTGGATTTAATAACTTCTTGTATTTGAAGGTTTCCTACAGATGCATTAGGAGCAAATGTGAACATTGCAATGACAGCATTTTTAAGGCAAGTATCTACAGTATAGGCTACCTGCTTCCTGATCCCCCTATTGTATAGATAAAAATTCACATACATAGCCTAGATGTCATTTCAAAGGCAGTTTTGGTTAATAGGTATTGTTTCTTATAGTAAATTTAAGAGGGAAATTATATGTTGGTAAGTTCAGTGGTGACATTAAGAACTGCTTTAGAAAGTTCCGAATTCTCCTCTTCATGTTTGGCTGATTGGGTGATGCTTGTGCTCTCAGGAGAGTGAGACACTACTCCTTATCATCAAGTTTTACGTCTGGAGGTCTCTCCTATGCAGAAGCTTTCTTTGGCTCTCTTGTAGGCAACAAATGGTATCTGCCATAATGAGTCAGTAGTGTTATGTAGGGATTTACTTTAATAAGACATTGAGCTGGAGATTTGGCTGAAGTTGTTAACTCCAGTCCACCTGCTCTAGGGGCCAGACAGATGTAATTCCATAAGGTCTCACAGGGCTATACTATCTTAGCACATGCCATCTCATCCGCTGGGAGCTGACCTTGCAGCTGTGAGTTTAGCTGTGCTGAGCTGACAGGTTGGCTTTGCTGAAGCTGTTTTGTCACTGCAGTCCTGTGCCCCACAGATAAGCTCTGCTGTGGGACCACAAGGGAATGCTTGTTCTTCAGCCCAGGTGGTGAAGTTGTGCCCTTTTGGGCTCTCCGAGGCCTTGGAGGACACCTTGGGGGACTTGCCACATGACGTGACGTGGCTGTTCGTTCAGGGCACAGCTAACTAGAGCTATTTATTTATTTTTATTGCTAAGCACAGGAGTGGCATGGCATGAAGAAATATAGATGTCTCTCAGCTTTGCAGCAAGTTGCAGAGACCACTTTCTGGCAAGTTTGGGTTGCTTCTGTGTTTCCAGTTGTCTCATTTTCTCAGATGTAGAAGGCTCCCTTGGGTCTGAAACTCTGGCCTTAACGTTTCCAAGGACTGTTTCTTTCTGCAGCAGTTCTGATGTTGTAGGGTTTTGTTTGTTTGTTTGTCTGTTTTTCAAAGCAAGTCTGTAGGGGAATGTTCTTTCCAATTGTATCTCCTTGGTGTTGTCAGCCCTGTTGGTGATACATGTTCAGGTCCCTGGGCTGCCACAGACTGGTAGTGTGGGTGACCATCTCAGATGGGGTTTTGTGAAATTAAACTCGGAGCAGTGCCCTGCTTTACCACCAGGTTGTGAAAAGCAGTGTTTTGGAGACTGGGAGCTGTTTGGGCACTGCAGTAGATGGCAGCTGCATTAAGTACATCCTCAAAACTTGCATTAAATGAGATCTTGTGCTAGTTTCAGCAGAGACTCTAACAAGAAAGTTCTTGCATGCCTGTGAGAAGTCTCTCTTGCCTGGAGCCAAGACATGGAGGAGAAGCAGCTGACACAGCCACCATTGCTCTGCTTATCTTGTGTGTTTCTGTTGAGGGCTGAGCTTTGGCCAAGAGTGACTTCTGTCTCCATGCAGATGCTTTGCCATGGCTCTGTCTGGGCATGCATTCTGGCTAGGAGGAGCCAGGTAACAGCTCTGCAACATGGCCGAGGACAACACCTGCCCAGGGAGGTCTTCTCATCCTGTATGATGCTGGGAAGCATGTGCTTGAATTGGCTAAGCTGTGGTGCTGAAGGAAAGGAGACTCTCCTCAGCTCCTGGGAAGAAGCATGCATGTCTAGTTATGTTGCAGGTGGCTTCAAACTAAGATTTGTCCTGACTGGCTCATTGCGGAAGGTCTAGGAGGATGCTCCTCTAAGGGTTAGGTGGTTACCAACACGTATGGGAACTGAATTATGGCTTGAACCTATGCTTGTGTCCTCAGCCTAAAGTGCTGCGTAGGCTTGTGGTACTCCTGTTTTGCAACTGAGCTGAAGATGGTCAGTCAGAATGTATGAGAGGCATGTTTGCATGTCTGTTAAAGGTATGTAAAGCAATCTGGTTGACTTGCTTAATTAAGGCAGTGTTGCAGAAGGATCTTGTCATCCATAGCAGGAGTACAGTCTTTCTGCATCTATCCATTTGCAATGCCCTGTGGGTCAGTACATTCCAACTCCACATTCTGTCTGCTATAAGTAAATAATTAGTAATTCTCCCCATGAGAACCCCCAAATCTAACTGGCCAACTGATGAACAGTAAAGAGCAATGAGTGGCTGCTAATGCTGCAGAAACAGCCTTTAGCAGAGGCAGCTCAGCAGCTGATAATTATCTCCTTCAGGGAGAAGCTTTGCAGGGGGAGTTCCCACCTCACTGGATCTTTCCTTCACTTGGAATTATTTTGGTTGTATATCTTGATTCAGCATGCCTCCAGTCCTTTTAGTTGGTATGAAGAGTCACAGCTGGAGTTTCTGTATATAGAGGCCCATAAGGGCTTGCAAAGCTCTTTTCTTTGAACGCATTGACACTTCTCCCTGTGGTAGGGCAGTGAGTGATAGACAGGGTTTAGCAGTCATGATAAGCCCCAGGGTAGGTTGGGAAGGCACTTGAACAATGTTGCACAGAAGATTTTAGGGCTTTACTTTGGTAGAAAGATGGATCCATCTGTATTGATTCTGCATAGCCTTGCAATGAACACAGTCTATATTCTTTGTAATGATACCTTTTTATTTCCTCCTCAAATAAAAGGTTGCTTTACTTACCTGGATTTACAACTCCACCAGCCAAACTCTATGAATAAATTCCCCAGTAAAGACATAGCTAGTCTCTGCCAACAAGCTTCTTTTTTTTTTTTGTTGTTGTTGTTGTTGACGTACTTTATTTCTTGGAAGGAGAAACTAAGCAGCAAATAGAGTTCCTGGCCCCAGCATGAGGTACTCTGTTTGCATAGCCATTACAGGTGTGTGTTTTTTCACACGTCTCATTGACAAAGTGTTATTGGCAAATGCTTATGTACAAAATGAGCCAATGTCACTTACCTCCTCCATCTGCTGGAAAAGGTCCGGTCCTACTCACCCACATTTACCAAAAGTTTAATGGAGAGACCTGCAGAGCTGATGGCATGGTGATAGATGCAGTAGAGAACAGAAAGAGGTTTTCATTGTCTTTTTCATGCTGCAGAGCTTTTCATCGTCTTAACAGAGGAAACTGGAAACACAAACTGAATAAATGGATCTGATGATGCTGGGCTGTGAACAGATTTTGAACCCCCAATCTCTCCAGCACATCAGCACTTAGCCCTCAGTCTCCTGAGTTATTCAACAGCCCTCTTAAATAGGCCAATTATTTCTCTATGCAAGAGCGACTCAGATTTTCCTTTCTGTTGACTATGAAATATATATTTAGGTTTCTTCAGGAAAGCCCATTTTTATTTGCAATTTGAGTGAAATCAATATTCCAAAATGGCATTTCGATAAAATCAAAATTGTAAAGTAAACAGGGTAATGAGAAGACAAGCACTGTAAACAGATTTTCAAGTGACAGAAAGTTGATATAGTTGATATATATTTTCAAATATATAACTTGATTTCACAGTGATAAATATGGGAGACTGATATCATATGATCTAGAACTACAGAGGGAGACGAACAATGTGAAAATCTCCTTAGCTAGTGGCAGCCTACAAGTGTATCTGGGACTCCCCTGGGTTGAAGAGGGAGGGCAGGTATTGTTTTTATGTATGCTCTTGGCTGGAAAGAGGTAACTTTACGCTATACGTAGAGCCTCTAGTGTTGCAGCAAGTAAACTCCTGGATTTTTTGCCTCAACATTGGGATGCATAGGGCTTAAAGGAGGAAGAGGCCATAAGGGAAGGGCTTCGGGGGGGTCATTGCATGAGTCAGTTTTGCATTGATGCCCAAGCTGATGGTGCTGGAATCACTATTGCTCCTATGTGCAAATCCCCCAGCTTTACCTACCTTTTCACATGCTGCACAAATGACTCCCTCTTGCTTTTCCCAGGAACGCGCGGTGTGTTTCTGCTCTGCTAAGCAGTGGCTGTGTTCCAAGCAGCAGCGGCTGCGTTTTTATGCTCTTGTATTGGAACAGGACTCGCATAGTTTGAATCATCACTTGCAGTCACCCACAACAGAAACGCTTGTGATTAAAAACTTGTGAGATCATCCTTGTAGCTTGCAAAAACAGGTTTGGCATCTTCCTGAGGAGAAAAGCAGCTGGAAGACTGAAGAAATTATATGCCCCCAGCTGTGAAAGTTGACAGAAAGGAGGCAAGTGTAGAAGTGCCACATTACCCAAAAATGACTTTGAGGTGGTGGATGAATAGCAAACAATGCTGTATTTTTTTTTTATTTTCTTAATAGCAGTATCCCTCCCTAAAATGTCATCCTGATTTCCCAAGGGATTGTAAGAGTCAAAGCTGTTTGACCAGAGAGGGGTAAATGGACCTAACTCACCTATGAATCAAGCTTTCTAAATTAATTACTATTATTTTGATTAGAAAGAAAGTTTGGGAACACTTCAACATGAAACGAAAGAAGCTTACAAGAAAGTAATTGAAGTAATAATCTGTTTGAGAGAAGAATTGAGGTATGATTTCAAATTGGTTAAAAAAAAAAAGACGTAGATGCTGAAAATCAATACAACCAGTGTCTCCTACCTTTGCAGAGCTGGTGAGCAGGGAGGTGACGTGGTAGATGAGGAGGGTATTGCTTTGGGTTTGGAGTTCTTCACCCTGGTTCATTTTTCAGGCTTCTCACCACATGCACATGCATTTTTGAGAGTGGGAAGTTTCCCATCCATCGGTGAGCGATGCAAGGGGTCGGTGCATCTGTGTGATGTCCGTGGTGTCCAGCAATGGACTGAGCTTTGCTGAGCTGCCATTTGCCACCTCGCTGATTTTAGTCGGCTGCTCCGGATTTCCAAACAATGGTGAATTTTTCAATTTGGGAAGCTGCTGTTGACGTCACTTTAAAGGTGGGATTGGGCATTTTCTTTGATGGGGGAATCACATGTGGTGCTGCTACACTTTGCTGCCAGGAGCCTAAGGTAAGACCTAGACCTCTCAAACTTTCCTGTTTTTTGCCTTAATCCAGGGAATTAGGCTGGCATCTTTCTTATTCCTGCTGGTTAGAGAAACTTGGAGCTTTCATTAGATGCTGGATTTTGATCTTACCTAATAAAAAGCAAAGAAAATTCATGCATGCAGGGTCTGGCAGGGGGATTGAATATTTGTGCAATATGAAAGGTCCTCTCAGGTGCGGCTTATGCTGTATGGTTTTTGTAGTGTTCAGCAAAGGCTTGTCAGTGCTGGGGTTTCCTGTTGCTCATAGCATTCCTTTACTATTACTTTTCTTTTTTGTCTTGCTTTGTAGAATTTGATCTCTGCTTTAAATTATGTCTCCGGTAATGTGTGCACTTTGATTATTGCAATGTGCCTCGCTGAATAGGGATCATTCCCTTCCTCAACCTCAATTCACTTCACCTTGGCTTATAACTTTACTTTCTGGGGAAGAGAAAGGTTTGTTTTCTTTTGGGATTGCTGGAGATGATGGTCTTTGATTTCTATGTCCATGGCCTGAAATCGTTCTCAAATCCAGCCTGTCATATTGAAATGATTTACTTCTTTCATTGTTTGAATCTCCCCATTATTTCTTGCCAATTCTGTGTGCGAGAACGTTCATTCCTGCGTTTACCAGGGCTTTCTGCATCTGGCTGGACTGGTAGGTTCACATCTGTCTTTCATAAGGAGGATTTTGCAGACAAGAACTCCCTGGAAAGGGATTAAGCCTTTTTGTTGTTGTTGTTGGTCCTGCATTTGTTGACACTGAGAGAATGATACATGCTGTGCACGAGACACACTGCAACAAATGCATGTCCCTTTGCGGGAATGGATGTAATTGTCTTTTTGCCCTTAGTCACCTATATTACAACTTACATTAATGAGAAGCCAGCAAGTGCTCATAGTGCAACAACCCATGCAGTGCAGAGCAGCTGTGAGGTTGTGGCAGAAGGTTGTTTGGTAATTCCGAGGCAGTGTCCAAAATGGATAAAGCAGGACTTTGAGTGGCTGCATATTAGTATTTTCACATCTTCTTAGGCCTGTTTATATACTAATTCCCTGTACATCAGGGAATTCTATACGTTTGCTAATGATGGATAATATGAGAAAAGTTCTGTCCGTGCACTGAACTAGCTCTTCTTATGTTTCTGAGGGTCTGCTAGACTTTTTTAGATTAATAGATAGGTAAAGTGTTAGATAAATAGATTTTTTTTAATATCTTCATTCCCTTGCCTGGGATGGTTGAAGTGCCTACGCCCTGACCTCCGAGTAGTTACCATCAGTATTTATGTGGTGTCTGCAGGTAAAATTGTGTCTGAACACCTTGAATAGGCTTGTTGAAAGACCTATGAAGCAGAGAAGCTTTCCCCCAACGTAGAGGTCCTTCAGGCCTGAGATCACATAGGCAGTTGTGGGGCAGAGAAGGAAGCAGCTTGGCTGTTTTTAGTTTACTCTGACACTGATTTCTCTTGGTGGCCTTGGGCAAGTCAATTACCTTCGTGGTTTAGCTTTGTCAGTTGTGAAAGGTAAATATGCTATGCTGGTTTTACAGCATGGATGGTGTTTTTGAGAGTTAATTAGTTGGTGTTTGAGGCCCAATAGTTTTATGTAAGGGTTATTCATTAAGTCCTTGGTCCCTTTGCTCACAAGGGTGTTAACTGCTCTCTGCTTTTGGGATGGCTCTGATGAGAAGAGAGTAAAGGCTTATGGAAGTAAGTGTGTGATTAAGGAAGCAAGCGTGGGGTAAAACAGATTTCCCCAGGCAAGAAACTGAGTAGTTATTGGCCGATTGGCTTTCCTTTTGGCACGTGTTCTTGAAAAGGCCCCAGTTCAGGGAGCACCCCAGGATGACCCCACATTCATCTTGGAACTTTCAGGACTGCTCACTCACTTTCAGAGGTGTTCAGCCACATAAGGACAGGAAGGACCTAAAATTCACTCCCGCTCCTATCTGTGTGGCCAGGTGAGGAAGTCAGGAACATAATTTCATGGACCATAAATACTAATAATTCCAGGTACTTATGATTTGAGCATGCACGTTAATGTGGTGTGAGCTCTCTCCCCTGGCTGGAGTCAGTGTAATCACACTTAGGACCTGTTTGTCTTGGCAGAATTGCCCTTATGAATGAGGTAACTTAGGAAAAGACATTCCTTTGCTCATGGCAAATAGCTAAAAATATCTGAACTTCCCACAGGCCTGGGGCGGAGAGCAGGAGTTGGGGTAAAACTCAGATCAGGGACCTCTGGAGATGCAATTTTGAGCTCCTTTACAGAGCTGAGCAGGGGCTGCAGGTCCCTTTCACCCTGCTCACACCACGTTTGTTGGACCGGACTTTACCATGGAGCATGTCTTGGGGCTCAAAATGCTTTGTTCATCACTCAGAGCATGTAAGTTATAGCGAATGACCTCTGTTCATGCTGAAAACCCTGTTTTACTTCTCAGCGACTTACATATTGAGTTTACAAGAGTGATGCAAGAGCCTCTGCTCTGCAAATATCCGTGAGAGCATTTTGGACAATGACTGCTGCTTTGGGACAGAATACACAGCACTTTATTAAACTAAGATGGGTTGAAGGTTAATATGCTTTTCTTCTGCCCTTTAAAATGAAAATTTAGTAGCTTTTCTCTTTGATGATGGGAAGAGATGCTTATAAAGACTTAGGGCTGTTAAACTACCCAGACATGCAGAAATGGCCTAAACTGACCAAAGGCTAATAGTTGCTTTTTGTGCACGTGTGCCTGTGTTTAAGGGAATGATTTCAAATGAAACAAAAAAAAAGCATAATTTCACAACTCGAAAGAAGCTAATGAGGTGATGCAGTTATGCCTCCCTCCCCAAAGATCTGGCTCCAAGCCTTCACAGACAAAGAAAAGAGCTTGCTCAGGTAGTGTTTATTATGCAGTGAGAGTTCCTGTTACCGCTTTTCCCATGCAGCTGGAACGACAGCCCTGTGTGTTTTTATGTGTGCATGCATGTGCTTACTTAGAGGCACTTCATAAATCACATTTGAAAAGTGCTTTTTTTGGTGTGTGTTTTGGAATTTGGCAATAAACAAGTCAACTAACAGAAAAATCAAACCTGGGATTGGTTCAGTCACCAGCTCCAGGGGGAGGGACGCTCCCAAGATCAAATATTTGTAAGTGCACAGTAGCTGGAATGGGTGTATCAGCTACTTTTTTGGCAAGGCTGAAGTTGCTTGATTATTAAGAATCATTCTTTATTATTTATGTCACCCATCTGAGGCTGCTGTATCTCTGCAGATGTGCCCTAAAGCAGGGAAGCAAAGCAGAGGCAGTGCAGCCAGACTGCTTATGTTTTATTGGAAAGCACTGCTTTCATTGCGAGAACAGCTTTTTACAGCCAGCCAGCTCCATCTGTCCTTGTTTCCCTTCCAGGAATGCAAGGGGCTGAGGAGAACGAGAAGTGGGGAAATGCAACTTTGATTGAAACTCTGGGGGACCATGAAAGAGAGCAGAAAGGAAAGCAAGAAAGCCATAAAAACACTGTAGTGGGGGCCAAAAAAAGAATGGCACAGTCCTGAGAGTGTGACAGGGCAGCAGGAGCTGTGGCTCCTCTTTTCTCAGGATGCTTTTTTGACTCTTGCTGTGGAGTCCTCCAGTTTGTAGTCTTCACTAAAGAGGCTGGATTGAGACTTGCTTCTTTTTGAAGTCCAAGGGAATGTGGCTATGTTTTTTCTCATTTCCTCTTGAAGTGGCTGCAATGGAAATGGCTGTACCTGTCTATGAGGGTGACTTATGGATCCCACTCACTGTCACTCAAAATCTTTACATTAGCCTTTGGTACCCCACAGAGTGCTGGGAGATGCTGTATGGAGAACTGAGGGCAGGAGGGATGTAAAGCTTGATCTGCGTGAGCATTTAGGCACTTGTGTGCATCAGTAAAGAATCCAGACCAGACACCAGTTCTCCCAGATCCAGGTTGAAGGCTGCGGGAGCCAAATGCCAAGCTGCCAGCAATTTTTCTGCCTCTATGAGCAGGGCCCACTTGAGGCATCCAGTAGATGTTTGCCTTGTGTGGCTGATGACTGAAGCAGGGAAATATTTGCGGTCTTCTTTACCTAGACAGCTGGGCTGGCAGGCTTTTCTTATGTTGCTCCTGAGAGAAAAGCAGCAGTGTGGACCATCAGGGCTGCTGTAAGGGACACAGCCCTTCCTCACCTGGGTTGCAAAACTCAAATCTGCCCATGCGGTTGTAAAACTTCACACCAAGGCTCTGCCCCATGGCTTTTGGGCTCAGGGCTGCGCAGCTGCTGAGCTTCCCCAGAAGGAGAAGGCAACTCGCTCAGCAGGGCTCTCTATTCCCTTCAGGATGTGGAAATTATTAAGCCCTCCTGAGGCTGAGCTGGGGTTTGGAAGCGCATCTCTTGTTTCCTGAGCTCCACTGACAAGGTTGCAGAAGGTGGCTGTTGTGTGCACTTTTGTGATGGAGAGTGGCTGTGACTGCTGGGCTTTGTGCCGAAGAACGTGCTGTCAGTGTGGCAAGAGCCCGCTGGAGGAGATGTGTCCTTCAGGGGTACTTAGCTGAGCTGGTGGTGTTCCCGGGCATGCGCAGCAGATGCCAACCTTAGATGTCAAAGTAAGTCTAGGTGTGAAGAAATTTAGTGAGGTGTCTCGGCAGGAAACCAGTATTTTTTTTGGTGACTCATTTTGTTAGTGTTAAGCACTTATCTTCTCCCTGAAGTGAAATTTGTGTGCCTGATCGCTGTGTGATGAATCCTGCCTTAAGTGGTATGCCCAAGGTGAGAAATTAAATGAGTGCAAAAAAAAAGTAGGCAGAGCCCAAGCTGCTGCTCTGAGGTTTTCATTCTCCTGTACAGCTGGGACCAACCTTATGGCTTTTTCTTTGCTATGGCTGATGTGGTAACACCAGCAAAACACTTCATACCAGTGGTCACAGCTCTGGCTCTCTCTTCTGTTGTACTATCTGTCACTATCTGTCATAGTGACTGCAGAGAGAAGCTAACTTGTCTGCATCTTTTCCTTTTCTCTTTGCTTTGCCAGAACGATGCATTTATTTGGGTTAGGTGTCAGGCAGCATCCACGGCTGGAACACCACCACACTGACTGCCAGAATCAAGTCGCTACTGGTCACTCACTGAATGCTTGGCTATTTCAGGCTTTGGCACTCTGCAACACGTAGGTGATGATTTACAAATGTTACGTTGTGGAAGCTCATATCCAAATCACGCTCTGCTTTATAAAATGCGTTGGATGGGCTTTGGGCAGTGGGGAGACAAGGCAGGATACATATAGTAAACACTATATATGCTTCTCTGAAACAAAAAACAAGAAGAAAGGAAAGGAAATATGGGATGAGCAGCTCCAAAGACAGAGTGAAATGTGGAGGTGGGTGGTGGGGTCATTTAATCCTGTTATGAAGAAACGGCAGTTCATTGTTCCAAGGCAGAAGTGCAAAAGGTAAATAGAAATACCTTCTTCCTTCAAGGACGAAGCCTGTCAGCCTGCTAACTGGTGGCTTTTGTACTGCTTGAAAATAGTAATCAAACAACTGTCTCAGAAGTAAGAGATGCTCATGAGAAGTTTTCTGTTTCAAATCACAGTCCTAGATAATTTATGGAAGATAGGGGATGGGAGTTGTAATGAACTAGAGGTGACTTTGGGTGCTTTGCCTTCCTCATGGTCAGGTGGTGGGAGGCCTCATCCTGCTGAGGTATGTTCTGGGACATGAGAAGGCGTTTTCTACGATCCTCTGCACATGCACGCCCCCAAAGTCCCAGTAATACTTGGAGAGTGCTGGTCTTTCTTGTTGGTTTTTTTTTTTTTTCCCCAGTCATGCTGTAGGTTTGAAGCATCTTCCTTTTGCTGTCAGTGGTTGGCTGCATGGGAAAGTGTGAAGGAAATCCATTTGGACTAAATTTCTAGTACACAGTTTGTCATGTCATGTCTGTAAGGACTTGAAAACACAAATCGCCTCTTCCAGTCCTTTGCTCACTGGATCTTTGGCTTCTGTAGCCAACTTGTATTGGTGAGCTAAAGGTTCACCTTTTATTTAGATCTCATTGGACAGTTCTGAGTTTTCTATCTGCTTCCCTAACTTATATGCTTTTCTGCCATCATTATAAGGTTAGAAAGTGTTAAAAACAGCTCCTGATCAGCTGGCAACATGATACCTCAGTGACTTACTATAGACTTTAGCACTGCCATCTTGGAGAACAGCGATGATCAAAGCTTAGTTATCATATCCAGGTAAGGGGATTTGATGAATGAGCAAAAAATTGGGACTGAATTAGTTTGGATTAAGTCTGGAATGCTCTGGTGATTTGGGAAAAGTGATTGGGAAACCAAGAATGATTTTAATAGTACTGTTTCTATGGCTAGCAGGCAATTTAAAATTGCTAACACAGGCTGGCTTTGTCAGGATCTTCTTGTACATATGGAGAGGTAACTGATTCACTCTTGAGTCATGAAACTGTAAGCTCCTTTCAAGAGCTCATTAGTCACCAATCAGGGTGGACACTGGCCACTCCTGACAGATATTCAGTCTGGAGGG
Source organism: Strigops habroptila (assembly GCF_004027225.2). Classification (NCBI taxonomy): domain Eukaryota; kingdom Metazoa; phylum Chordata; class Aves; order Psittaciformes; family Psittacidae; genus Strigops; species Strigops habroptila. Next base: position 56,236,515 of record NC_044282.2, read on the forward strand.
ACTCTTCTGGCAATGAACTTTTATGCTTTCCATTAGAAGTGTTTTCCTAGTGACTAACCAAAATTTTACTGATGCAATTTCTCTTAGCCCATTACTTCTCATGTGTCCAAATGAGCACAGAAAACAGATTATTTCTTTCTGCTGTGTAGCAACCTTAGTATTTTTGAAGCCTGTTTTCACATCTCCTAGGTTCCTTCTCAGTCTTCTGTTGTTTATGGTGACAGTATCTGTATTGCCTAAATTAGTACTAGTTCTTTTTCTTTCCTCTGGACTCTCTCCTGGAAGACCATGTTTCACTTGCAACCAAAAGCCTCAAAGCAGGCACAGTACTCTAGCCGAGATCTTACTACTGTTGAGCAAAAGGAAAGGGTTTAGATATTCTGGTCTGAGGTCCATCAGCCATTTGACATCACTGGTTAATGCTCACCCTTGTGAGCTGCAGGACTGCTATGCGGGTAGGTGATTTTCATTCTGTGTTTGCCTAATGGATTGTTCCTTGCCGCCTTTGGTACCTTTGACTTGTTTGTATCTCCGGCCTCTCAAGATCATCTTGAATTCTTTCTCTCTCCTTTTACTGCAGTCCTTCCTAGCTTGGTATCATCTGCAAATGTAATAAACATTATCTATGTTCCAGCATCTTGGTCATCATCCAGGTACTCTGTGTCCAGGAAAATGAAAATATTTTCATTAGAACTGGATCTAGGACAGAACTCTGCAAAACCCCACTTGATGTATCCTTTCACTGTGAAAAATGAATCATTGAGAACTATGCTGTAAACTCTTTTCCAGTTTCTAGGTGAGCTAGTTTAGTTTCCGCCCTAGTAGCACACCATGTTTCTGTTGATTATGAGAAGGTCCTGAGAGACACTGTTCTTCCCAAGGCACTGCTGATGTGGAGCCTGTGACTAGGGAGAGTTCAGATTAACAGCAAATTAATCCTCTGGTGAAGGCAAACTATAAATGAAATACTGGAGCACACAGTGGTCACACTGAAGGCTACTGCTCATTTTTCTTCCCTCATTTTCTGAGAAGCAGCACAGTTCTGTTTCCCAAGACCACATGGCATTAGACTGTAATGCTGCAAGGCAAACAGTGCATCTTTCATTATATTTAATTTTGACTTTCTTGCTAGAGGCACATGAAGTCTTCCCTCTCCAAAACACCTTTCCCAGGACAGGGGAATACTATGTAGAATGAGTGTTGGTGTTCTCACACCTTTCTGAATAGCTGCACAGTAGGAAGCCAGCCTTGCCTGGAAAATAGATTTTATTTGCAGAATTGGTAAGTCCTGGTTTGTGATGACATTTTGTAGATTAAAACATGGGAGTCAGATTACTTATCATCAGTAATAAGTGTGATCCAGCCCGGAAGAATGTATGATACTGCATATAAATAGGTGCTAAGTAGGAATATGCTGTTAGGATAGTTTTACAGTGCAACTGCATTAGCTTGGAGGAAGGCAAAAATTAATTTTCTCTCTACAGTGTTTGCATCACAGATTCTGACTTTAGCTCACCTCTGAGCTGAAGTGCTCTATTTATATTAAATATGCAGACATATGGCTCTTTGTCTGTGTCTCTGACTACTCTCACTGGCTGCATCCATACTAGGACACTGCACAGGTCCAAGGTGTGGGCTCAAGCACTACTTTGCATCATCCAAACTGTTTAATTGTTCCTGTGCTCTTTGCCCTGGCTTTGTTCTCTGCAAACCAGCCCTCATCCAGGCATGGTTTGGGAGCTAGCATGGGCCAGTGGCTTTTCCCAGTAAGCAGCATGAATGAAGCCAGGCTGTGTGGGAGAGTGTGAGGGAGAAAGTTTAGCCATATGGACACAAGCTGTTCTGTGCATATTGCCCTGAGGGTCAGAGAATGAGCCTTGACCTGTCTTATTTATAAGCATAGAGACTGCAGCACCCTGAAGAACCTTAAGAAAAGGTACAAAATACTTAGATATACATTTTCAATTATTTGAAAGATCTCCTTCCCCTTGTGCATCCAGCAGGGTTGTTTTTGAGTCCAGATGTTAATACTTGCACATAGGTGAGTTTTATTACCATTCACATGTGTCTTGAGTTTCTTTGGACAAAGGTTCTTTTGTGCTTGAGGCTTAGCACTTCATGAGCCATGGGTTTGTCTTCAAAATAGTTTTGGGGTTTTTTTTCATGAGTATTATTAATACCTAATTTATAGTCTGGAGGGGGAGAAAGGAAAGTTTGTTATTTAGATTTTTGACTCATTACCTTTATTCCATGAGCAGATGAGTAACTCTGTACTAGGATGCTTGCACATATGGTTCATGACATGACTTGAGCTGAATTATAAGCTCTTTAACACCAAAGCAGGGCAAACCAGGCTGCTTGCTCCTGCCAATTGTTTGATAAAGTGGTTCATTCAATTCACAGAAATGGCAGAAAAATAAAGAGGCAAAAAAGTGACTGTTTGGATTTAAGTGATTTGTAAGATTTAGATTAGCTGTAAGGAAGAAGTTCTTTACTGTGAGGGTGGTGAGGCACTGGAACAGAGAAGTTGTGTTTCCCCCATCCCTGGCAGTGTTCAAGGCCAGGTTGGACAGGGCTTTGAGCAGCCTGGTCTAGTGGAAGGTGTCCCTGCCTATGGCAGGGGGATTGGAACTAGACGAGCTTTAACGTCCCTTCCAACCCAAACCATTCTGTGATTCTGTGAGTCTGTGATTTGGATTTCTGTTAACATGTCTTGAGACTGGTTTTCAGTTAATTTTATATGTCACACTCTTTGCAATTCTCTTTTGCAGATTTAAGGCTTGTTCTTCAGTGTCCCTATTAGGTCAGGAAGACAACCTGGGAAAGTTTGCAAAGCCAAAAGGTGAAATAAAGAATAACCCACCCTGAGCTTTAAAGGATTCCTCAGTGGGAAACTTTTCATCGTAACAGTGATTTCTGTTTGGAGTTCAGGTGCATTAATGGTAATCTTATCCACTGGCCTGCTGTTCCCAGCTCTCAGCATTGTCTGTCAGTTCTTGCCTTGAGAGGCCATTTCAGGTCTTCAGACTAGTGGTGCTATTGCTTTTCTTCCAACATCATGTACATAACAGTCCTGAAATGGCCCTATGTACCAGGCCCTGCTATGTCACGCCAGCACCTTTAAGGAGGGATGTAAACTCCCATGGTTATTGCATAATGAAATAAAGTAGAAATGTACTGTAGAGAAGTGCAGTCTCTATGTCTAGGTCTAAAAACCCTGTGGGTTTTTCTTTCCCACGGGGTACTTCTAAAAGTTCACACACAGGTCTCTCTTAAGTTCCCACTTTGATCATTGCCTATAGACAAACCTTCCGAAATGCCCTTAAAGCTCCAACAGAATTGGTCCACCCTCAAGATTTACCAGCTCCGTGATATTTATTAAGGTTTGATTTTTTTCGCACTTCTGATTGATTGGCAATTATGGGGTCTGTGTGTTACAGGTTTGCAGTAATTATTTTTCTCTGTTGATGGGTATTATGAGCCAAGCATTGAGCCTTTGGGAGTTTTCTGAATTGCTCAGCATCGTACTGAATTCAGATTTCATGATAATTAGGATGCTTAAGTTGGACAGTGAGAGTGAGCAATCTGATCTATCCCTCCATCATGTAAGTTACTTTCAAGCCATCCGCATGCTGTGAAAGCGACTGGGAAGCTCCTCAAATTGTTAAAGGTGAGGAGGATAAAAATGACTTTTCTTTAACATTCTACTTCTTAGTGGTTTGCAAACCACATTTTGAGTCTCAGCAAGACATAGGGTGCGTGTGGTAACATAACACTGTAAACATGAATTTAACAGTCTGCGTTTCATAGATGCACACTGCTGAAAGTTGCTCCTCACTTGCTTTTATGGCAAGACTCAAGCCCTGGTTTGCTCCCTGTATAGTTTTAGATTCTCAGTGCTTTCAGATGCTGTGGGAGAAAAGGAACCACAGTCCAAAATGGGGCACTAGTCACAGCCAGATGGGCTGCCTCATGTGCCGGGAAGCGGAGGGTGATAAATCACAGACAGGCATGTGCTGGGGTGTGACACCCTATGCACATGTGATTGCCATTAACTATTTGCTTTGCAAGTGCAAAGGAGAGTGAATGAAAATAACGAGGCAGTAAACAAAGAGGGGCTTGGCGTCTGGGAGGCTCTGTGCTAGTTTTCAAAGGCGGTGGGGTAAGAAACAACAAACTTACATGTTTATCTCCATGGGACAAATGCAAGGGCAGAAAGGTTGTAACTAGGCATCAGGAGTCAGGACTAAGAGAAAAGAGCATTAAAATGAAATAAGCACGTGCAAAATGCCTTTATTTAGGTTAAAGGGTCTTATTAGCTAGTCTTAGAGAGAGGATTAGGTGTGAAAGAATTCATTGCCTGCTTAATATACTATCTGTGGTGAGGTGGACTTGCCTGCCTTTTTTCTCATTTACTTTTTTTTTTTTTAACTTCCCAAATGTGTGATCTGCAGCACTGAGGGCAGTAACATACCCAGAGCCAAACCAGGTAAAATAAACCATGATTCTTGCAAGGGGCTCCAGGCAGAACTCCATCACAGACAGGCAATGAAACGGGATCATAGGGTGTAGGGTAATTCAGGTTGGGAAGGAGCTCTGAGGGCCTTTAGTACTGCCTCCTGCTCAAAGCTGGATCAGCTATGAGGGCAGTCCGAGTTGCTCAAGGCTTTACAGTAGGTAGCATATAGGATGTTAGAAAATGGGACAATTGCTGAGATGGTGTGTATATAGCTCTTGTGCTTCCTGTCACTTTTGAAGTGTAAAGGAAAGGAAACTAACTTTTTACTCTGAATTATCCATCACACAGGGACAGTTTTGGCTCAGTCTTAAAGGGAGTGCAGTGGAAGTGTACATGGAGAGATGTCATCAGTCACTGAGAGCAAAGACAGGCCACGCTTGGGGGCTGCCTGGTTAATCTGTGTACTGGTGCAAGACTGGTCTGCAATATACTTACAAGCATTTGCTAGATATCTATAGAAATTAAACACAGGACTTTCTTTCTGTGTGCATGCTGAAAATCTTGGGCTTTAGCTTTGGCCCAATCTAGTTTTAAATTAGGCATTTCTATTTGAACCACAGTTAAAGAGTTTTGAGCTAAGTCCCCTTACCATGCAGTCACCCTCAGCTAATACTGTACACACAGACATGGGTACAGCATATTAGTACAAAGTGCCTTAAATTACCTGTCTTGCCAATGCAGGGCCTGGGGTGGGAAGAGAGAGGATTATAAACTGTGGAAGGGTATGTGTCTGTGTACTGGGAGAAAGCTGACTCCCAGAAGAGTGGCTCAAAACAAGACAGAGAATTTAAGAAGTGGTATCTAATTTGGGGGATTCCTTGGACACATCAGGGTGGGGCAGCAAGAGGGACACTGGTTAGGGAAAACAGAAGGAAGAGTGTTTGGCTGCATGAGTACATGGGGAAGAATTGGGAGGGGACCAGCCAATTTTGGCAGAAAAGAAAGGAGTCTGGTGGTGCTGAGATCACAGGAAATACTACCTTCATGTGCAAATAAATCGTAATAGTAATGCAGGAGCTGATAGTATCTGGGGTGTAGGCCATGTTTGGAAAAACATGAGGTTAAGTGTTCTTAGAAACAAAGTTGAAGATGCATACTTTAGCATAATGGGAAACTCATTATGCATGCATTCAAATATCTTCTCCAGTGCAGCCAGTGTTTTATAAAGGTCATAGCTTTCTTGATAGAGTTTAAAAGCCAGAAGGGACCATGGAGTTATCCAGCATGGTCTAATATATGTTTATTACATCTTATCCAGTTGCTGTTGTACTAAGTTCAGTACAATAAACACATCTAATCTTGGGGTTCAGGTCTGATTTGGAGAACCCATAAGAAGGGCAAGTCACCTGTGGCAGTGATAGTAAAGATTAGTGATCCTGGCTGTTCAAGACTTGTACTGTGTCTCTAATCTGGCATGTGTTCAGCTAGTTTCTTGTTAAGTCATCTTTCACAGTCTCCATGTTGATTCACGAAACACCAAGTTTTTTCCATATTCCAGCATAAAGCATTTTTTCAGGTCTTAAATCACACCACAGCCTCATCTCTACTTCTTCTTTCATCTTGATTTCAAGTTAAAACAAATGGACTGCCTGAATTATACATGATGTTCCAGTTTCAGTCTCACCCCTGCCACACAGGAGAGGTAACATGACCTGTCCCTAAAATGCTCCTCCCTTTTATATCTTCAAGTAGTGTGCCATGGTCAGAGCATTAGACTCTGTATTTTTATCCACTGTGACCTCTGTGTGTTTTTCCAGTGCTGCTGTTCCTAACCTAGTGCAGCTCCTCCATCCTTTAGGTACAGTTTGACTTGACTCCTGCCCTGCTGCTGTGCTGAGTGGTGCTGTGCTGCCATAGTCATGTGGGCATGAACAGACTGAGGTCATCAACCCAAGCATGCTCTGTGGCTAACTGCCTCCAAAAGATTTTCCAGTTGGAGGGTATGTTTTGTATCTGAACAATTAAAGATTTATTTTCTTCCCCTGAGGCTCTTTTAGGAACAGATTTTTTTCATCAAATGGTTTGTCTAACTCCATCCTCACATGCAATTTCCTACCCTGAAACAAAATCAAACTATGCTGTGTTTACATTTATTTAGAGACATTCTGTTCCCTGTTTTTTTTAAGTTCATTAGCATTAACTTTGCATTTATTACTACATATTCATGGTCCACTAATTTTCTAATATTGTGGTCCTCCAGACTGGCATAAGTGCTCTGATATTCTGTGGATATGCTGAAACTATGCTCGCCTCTGCTGTGTGAGTTCTTTTAACTTTGAAACTATCACGGTGCAAGGCATGCAAAGTGTTGCTAAAGCATAAAATTGCAAGAAGCAGGGAATTTGTGTGTGTGCTAATGTCAAAAGGAATGAATTAAAATGGTGAGTGATTGCTCAGTGAAGCATATGGATGATATAGAATGCACATACAAACTCAGAAGGCATTTTTAGAAAATCCTAAATTTGGCTATTCAGGCAGTTAATAATGGTTCTGTCTGAGGGAAATTTGCATGTACAGTAAATTTGATGTGCAGGATCCTTTAAACTTGCATTCGCTGTTATGGTTTTCCCTGGAAGGGAGGGTCCATGTAAGTGTTTCTAAGCAAGTAATGATCATTTTGTCTCAAGCTCCTGTAGAAAATATATGATCTTTGGAGAGCTTTGAAAAATATCATTAATCATCACTGCTTCCCCTACAAGATAGAAT